>NW_026057582.1:70337674-70399984 GCF_023721935.1 Panthera uncia
AAATACCCTCGAGAAAGTCAGGATAGAAGGAACATACTTAAACATCACAAAAGCCATTTATGAAAGCCCACAGCTAACATCATCCTCAACGGGGAAAAACTGAGAGCTTTCCCCCTGAGATCAGGAACACGATAGGGATGTCCATTCTCACCACTGTTGTTTAACAGTGTTGGATGTTCTAGCATCAGCAATCAGACAACAAAAAGAAATCAAAGGCATCAACATTGGCAAAGATGAAGTCAAACTTTCACTTTTTGCAGATGACATGATATTATACATGGAAAATCCGACAGACTCCACCAAAAGTCTGTTAGAACTGATACATGAATTCAGCAAAGTTGCAGGATACGAAATCAATGTACAGAAATCAGTTGCATTCTTATACACTAATAATGAAGCAACAGAAAGCCAAATAAAGAAACTAATCCCATTCACAATTGCACCAAGAAGCATAAAATACCTAGGAATAAATCTAACCAAAGATGTAAAAGATCTGTATGCTGAAAACTATAGAAAGCTTACGAAGGAAATTGAAGAAGATATAAAGAAATGGAAAAACATTCCATGCTCATGGGTTCGAAGAATAAATATTGTCCAAATGTCAATACTATCCAAAGCTATCTACACATTCAATGCAATCCCAATCAAAATTGCACCAGCATTCTTCTCAAAGCTAGAACAAGCAATCCTAAAATTCATATGGAACCACAAAAGGCCCCGAATAGGGAAAGTAATTTTGAAGAAGAAGACCGGAGCAGGAGACATCACAATCCCAGACTTTAGCTTCTACTACCAAGCTGTAATCATCAAGACAGCACGGTATTGGCACAAAAACAGACACATAGGCCAATGGAATAGAATAGAAACCCCAGAACTAGACCCATAAAAGTATGGCCAACTAATCTTTGACAAAGCAGGAAAGAATATCCAATGGAACAAAGACAGTCTCTTTAACAAACGGTGCTGGGAGAACTGACAGCAACATGGACAAGAATGAAACTAGACCACTTTCTCACACCATTCACAAAAATAAACTCAAAATGGATAAAGGACCTGAATGTGAGACAGGAAACCATCAAAACCCTAGAGGAGAAAGCAGGAAAAGACCTCTCTGACCTCAGCCGCAGCAATTTCTTACTTGACACATTCCCAAAGGCAAGGGAATTAAAAGCAAAAATGAACTATTGGGACCTCATGAAGATAAAAAGCTTCTGCACAGCAAAGGAAACAATCAACAAAACTAAAAGGCAACCAACGGAATGGGAAAAGATATTTGCAAATGACATATCGGACAAAGGGCTAGTATCCAAAATCTATAAAGAGCTCACCAAACTCCACACCTGAAAAACAAAGAATCCAGTGAAGAAATGGGCAGAAAACATGAATAGACGCTTCTCTAAAGAAGACATCCAGATGGCCAACAGGCACATGAAAAGATGCTCAACGTCGCTCCTCATCAGGGAAATACAAATAAAAACCACACTCAGATATCATCTCACACCAGTCAGAGTGGCTAAAATAAACAAATCAGGAGACTATAGATGCTGGAGAGGATGTGGAGAAACAGGAACCCTCTTGCACTGTTGGTGGGAATGCAAACTGGTGCAGCCACTCTGGAAAACAGTGTGAAGGTTCCTCGAAAAATTAAAAATAGACCTACGCTATGACGCAGCAATAGTACTGCTAGGAATTTACCCAAGGGATACAATAGTGCTGATGCATAGGGGCACTTGTACCCCAATGTTTGTAGCAGCACTCTCAACAATAGCCAAATTATGGAAAGAGCCTAAATGTCCATCAACTGATGAATGGATAAAGAAATTGTGGTTTATATACACAATGGAGTACTATGTGGCAATGAGAAAGAATGAAATATGGCCCTTGTAGCAACATGGACGGAACTGGAGAGTGTTATGCTAAGTGAAATAAGCCATACAGAGAAAGATAGATACCATATGTTTTTACTCTTATGTGGATCCTGAGAAACTTAACAGGAACCCATGGGGGAGGGGAAGGAAAAAAAAAAAAAAAAAAAGAGGTTAGAGTGGGAGAGAGCCAAAGCATAAGAGACTCTTAAAAAATGAGAACAAACTGAGGGCTGATGGGGGGTGGGAGGGAGGGGAGGATGGGTCATGGGTATTGAAGAAGGCATCTTTTGGGATGAGCACTGGGTGTTGTATGGAAACCAATTTGACAATAAATTTCATATATAAAAAAAATAAAATAAAATGTTTTTAATTAAAATAATAAATAAATGGTAAATTGTATGGTATGTGAATTATATCTCAATAAAACTGTTAAAAAAAAAGTAGATGATACACAAGATAATACTTGCTTAATATCCCTCTCAGCAATATTTTAGGTTGTCACATAAGAATTTTGACTTAAAAGGGCACCTGGGTAGCTCAGTTGGTTGAGCATCTGACTCTTGGTTTTGGCTTAGGTCATGATCTCATGGTTCATGAGTTCAAGCCCTGCATCAGGTTCCATGCTGACAGTGCAGAGCCTGATTGGGATTCTCTCTCCCTCTCTCTCTGCACCTCTTCTGTTTTCTCTCTCTGTCTCTCTGTCTCTCTGTCCTTCTGTCTCTCTCTCTCTCCACAATAAATAAATAAACTTAAAAGGAAAGAATTTTGACTTAAAAAATCAGAATTATTTCCAGTGTCACTATATGAGAAGGAGTCAATACGTTTTTAAAAGAACATCTTTGTACATGCTAATACAAAGTAAAATTTGGTACGTTGAAAACCATGTAGAATCAAACTCCTAAGGGAAAAATGTACTGCATTGAATTATCATGATAATGTTCTTTAAAACATTCCATCTTTATCCCTCAGGAAAATAAAAGCAAATTGAGAAATAGCAAAATTTTAAAAACTTTTGAAAGCCTTAAATTACATAAAATATAGAATTAAAAAAATATCCTATAAGGTTATGCAAAACAGGGTCTCCTATACAGCGTCATCTGGAAGGGAAGCCAGGAAATAGCAAGAGAGTCACATTAATAACTGCTTTTTAAAATTTTTGTTAAGAAATTGAATTTTCACACATATGTTATATCAGTCTCTTTTGTATGTTCAAACTAATAGCAACAGAATTTAACTGCTGAAGCATAGTCATGACTTAAAAATGAAAATCTTAAATAAAAGCTTACGATAGCCCATTGTTCCCTATTTTCATCTATTATATATTCCTTAAAAATACGAAAAAATCATTGTGAAAACACTCGTAGAAGGAAAAAAATTATCCTGAGAGCTAATGTGTTGTAAAATCACAAACTATACACTATTTTTCAGAAACTATCTTTAACATTTATCCTCAACATTTCATATGTGATCTCTACTGTTGTTCTTTTCCTTTACATCTGAACACAGTGTGTGTGAGATTGAAACTGGGTTCCAAGAATGTGACATTGTGGCTAAAGACTCACACTTTAAACCTTCAGCTAATAATTTCCAGCTTTATCTGCATTAGTTTAATTTTGTGAGACTAAGCATTTTAGCAATAATATGAACATCTGAACTTTTGTATTCTTCCCGTTCCTTAAAAAATAAAATAGAACAAAATCCCCAAATAGTTGTGACCTTTGCTGTTGCTGATAATTAATACTCAGAATCCTATATTTTTATGGGCACTTTTTCAGAGTATATAAGACATCTTTGCATGCATTAATCCATTCAATACTATAATACAGTGAGATGCTAATGATTATCCCATTTGAAACTGAAGCTTAGCAGAGTAAATTGCATATGATTTCACAGCACATAAGCAGAGGAACCACTTAGAAAGATGACACAAATGCCGGTCACTCCTGTGTACTATCTTGAAAAATGGATTGCCCAGCTGACATACTGAAAGCGTTAGTTTAGGTAAGGAAGGTTAGGGGTGTTGTGTTGATTAGATTAAAGCTGATTACACAAATGGTAAATGTATGAGCGTTGAGAACTGCGTATTTTCTTAAACAATTATAACATATTACAAAAAGATATTTATTGTAAGTCTGAATATTAATTTTGGTAGAATTTCACACAGTAATTCAGCTCTTAAATTTCATAATCTATTTGTCTTACCCCATTGTTCAATACCCAAATCTTCCAGGCAAGCAAAGTGTATGTTAAAATTATCACTGAGGTTAATTCAATGAAGAAAAATCTGGTACAAGGAACGGAGACTTTATGTTAAATACTCCAAATCTACTGCCTAACCTAAAAATACTATGTTATGTTATATATAACATATATAATAATGCATACAAGGCATCTAAGTCATGAAGTCATAACTTAACTTGGACAATTTGACTAAAAAGACTGGAACTAGCTTGTTTTTGGTGTGTATGTGATATTTATATCAATTAAAATACTCTAAGTGCTCACTAATATATTTCTGAAATCAATACTAACATTTTCAAGTTTTCATTATATGACAAACACCAATTTTTAAAAATCAGTTTTATTTCAATTCTAGAAAAATTGTTTTAAATATAAGCCAGAGAAAAATACGCAAACCAAATTTATACATAGTATCTACTCAATGGTAGAAACTTGAGTGCCTTTATTTAAAAATGTTTACAGACTTATGCCTAATTTTCCAAATATTTTCCCAACTTTAACATACTGTGATGTGTATGTTATATATATATACATATATATAGATAGATAGATAATTAAATGATTGCTAGTATCTTTTATTTAATATGCTTTTCAACCCAACGCCTATAGTCAACTCTCAGGTATTTGTTTATGTTGTCCATAACCTAATCCTTGACTACAAGGAGTTCAAATGTCTCTTCCTGGCCTTTTAAAATTATATAATTCACATATATACTTGAGTGATGTTCAAACTCAATGAACCCTATTGGACTTAACACTCCCCTTTTGTAACATACATTTTATAATGAACAGTGTAATAGATAATAGGACTTGTCAGTACCCATAGTTACTAAATATATAAATATATATTAAATAAAACAGTGTATAATAAGCTGGTATAAATGGGTATTTTGAGATACAAGTTTTCAGACATAGCTACATTGCAGTATTTCACTAATTATGAAGATATAATGGAGAAGTCAGATTCTTGCACCTGTACATAGAATCACCAAGAATGGGACATCAGCAGTAAATGCATTCTGATGAGTTGGAGCGGACTCCTCAAATTTATCTACTATAAGCAGCAGGTGTTCCTACTGATGGCATGATACATGATAAAAGTGGAAATCACGTCCTTGTAAAATTAAAACTAAGGCAGTATACAATTCTTCTTCAATAGACATTACAATGGTATTTCTGGAAAATTCAGGTTATATTAAAGCTCTGAAAAGAAAAAAAATCAAACTTTGTGTCGATATGTAAAATTGAGTTACATTCTTGGCTCAGATAATTATAAAGGAGGTTCTCACCTATGTGAATGACCAACAGACTAGCCAGTGGTTGTATATTGCAGTATATGAAGGAGATTCTAGGTTTATAAAGCTGTCCTAGACTTGACAGGGTGGCTAATGTCTCGGCCCCACCCATCAAACACCACCCCCAACTGCTGTGATAACCCAAAATGCCTCCACAAATTTCTAAAACTACCCCTAATGGGGTCATAATGTCAATGTTGAGAACCACTGGCTAAATCATCTTGGCTTTCTGTCTATGTGATCCAAATTCACTAAAAAACTGTTTTGGATTGGGGCACCTGGGTGGCTCAGTCGGTTCAGCATCCACCTGGGCTCAGGTCCTGATCTCACAGTTCGTGGGTTCGAGCCCCATGTCGGGCTCTGTGCTGACAGCTCAGAGCCTGAAGCCTGCTTCAGGTTCTGTGTCTCCCTCTCTCTCTGCCCCTCCCCTGCTCACGCTCTTTCTCTCCCTCTCAAAAATAAACATTAGGAAAAAAAAACTATTTGATTGAGTTGTGAAGTTCTAACAGTGAAAGTAATCAAGAGTTAGACAATAACGTTTCATGTTATTGAATGTTATATTCATGAACGTTCTACACTTCATGACAATTTGCTGTCTCAAGAATAGGGCATAAAAGCAAAATTAAATTTATGGGTTTAAGTACCGTTATTAACTCTTTTATACAAGTGAACCAAAAGTAAAGTCTAATTAAAAATGGCTTCTAGTGTGGCAGTTTCTTTTATATCTGAATCTCACTTTGAAAAACATTTAAGATCCTGTTTATCACCTGAAGCCTCTATTCCAATCTACTTGCTTGAAATGTTCAATTTCATTTCATGGTACTTTTAAGCTTAATTAAATTTTTGCAACAGTGCAGGTCTGCCCTTTAAGGCAAGGCATTTCTTTCAATCAGTCTGATTTTCATACCAAAAAAAAAAAAAAGGGCTTGTGAGATATTCTCATTTCTGCAAAGCAAATACTGTCTGCCAATGAATGAATGAATGAATGAATGAATGAATGCTAGTTTCCTGTGGCTATTTTTTTATTTTTTATCTGTAAAATTTTAATGTTTATTTATTTTTGAGAGAGACGGGGGGGGGGGGGGTGGAGACAGAGAGACAGAAACTAAGCACCAGCAGGAGAGGGGCAGAGAGAGAGGGACACACAGAACCTGAAGCAGGCTCCAGGCTCTGAGCTGTCGGCACAGAGCCTGATGTGGGACTCAAACTCGTAAACCATGAGATCATGACATGAGCTAAAGTTGGATGCTTAACTGACTGAGCCACCCAGGCACCCCTCCTATTGCTATTTTTAGGGGAAAAAAAGTCTGTGGCAGTGCGAATGCAACTGAGCTCAGAGGAAAAGAGCAGAATGTTTAATCGTTTGAGATACCATCTAATCCTAGAACCTTATATTTCATTAAGATCTAGATGATGAAAAAAAAAATCTAACTCCTATTTGAATTAAAATTACTTGATATTATTTAGCTTTATGGTTCTTCTACCATTTAGGTTATGTTACCAAGACCAGGAAACCTAATGTATCTAGGAATAAACCTGAGCTTAATAAAGTGATTCGTGTCTCTCTATCTAATTTTATCTGCCAGAAGAAGCCAATTCCTTCTTCTATTTTTATTAGCTTCTTTTTGTGGCAACTGTCAACTACAAATCTGCAGCAGTAAGAGGAAAACCATAAGCAAGCGGGTCACTCCCTGCTACAGTCACTTCAGACGGCTTCTCGTTTCTCCATAGCCCAGTTCCCAAACATGCCAGAGCTGACCTTGCCCCACTCCCCAAAATAACCCAGCAAATAAGCAAACCTGTCCTCACTGGTACCAGGTATCCAGTTGTGGATGCCAGATATAAGAAGTCATTCTTAATACCTTTCTTCCCCTTATCCAATGCCTCTGTCATTCAATTCATAGAGTCCACACAATTTTACCTGCTAAAAAGCTAAGATCCACCCACCCAGCTGCCCATCTTTTGCAATAGCAGCCTCTCCTAAACTACCGTCATTTCTTGCTTGACATATTACACAAGCCACCAAATCGGTCGGTCCATTTGTATTTACTCTGCTCCCCCACGTCCTCCCCAACAATGTTTTCACAATGAGTGTCTAAAAATATGACTGCACTGCTCAAAAGGCATTAATATATTACAATTGCTTCCCCCTCCCCCCCCCAAAAAAAGTCCCTTACATGTGCTACTCAGTCCTGCAGCAGCGGCTTTTATCTACCATTCCTGGGGCGCCTGGGTGGCGCAGTCGGTTAAGCGTCCGACTTCAGCCAGGTCACGATCTCGCGGTCCGTGAGTTCGAGCCCCGCGTCAGGCTCTGGGCTGATGGCTCGGAGCCTGGAGCCTGTTTCCGATTCTGTGTCTCCCTCTCTCTCTGCCCCTCCCCCCGTTCATGCTCTGTCTCTCTCTGTCCCAAAAATAAATAAAAAACATTGAAAAAAAAAAATATCTACCATTCCTGCCTCACTCCATTTCTTGCTACCTTTGTTTGTGTCACATTGTCTCATTTCAGTCCCTCACTCCAGACATGGCTTCCTCCAGAGCCTTCCACATGCCATTTGTTCTTCCTTATCTGGGGAGATGGTTTAATGAGAACAGAGAGAACTGGGTGGAGTATGAGAACTGCTGTCTGGGTTCCTATGCCAGGTGCACCTGTTACAAGTTGTATAACGTTAAACCTTCTGCAATTTCAGTATCTGTAATATGGGGATAAATAACAGTGTCTATATCATAAAGTTATTCTGAAAATAAACAGATTTAATATACATAAAGCATTTAGGAATCATGGGGCAAGTGGTAAGTATTCAATACCGTCAAATGTCATCCTTCCTCTCTTCACCTAATTAACCCCTACTAATCCTTCAGATCTCTACTTCTGTGTTGCTTACAAATGGAAGAATTTTCTGGGGCGCCTGGGTGGCTCAGTCAATTAAGCGTCTGACTTCAGCTCAGGTCATGATCTCACAATTCGTGGGTTCGAGCCCCATGTTGGGCTCTGTGCTGACAGCTCAAAGCTTGGAACATGCTTCAGATTCTGTGCCTCCCTCTTCCTCTCTTCCCTGCTTGCACTCTGTCTCTGTCTCAAAAATAAACATTAAAAAATTAAAAAAAAAAAAAAGGAAGAATTTCCTGATTATCCTAACCTAACCAGGGCATACTCCTTGCAAAGAATCAATTAGCACTGGGGTGTCTGGGTGGCTCAGTCCCTTAAGCGTCCGACTTCAGCTCGGGTCATGATCTCACGGTTCGTGGGTTCGAGCCCCACATTGGGCTCTGTGGTGACCACTCAGAGACTAGAGCCTGCTTCAGATTCTGTGTCTCCCTCTCCCGCTGCCCCTCAGCTACTCGCACTATGTCTCTCTCTTTCTCTCTGTCAAAAATAAACATTAAAAGAAATTTTTTAAAAAGAGTCAATTAGCACTGTGTATCTTTCACTGGGCTTGTTATAGAGTTTTAAACTTATGTTTATGTCTGAGTAATGTCTAAATCTCCATTAGATACAAACTCCCAATGACCAGAAGTGTTTTTAGTTTTGTTCAAAGGTGCATCCCCAGTACCTAACACAGTGCCCAGAACCTAGTTATGCTCCATATTTACATCGACTAAATCAATGTTCTCCCTTCTTCCTTGCTTGCCTTCCCTTTCCCATCATGTGATTTCACTTTATCAAGGTCCCTCTGATTCCTGCCTTATTTAGTGATCTTCGCCAAACCTCCCAGTTGGAATTAATCTCTCCACTCTCTGCTCACTCATTGCTGTATTTCTCTTTTAGAATAATAACCATTGTCTACCTTGTATCAAGTTATATCTGGTCTATATTCAAGTATCTCTCCTCTTTATCTTTTTCAATTACTATTAGAATCAGGTTTCTAAAATTTAAATTGGTTTCTAACATTGAAATCTGATGTAGTAAAAGCTTTTTGATGATTCCTCAGAGGGTAAAGTCAGCCTCCTTAGCCTGTTACACATACAATTCACAACCTGATCCTGGCCAGTGGTTTTCCGGCTGCATATTACGTTATACTACCTCTAACCCTATGTCGTATTTAGACAGGAGTTCTTTATATGGAACAGAGGGTACCTGCTACCTTTATGGAGAAGCATGTGTATCATATCTCACAGGAATAAATAAATAAATAAACCCCAAATAAACAACAACAAAACACACATTTTTTAAAACGGTTTGCCTTGTTTCCAGACCCCAAAAGATGTGAAACCTTGGGCCTTTCCCACAAGATGCTGACTCACTAACGAACACAGTGTTCTTTCTTCCTTTCATAACACTGATCTGAAATTTGTGTGTGCATGCACACACCACAATGTTTGTTGATATGGACATCATGTGAAAAAAAATTGCTGTTTTCCATGATCAATCGTTGCGGCAAAATGCTTTACTGTTTTCAGTTCATTCTTCCCTCTCTCCTGCTTTCTGACATGTGACTTTGCATTTCCACTCACTGAAGATGAGTAGACTTCCTCCCACACTATTGATGTTGGGCATGGCCGCATTGCTTGTTCTGACCAACAGGTTGAAACTGATAGTTTGTCAGTTTAGACGCCTATCCTTGAGAGATATCACCTTTATTCACTCACCCATGCATTTCTGTCATCACTTGCCCAAAGCAGAGAGGATGGGAGATACTTGGAACAGACTTGAGCCCTTACTGAATCTTGGAGCCACCAGCCAAATTCAAACTAGAACTGACATGCCCCAGCTGACCAGCTTATATGCTTATTAAACCATCAGGTTTCATAGCAGTTACATAGCATATTGACAAGAGCTAACAAGCATGGTTATCTTGGTAATCTTGTGGCAAAGTTTTTCTTTAAATACTTGCTATATTTTTAAATTTGTGAGCCGGTCCTTTTAAAGGCCGGACTTTCTTGCAATCTTAGGTAAGCTTTTTTTCCCTTCTTTTCTAAATGTTTTATCCCTGAGTCATCCTTGACAAGAGCAATCCACGATAGTGCATTCAAAATCAGTTTTTAATCACTGTGGGGAGTTGTTTATTCCTGAACAAAGTTTGTCTGTCTAATGTTCTCCCGTTGGAATGCATTTTCTCCTAGGAGATGCCTGAATTCCTTGGCTAAATAGACTTCTGGCAGGCTCTTGTCCTTGAATTTAAATTTAAATTCTTCTTCCACTGACTCAAACCACCTGATACAGACAACGTTTGTTGCCCAGTTTCTGGTCCTTATTTAGAAGTAATCTTATGTGACAAGTTTATTTTCCCCAAATGTCCGCAACAATATCTCCAGTTCTACACACTCTCCTAGACGCTTGACACTCTCCCGTCAAGACGTGTAATCTATTTCCCAGACTCTTGAACCTGGACAGAACTGCGTGACTGCCTCAACAGATAGAACAAAACAGAATGTCTGACTTCCATAAGAGGTAATACACTTTCTGCCTGCAACTCTCTTCCTTGGAACCCAGTCACCATGTTACATGTCAGGCTACATGTTGGTGTTCCAGCCAACAGTCCCAGTTAAGGGACCAGCTGACAGCCAGAATCAGCCATCATACATGTGAGTGAATGAGTCTTTAGATGATTCCAGTCCCCGACAACTGCTTCGATCAACTTCTCAACTAGCAGAGTTTATATCTGCCCTTATACCATACTGGGGGCAGGGGGTATCAGGGTCTGGCTACAGCCACGGCTTCTGTAAAGAGAACCACTGGGTTCAAGGCAATGTAAGAAAAGGAAAAACAGAACTAAGGAAGCTTCCTCTCCCTCATGCTCCCCCTGCCCTCTGCAGCCCTTCATCCTTGGAAATTCTCTCCACTTTCACCAGCTCAATGCAAATAGTAGCTTCTCAAAAGGTTTATCCTATTTATTTTGTCTTCTTAGCTCCTGAAGTCTCCATTTCTCTCTCACTTCTATGGATTTCTCAGGGTTAATTTTAATGCAAAGAGACAGCAGCTCATGCTAGTTCACTATCTTGGCAACAAGATATATGTGAAACAGGACAGATAAAAGTAACATTTGCTTATCCATTAAATAGTTTACATTTTGGACGCCTATTCATAGTTTTCCAAATATTGCCTTGACAAGATAGATTCACAGGACTATCTCTGCAAGTGCCAATTTAAGCAGGGCCCCCGGTTTGGGTAACATTACTGCTTCAGATGCCTATTGTCTCTTGGTCCCTGTCAGAACTTAGAATAACAACCAGATGTACACTTGGTTCTACCTAAGTTTACATTTCTAAATGCCAACTATATTTAAATAGACCTCTTTCACTGGAATGTGATAAACAAAAAAAACCATACCTTAGATAAACTGGTTGCAAATTTGTTAAACAGCTAAACATTTCAAATGGCTTCATACGCCATTGGCTCAGCTTCCCAGTATTGCCTTGGTTTCCACTGTTTCTTCGTATTTCTATGTCTGCTTTCTTCGCAACTTTGTGGTGGAGAGCAGTCCTGGTCTTCAACGACATAAGGCAAAATCTGTCTTGTCTTAATTAGAAAAAGAGTTTCTCCAGATTTTCTCCACATTAGCTGCAGTCCCCTTCCACCCTAACTTTCTCTAGCTGTGTCTACGGCCACGGCCCTATCACGAACCAGGCTCTAGCCTCACAGCCCAAAGCTGACAGCTAGGACTTTGCCACATGGTTGCTGCTGGGCCTCTTTGATTCTTCACATATTTTAAGGAACTGTTTACTTATTGTCCTAGTTTGGGGAGAAGAAAAGGCAAATACCTGACTGATGTCCATGGTTAGCATAGGGTGGGAAGTCTAAAATCATTATTAAAATAATTTAAGAATTAATCATTAATTTTGGAGTAAGAGGATTAGAAGTTAAAAAAAAAAGGAGTAAGTCTACCTACAGAGGCTAACAGAGTCAGATTCATTTATCTGTACAGATGGGAGAAATCTGTGTGACCATCTGCTCCTGCTCCCTTATCGCGCAGATAAGGAAAGGGAGGCTAAAGAATGGGGCTTAAGTCATGCAGTGGTCACCAAAAGTCAGAGCATGGTGTGATCTGGCACATTGTGCCTCTGCTCAGGGCAGAGGCACTGGGGTACCCACCTCAAGGTAGTTGGCATCTCTGTTTGCTCCACTAACAAAATGGGAGCCCAGGCACAGGGTGACCTCTCTGGCCACAAACACAGAAGTTTTGAGAGATGTCTGCTAGAGCACAGAAATACATCTCAGGCTCCATGTGAGACCTTAAAATAGCTCCCGTGTGGCAGCACTGCTTGGATGGCTTGGCAAAGACAGTCACCGAGCCAACAACCCAGAGGACGCTTTCAGTTCAAGGTTGAAGAAGCTCTCAGCCCAAAGTCAAGGGGCTGGAACTTCAGTAATGTTCTAATAATCCAGAGAGGTATTCGTCCCTGCGGGTACTGAGGAGTGTCGAAGGGGAAGTGTTGTCAAAGTTAAAAACAAATAATTCTCTTATTTAAAGCTCTTGTTTCTGATTCATTGTGGGTGGTGAGTAATATAGCGTTAGGTGGGAGGGTGATTGGCACGCAATTGTGGATGCGTTTTCCAGCTTGCACTTGCCTATCAGGGTACAATGTTGTGTGGCCAAACTCAAAAATACAAAGAAAAACAAATAAGGGAACTATTTAAAGTCACCCAAATCCCAAGGTGACCAAAGTACTCATTAATATCTCCAGATACTGGGCACTGAATAACTACTTTTCAAAATAAATGCAGTAAATCACCAGCTATTATTTTTAACAAGGGGCCAAACTTCAGGATTGGCAGGGCATGTGGCTAGAGAAACTGCTTCTATTTTCCCCTAACACAATGGCATATGAAGGCAGCCATTTAAAAAAAAAAATTTTTTTTAACGTTTATTTATTTTTGAGACAGAGAGAGACAGAGCATGAACGGGGGAGGGTCAGAGAGAGAGAGACACAGAATCTGAAACAGGCTCCAGGCTCTGAGCTGTCAGCACAGAGCCCGACGCGGGGCTCGAACTCACGGACCACAAGATCATGACCTGAGCCGAAGTCGGACGCTTAACCGACCGATGCCACCCAGGCGCCCCAAGGCAGCCATTTAAATCATGTTTTTGACCATCCTGGAAATGACTTTTACTTGTTGTGAGAGTTAAAGTAGCATCACTCAAAATTAAGGAAGCTAAAATCCTCCCTAAATGAAGATCTGCAGAATCATTATAAGAACTTGTTTTCCTATTCTTAAAAAAAAAAAAAATCCAAGAACTGTTAATGATCAGATGAAATGTGCCAGGACATTTTTTCCACATTTTACCAGGGAATATATTTTTCAAAAGAGAAATGTAAGTGGATAATAAACATATAAAAAATGTTCAATCTAAGTAATAACCCAAAATGCAAATTAAAAGAAAAACAACTAAATTAGCACAGATTAAAAAAGAAGATAATGCCTAATGCTGATAAGGGTACAGTGAAGTGGGCAATTCTCTTTTGCTGATAGAAGTATAAATTAATTTGCTTTTCCTGGGGAAAAAAAAATAGCAATATGCATCAAGGGCCTGAAATTGCTAATAGCCTTTAAACCAATGATCCTATTTATAGTTATCTTGCCTGAAGAAATCATTTTAATACAGACAAAGCTTTATGCAAAATATTGCTTATGCCAGCATATTTATAATTCTTGAAAAGTCAAAACCAACTTAAATGTCTATGTATGGTAAGATTTAAAGAATAATCAATAACATATATAAACTGCCTACACATATTCACACAAGAAACATTTTTTTTAATACTAGAAAAAAATTTTTTAATATCTGGAGGATGAGGTTCTCCAAATTCTAGGACATGTGTAATGAAGTAAAATCCTGAAAATGGATGATTTTTTTCAACAAAAAAGGGGCACCTGGGTGGCTCAGTCGGGTAAGTGTCCAACTTTAGCTCAGGTCATGATCTCACGGTTCATGAGTTCAAGTCCCACCTCGAGCTCTCCACTGACAGTGCAGAGCCTGCTTCAGTTCCTGTTTCTGCCCCTGCTTGCACTCTAAGTAGGTAGGTAGGTAGGTAGATAAGTAGGTAAGTAAGTCAATAAATAAATAAATAAATAAATAAATAAATAAAATCAAGAAAAGATACCTACTAAAATCACCTTCGAAGTGTTTTTATTCATTAGAGTTTTATCCCACAAAGATGACTTCTTACTTCAGTTAAAATGAGATCAAACCAGTCAAAGCCTCTCATTACAAAGTAGCTCCATTGGTTCCCAGACCCTGATAAGGGTTCTAGCCAGCTATCTGGAAATTTGATTCTGAACCCAGTATTTATGATGAGTAGCTGCTTCTCATTCTCTCTGATACACTGAGCCAGACACCTCAAAGTCAAAACCCTACATAGCCACATCTCTTCATCAGCCTCATTTGGGCTGCTTTCCTTATTTCATGCCAGCACCCACCCGCACCCCCCGGTTGCCACCCCCTCATTGGCTGCACTGAAAATACTACTTTCACTCCCAAGAATCTTACACTTAACTGGAAACCTACATCTCACTAGGCTCAATGGTCTCATTCTATTACTTAGTGACTCTATTTTGCCAGTACCAGTTGGAATTAAACCCCTTCCGATAGAGGTCCTGTAACATGAAGAGAGATTTCCTATCTCTAGTATATGTCAGCATATACTCTGAAACATGGGAAATTCATCTCTTGGTAACAGTTTACTAATTTGTGTGTGTGTGTGTGTGTGTGTGTGTATACTTTAACATAACTGGCAATGCCAAGAGGCATATGTGAATCCTCATGTTCTTCAAGTGAATCCTTGAATTCCTCAAGTTACACTTGCCAACTTCTCTAAAGAATTCCTATGGGAATAATGAATGAAAATTTCCTTCCATTTCCAGTCTAATTCATCACGTTTGGCAAGACTTCCATGTGTCACTGAGTTTCAGCACAGTCGATAGTAAAGGCACTGAAAAATAGCCAGTGAAAGCCCAACTCTAAAATGATGGACTTAAGAACTCTTCCTAAATACCTTTGTAAAATGAATCCTAATAGGAAACATAATTAACAGCCTGTCATAGGATATCAGCTTTCTAGCATTTGTGACTGATTCATTTTAGGCAGGTGTTTTCAACTGTATTGCAACCAATGTCATTGGTTAAGCCAAGTCATGAGGGAATTCTACCATCATGGGAAATAAAGTAGCCTTACTACCAAGTGAAACTCACTTCAGTCATGGTACAAAAGTGGCCTGATTAAAGAAGCAGCTGGTCATATGAGTTCCTTTTTTAGGACAACCCTTCAAACCAGATTTCCCCAAAGCACCAATACATTGTAAAACTATGGAGGGCTTAGAGCACTTGACAAAAATATACTGCATTATGGCAACAAAACAATCTCTTTTCCGTAGACAAGATTGTATTGTCTATCATTATTTCTGATGGTTTGGAAGGACATTCAGCCATATCTTAAGAGTTAAGTACCCTCCCTCCTCCTTCCTTCAGTGTCACAAATCGGGAACTTGCTTCAAAATTACTGCAGGTTTTTCAGAATATGTTGTTAATTTGCCTCTCTGATCACCATCTTATAGCTCTCTCCTGTTAATTTCCTGTTTTGAAGTTATGGGTTTTTCTTTATAGACCCTATTCATAATCACACAGGGAGATGTTTTTCTAAGGAAGCTGCAAAGAAGACAGTGTTTCCATTATTGACTCAGGCTACAATCTGGAAAAAGGAAGGAAGGAAGGAAGGAAGGAAAAGGAAGAAGGAGAGGAAAAAGGAAAGAAGGAAAGAAGGAAGGAAGGAAGGAAGGAAGGAAGGAAGGAAGGAAAAGAAAGAAAGAAAGAAAGAAAGAAAGAGAGAGAGAGAGAGAGAGAGAAAGAAAGAAAGAAAGAAAGAAAGAAAGAAAGAAAAAGAGAAAGAAACAGAAGCAACAAAAGACTAACTGAAGCAAGAGAGAAAACCAAAGAGTGAAAACGTCCCCAGGATGTTGGAAAGATGAAATAGTCATAAGAGTAGCAGACCTTTGGATAAACACTAGGGATCTGGAGGAAAGTTAATTAAAATGAAAATAAAATTTTTATAGGAAAATGGGAGAGAGAGGAGGAGAATTGAAAAGGACATGTGAATAAAAAAGCAAGAATATTCATGTTAAAAACATGGATTGAATGAAATGTAGCAAACAACTGAACAGGGCCAGTCTCACCTTTACCAGCATTTCATCACTTGGTAAAGTTTGTTTCCTTGCTTTAATTGGCAACGCTCCACAGAACAGGAGAGCAGCTAAGCAATCCCATGAGCTTCCTCCACCGCTGCTTCCGTGCTCTATAAAACAGCCATTCCCTGTTGGAAATTTTCTAAGACTGGGGAAGCCATATCTCTGCCTAATCCCTGTGATCTCTTGCATTATGCAACCATCTCTGAAAATCTAATTTTTGCTATTAAATAAACTTTAGGCCTGTAACTGTATCCGTGGACATCTTTCTGGAAATCACTGACCCAATGAGACAACTACTCAGGAGGCAATCTTGTGTAGAAATGCAGAAAAGAGAGAGTGTATGTGAATCATTGCCTGTGGCTTCGACTCTCCCTAAAGCAAACTATGCGCAATTTGGAAATGTCTACTCGTAATATTAATTAACCAAACTTGTAAGCATATACCGCAGGCATAGCCTATGCCAGGAGTGTAAAGTGATGTAAAAATAAATGGCCCTGTTTCCAAGTAATTTACACTTTAATGGGGAGGAAAGAATAAATTTAAAAATAGCAGTAAGTACTACTAAGGAGGAAAATATAAAATATCTTGGAAGCTCATAAAAGGAAGAGATGAATTCCTACTAAGAATATTAGGGAAGCTCCTTGAACTGGATATTGTTTGATTTGGGGGGCAAGCTTTAACAGAACAGAAGGAAATATAGTATTTGAAAAGAAAGGTATTTTGAGCAGAGAAAAACATGAGCAAAGGTACAGAATTGAAAAATTGTAAGCTGTGTACAGGAAGAACAGCTAAGTCAGTTTGACTAAAGCACAGGGTGTGTGAAAGAATATTTCTTGTATCTTCCATCCTTTAACAAGACTGTGTGGATAGTGGTCAAAAGCAAAGTTTCTAGAGCCATACTGCTTGGATTCAAATCTGTTCTCTACCACATCCTTGCTGTGTGACCCGGAGCAAGCAAATGGATTTTCTTTGCCTTCATTTCCTGTCTGTAAAATGGGGATTATATAGACACATATTTCATACAGGTGTCATGGGAAATGGGCCTCAGGAGAGTCCATGGCACTAGATGAGCCATCCATGAATACGAATTATTATCACCCTCATCTAGAGAGTCTGCATACATGGAAGGCCAAAAGGAAAATTATCTGGTCTTTTCTCCTAGATACATCAAACTAGTTTCTTTAACTTATATACAGAAATCTTGGGCCATTGGAAGTGGAGGAGCACGATTAAAGAAAGACTACCCAGGGGCACCTGGGTGGCTCAGTCAGTTAAGGGACCGACTTCGGCTCAGGTCATGATCTCACAGTTTGTGAGTTTGAGCCCCACATCAGGCTCTGTGCTGACAGCTCAGAGCCTGGAGCCTGCTTCAGATTCTGTGTCTCCCTCTCTCTCTGGTCTTCCTCCACTCATGCTGTGAGTGCTCTCCTTCAAAAACAAATAAAAACATTTTTAAAAATTAAAAATAATAAAGCAAAATAAAAACTAAAAAAGAAAGACTACCCATTACATAACCTGATACTCCTGCATTCCTGTTCTTACAACATAGGTAAGAGAAAACAGTTCTGATATTTCTGCTCATCTACAAGCATATAAGCTCACTGTTCTTGCTCAACCTGTCAATGAGACAAGGCAAGTCAAAGAATGGCTAGTTCCACAGAAAATGGGTTAAAGTTGGGCATTGTTTTTTCTGTGTTTCTTTATATGCTTTCGTCCTTAGAGGACAGAAACTCTCCCATCTTTGAAGGTCCAAATGTACCCCAACTCAAGGATCCACTTACAGGGGAGGGAAAAGCTTTCCTGGAACCTCTTAGGGTCTCTGCCTGGGTCAAAAATTAGACTGACAAAGACAGATTAACACGAGAAAAGCATACCCATTTATCAGATATGATTTACATGACATTAGAACCTTAATGTGGAAATGAAGACCTGAAGAAAGAGTTACACCTGAGGATTTTTATGCCAAGTTTGATGGAGAGTAGATAGTCATGCAGATGTGATAGAGAATATGAGGTAAGTGTAGTAAACCGGGGGAAGCTTTGCAAGGTATATTTATTCAAATTCTTCTTGGTGTCACTCTTCTTAAAGATAAGGATGCTGCCTTCCTCTGGGTATGGAGTGGGCACATCTCACATGATGGTTTTTATGACCCATTTCAGAGGAGAATGGTGGCTTCTGCCATTTTCTCAAACTTCTTCAACTTAAAAACATTCAATATGTGGAGCGCCTGGGTGGCTCAGTCAGTTAAGTGTCAGACTCTTGATTTCAGCTCAGGTCATGATCTCATGGTATGAGATGAGGCCCTGTGTCCAGCTCTGTGCTGGGCAGGGAGCCTGCTTAGGATTGTCTCCCTCTCTGCCTCTCTCCCACTCACACATGCACATTTAAACACACTTGCTCTCTCCCTCAAAAAAACAAAAATATTCAAGGTGCCATATTTAGGGGTAATGTGTCCTGTACCCTATCATACCTCACTTCTCAGCACACTTCCACCATGTAATTCTATTTCCACAAAGAAACCCAAATCAGCACCAGTTTCTACCTGCGTCTATACATACAGTAAAAACAACAAGATTTTGGTAAATATATTTTCTTTCCTCTCTCAGCAAATTGGTATTCTCTTCTTCTCAACTATTAAGTAAAAGAACTGTAGGCTGCAGTTAAACAAAAAACAGAGTTGAGTCTCGATTTAAATATAAATAAATAAATAAATAAATATGAACCATAGGGTCATTTATAGTACTAATCCTTTCTGGAATCTGACAGGAGTTAGGTGACTAACAGTAATCTATGACCACATCTAAGAGCCATATCCTAAGAGCCATGGAATAAGTGCTTAGCAAGACACTAAAATAACTTAGCTCAGAAGGACTCCCATACTTCCTTCTTCTCCACCATGAATGATCAACTATGCTATGACCTGTGACCTCCTATTGCAGAAAATAGGTTTACAGAATGTGACAATGCCCATTGAGAAGGGAAAGGAAGAGGGCATAAACCTTTCTTTGAGAAGGATTCATTATCACTAATTAAGACAGAGATGTAGACTTCCAAAAGCAAAGGTTTGCAAATTAATCAACTTTTTTTCATTCAAAGAGATATCTTCAAAAGCTGCCTCTCCAACCTTCCCCTCCCCATCCTACTTCTCCCTCACTCTCTTCTCCTTCCCTCTTTCCCTTTTCTCTGCCCCCTCCCTCTCTCTCTAGACCTAAGATATGAGAACTACTTCTACATTTGGCTCGATTTCCCATTTCTGTACAAATCTCCAGGCAGATAAAGACACCAGTTTCATTTTTCTCACTTTTTAGGAAGACTGAAAGGCACACAGTATGAGGGAAATGTAGTTAGCATTCTTTAGTATAGGATTCTATATACCCTTACCAATTATAATTGCATTGTCTGCCTGGAAATTCTATTTTAGACACCAAAGTGAAGAGATGCCTAGGAATACTTTATTGTTCATTTCTTTATTTATAGTTTACTTTCTCTCCAGTGAAAGCTAAGTCTATTTATTGAATTATGGAATAGAGAATTTGGTCAATTCTGTGCTTAAAAATGTAGACCACAGTCTTCTGAATAATGTCCTAGTAATTGATTAAATTGAATTCCAAGTTACTCCTTGTCCATACCGGACTCAGATTTTCTGATTATTTTACAAGTGAGCATTGAGAGGATATTTCCAGAGTTTGCTAAGTAACACTGGGTTTCTTGTATTTCTATAGAAGCACTCTAAGCCTTTCAAAGAAACTTTCATCTATTAACTCTCACAATAGATCTGTGAGACATGGCAACATTCACATCTTTGAAATGATAACAAAAAAGTCAGCTCTAAAAATCTCCTGATGAGGAAAACAATACCCTAAATCTATCACAGAGAACTAATGTGGTTTCTGTGCTATTTCAACTTTGAAATTCCATTTTCTTTATATTACTGGAATTGTTTCTGTTCTTAAACAAAGGTTCATTACTGCCACTAATTGTCTTTACAACTTTGGGCAAGACGTGCAATTTCTCAGCATCTGAGATTGCTTACCTCTAAAGCAGACGAGGGTTTCCAGCTCAAAATGGAAGCTTGACACACCTCAACAACGACAGAAGATTGTAAAAGGTATGGACCCATAAAAACAGAGACTGGAAGATGAAAGGACTGCAGATAAGACATGTCAACAGCGATGCAGAGGATGAAAGGCAGATAGATGAGTGGCAATTGACCGCAGAGAAGCAAAACTGCAACCAAATTGTCTGTCGGGGGAAAGTTGGTAAGAAGCAGGCTGGCCGTGGTAAGCTTAATAAGGGCCCCCCAAACATCCACTTCTTATCCCCATAACTATCATATGTTACCTTCCATGGCAAATGGGACTTCGCAGGTATGATTAAGGTATGAAGATGAAGACAGCATCCTGGATTACCCAGGTGGCCTCAGGTAATCACAGGAGGGGGCAGGAGAGGTAGAGCCAGAGAAGGAGACCCATGACCCGTGACAGAAACAGCAGTTGGTGTGACATGGGGCCATACGCCAGGGAATGCAAGCAGCCTCTAGATGCTGGACAAAATCAAGGAAACAAATTCTCTCCGGGGGCCACCAAAAGGAACATGGCCCTGTCAACACTTGGCTTTAGCCCCATTAAGACTCAATATGGACTTCTGACTGCCAGAACGGTAAGATATAAACTTGAATCGTTTTTTACATGTTCATTTATTTTTGAGACAGAGAGAGAAAGAGAGAGCGCACATGAGCAGGGGAGGGGCAGAGAGAGAGAGAGAGAGGGAGACCCAGAATCTGAGGCAGGCTCCAGGCTCTGAGCTGTCAGCACAGAGGGGCTCGAACATGAGCCATGAGATCATGACCTGAGCTGAAGTCAGACGCTTAACTGACTGAGCCACCCAGGTACCCTTAAATTTGTGGCATTTTAAGCCAATTAGTGTATGGTCATTTGTTCCAGCAGCAGTAGGAAACTCTGACACCAATTCATGTCACAGAACTTTGGGCAGACTCGAACTGGAAGCAGCAGACACCTCTAAAAGCGGGGTGGAAGATGGGCAGAAAATGAGGTCAGTGAGAATCTGTATAAGAAAGACTTGGACCCTCCAGTTCTCCTCTTTCATTTTATGTAATCAGGTGACAACTCCACCTCTACCACCACAGGAGGAGGGTTTTTATGCTGAAGGCTCCAAATTTGGGAAAACTTGGCACAGTAGAGGTTAGGGATGAGGCACTGGGCTGAAAACCACTTGCCTATTGAATGGTGGGAACACCAACATCATCCCCAGACTCACAATCCCACAATGTAGGAGACCAGAGGGTTTCTCTCTGAGGAACATCTACAGATACCAATACAGGACCCATCAGCAAATCATCTGGTTCCTGCTCTGCACTCCTCCAGAGAAGCCCAGCAACTGGGTGGCCCTAGCTATGCAAGAGTTCCCACATAACGTTTTCGCACTTCATGTTTAAATACATATGGGCAGGGGTGCCTGAGGGGCTCAGTCGGTTAAGCATCCAACTTGGTTTCAGCTCAGGTCATGATCTTGTGGTTGGTGAGTTCCAACCTCACATCGGGCTCTGCACTGACAGTGTGGAGCCTGCTTGGGATTCTCTCTCTCTCCCTCTCTTGCTGCCTTTCCCTACTCCCCCCCTCTCTCTCTCTCTCAAAATAAATAAACAAACTTAAAAAATAAAAAATAAATAAACACATATAGGCAGACAAGACACAAGATGCTTGAGAGTGACGGCCTGGGTTCACATCCTGACTCCAACATTTATTAAGTGTGTGACTGTGCATAGACTAACCTTTTTTTTCCCCATCTCAGTGTTCATATCTGTAAAAAGGGAATAATAAGACTTCTACTTCACAAGGTTGTTTGAAAGATTAAATGAGATTTCAGTTAGAAAGCCTTCAGAATCATGAATAGAGTAAGAAAAGATAAAGTTACACACACACACACACACACACACACACACACACACAAGGAATTCAGGTGGAAAAGAGATACTGTAGGTGTGTAAAGAAAAATTCCCCTGCCCCAAATTTCTTTTAATATCTTCAGATGAATTGAGAAGTGTATGTTATGGGAAGAAAAATAATCAGAGAAAGGTTCTTGGAAATTAAAAATATGTTATCCATATATAAATATGGAAATGAAAATTTCCAAAGAATGGTTGAAAAACAAAGTTTAAATATTCTCCCAGACAGGAGAATAAGATAAAACCATGAACAATATGGGGGGGGGGGGGGGGGAGTAAGAAAAATCAAGAATCAATCAGAGGGAACTCACCATTGCTTCACCCTCAGATTCATGGATATTTATATAGGTATGAATCCACTATGCATGCCTATATATTCATTTTTCCCTGGCTATTTTCCAGTCGTAAAGCCCATCTTCCAAGTGGTGGTGGTATTTTAGGAGACAACGTTTTGTACCTTGAACCACAACCGCATAATCTACAAATAAACTGCCTAGAACACCAAAAGCCAAACATATCGTTCCCATTCCTTTGCCTGATTCCTAGTTCCTTTAAGCCTTATCAAGAAATAATTAGGAACTATATCTTTAATTTATCCTTTCAATTTAATTCATTTTGGGCAGTTAGCCTCAAACCAACATTTTCCTCCTGTTTAATTGCCATTATAAATGTGAAAAGGAAGGTCAGCAGGAAAGAGATAAAGTAATAAAATCGCACTTTCAATATACTGTGCAATGAATTTTTCAATTCTTTAGCCTTCTTTTATATGTTGCATAGTCTGTATTTCTAGACCTATTTTTCTTTTCTGCACCTCAGCATCACCTGAGCTCTCATAGCCTGCTTTACACACCTTTCAGCTAATTTGTTGCTCGCTAGCTGCATTAGCTTATTCTCCCACAAAGAGTATGATGGAGGGGAAAAAAAGAAAAAGAAAAGTAAAATTTTTTAATTGTTGAGGTGCAGAGAATTCTATTATTCTGCACGGAGCATATTGTAATCAGCTATGATAAAATTGAGCCTGTGTTGTGGCCTTTTCGTGCAGAGATTGAGTCCTTTCGTGACCCCGTACAGATTTATAGAAATTGAACATAAGCTACATTTAACTATTTCAGTATTTAACCAGATGAAAATTGGTAAAAATGGACATCAAGAGCTGCCTCTAAATCTGCTTTTTAACAAAAGCTGTTAAAAATATATACATATCCATAAAGATAGTGAGCAGTTGGGCTCCCAACCCTGAGGTATTTCACTTATTTTAAGGATAAAAGCCTCAGGTCATATTTAGCACCAGCTTGCAGCATTGCCCACCCCCCCCCCCCCCCAACCTGCTATATTTTTCAATTATTGGGTAATTCAAGAGCCACCTGGTATCCATAGCAGAAATAGATAAAATGTCAAGGAAGAGAAGACCAGACTTTAACCGATGAGATTTTAGAACTGTGGGTGGATTTTATCAGCTTTTTCTTCTGCATTCATTATTTCCATTATTATCAAAAGTAAGCTCTCTCAACGCATTTATAGAGTTCCTACTGAATATATCATTTAAATAAACTAGACCCCTTTACTTTCAAGGCAAAATCCCAGAGTAGCTGATACAAGCAACAACCGAAAAATGCCACCAAACTCATTCTTATCTGGGAATGGACAAAGTATATCAGAATGAAAGCATGCCAAACTATTTACATAAAGACGATACATAGAAAGGTTATTGGTACAGGATGTCTCTCAACCCTTTCCGACCTCAAACACCCATTTTATCTCTTCCAAACCCAACCACAACCAAGCTGACCTTGGTCAACAGCACCATCTAGTGGATGTTATGACAGACTGCCCCAAATCAGTTCCGCAGCGCATACATTGTGATCATATCATGATTTCACTCTTTCATTATCTGTAACTGTTTATTTTACCTCAAGTAAGTAACTTTCTTTTGGGGAGCAGGAAAATTTTTATAATTTTCAAAATAATTCTTATTGTATTGTGTTTTGTTTTATACCAAAGTAAAACACTAATAAGCATTTAAAAATTATATAGATATGCAGATTAAATGAAAATCAAACATAAACCCACCATCCTAAATAGCAACTAATGGGCTTCCCCATGTAGATGGAAGATTTAATATGGCATATAATTTCCCTTTTTTATCCAACCCCATTAAACTATAATAACGGGATTTTAAAAAAATCCACCAGGATGGGAATTACTGGAGAAAACAGTGACATAATTTTAGAAGACAAAACAGATCATGAAAGGAAATTGACTTACAGACCTAAGGCAGGAGTGTCTGAAGTCAATAGTGGGGAAATCTGGTAAGCAACATAATTTACACTGTAAAATCCAGCTACTTCTAGAACTATAAGTGAGCAAAGGAGACAGAAACTAAAAGAAGGAAAAATGTATTATAATTGTTTGAGTTGCAGGTACACCCTTTTCCCCACAACACGCTCACGGATGACTATCTCTTCTCAATGCCAGCAGACTCCTGGAGTCTCATCTTGATGAGTTAAACAGGATTTCTGAACCAGGAACTGACTAGGAAGCAACTAAGGAACCATGTACCATATATAAAGGGTAATTAAGGTACCACAGGTGGGGGACCTGGGTGGCTCAGTTGGTTAAGTATCCAACTTCGGCTCAGGTCAAGATCTCATGGTCTGTGAGTACGAGCCCCATGTCGGGCTCTGTGCTGTCAGTTCAGAGCCTGCAGCCTGCAGTGGATTCTGTGTCTCCCTCATTCTCTGCCCCTCCCCTATTCATGTCCTGTCTCTGTCTCTCAAAAAATAAACGTTAAAAAAATTTTTTTTTAAAGTTACCACATGCATATTCAATGCTTTGTTCTAAGTGCTAAAACCTTCAGCCCCCCGGCCCTACTTTTCCATGACTCTGGGAGCCATACTTCTATTCCCCAAGCAGGAGCCAAGCTGGGAAAACTCTGGGTAACCTCAGAGAACAAGGTGACAAGGACATAAGCATCAAATCACCTTACAGTGAAGCTCAAAGCCCCACAGTCGATAAGAGCTTTAGACTCACTTTTAATTTCTAGCAGACAACCAAAGATCAATGAACGTTTGAAGAAATCAGTTAACAAGAAAGATAAAGACAAAACCAACTGAGAAAAAATAACTTGAAAAAAGCTTAGAAAAAAAGTTTAAAAACATACTATATAGTTAACATCCTCAGAGCATTAAGAGGAGATACTACACCCATGAAGTATGGTACTATAAAGAAAAACAGCTCTTAGAAATTAAAAACAGGACAACAGAAATTTTTTTAAATCCATACAATGTTTGGAGGATACATTTGAGAAAATCATGAAGAAAGTACAGGGATGGAAAGATGCAAGATAAAGAGATGGAAAGTACAAAAGAAGAGATAGAAAAAAAATTAAAGAACATACATACAGGTGAACTAGCATCCAAATATTAGGATAATTTGAATAAGAGTTCCAGAGAGAAAAAAAAAGAGAGAGAGAGAGAGACAGAGAGAGGATATCATAAATTAAATCACTCAAGAAAAGCCCCTAGGACTAATAGACCTGAGTTTCCAGCTTGAAAGGAATTACAAAATGCTCAACACAATAAATGGAAATAGACCCACACTAAAGCATATCATTGTAAAATTTCAAAACATTGAGGGCACAGAAATGATATAAATGCATCCTGGAATTAAAAAAAAAAAAACACAAAAAAACAAAAGAAAACAGGTCACATACATGCCCCGCCCCCCAAAAGGCATCTGAATGGCTTCTGACTTACCAGAAACACTGCCAAATCAAAGAAAATAGAAGAGTATCTTCAAAATTCTGAAGGATAAAGATTTCCAACACAGAACTCCATACATGTTGTTTGGAAAAGTAAATAAAGAAATACAGAGATACAGATCTCAAAGTAATCAAATTGATCTGTCATCTATCCCTTCTCTGGAAATCACTGCTAGTTGTGTTCCACCAAAATGAGGAAGTAAACTAAGGAAAGAGAAACTAAGAAAGAGGAATCTATAAAACCTAAGAAATAATGCACCCAACCTAAGAGTGAAGAGAATCTCCAGGGTGATGGAGAGACAGGAATCCCAGGATAACTGTTATACCACAAGGATAGAGGGAAACTAGTTTATATCAAAATACATTAGAAACTGTGTGGCCAAGAATAGCACAAGGCACCATGTCAGTAGGAATCTGTCCAGAGGGAACAGGCAGATGTAGTTAAGATCGACCAAACCATCATTTTATTTATGTTATCTACAGTAATGATGGCATATGGTTGGAACTCAAAGATGAGACTCTAAAGAAATAGATTTCTAACAAGGTTTAACACAAAAGCCTGACATTACTTTTTTTTTTTTTTTTTTTTTTTTTTTTTTACTAAATATCTTGACAAGAGTCTTTTGGTCCTTAGAGACTGTAATACCAATTAAATACAAATCCATTCAAATATTTAATTCATATGTGTGTATTAAGGCATACACACAAATGAAGGTATAGGTAATTGTGGTTTCTGGGGAAGGCAACATAGTGCAATTAAAAAGGTGTATAGGAGACTCACTTTTCATTCTTTACTTTTTGTCTTTTCCGATTTCTAAAAAAAAATTTTTTTAAGGTTTATTCATTTCTCAGAAACAGAGAGACAGAGTGTGAGCGGGGGAGGGGCAGAGAGAGAGAGGGAGACACAGAATCCGAAACAGGCTCCAGGGTCTGAGCTGTCAACACAGAGCCCAATGCAGGGCTTGAACTCATCAACTGAGTTGAACTCATCAACTCATCAGATCATGACCTGAGCCGAAGTTGGACGCTTAACCGACTGAGCCACCCAGGTGCCCCAATCTTTTCTGATTTCTATAACACAGGCATACATTAAGTGATTAAAACAAAATGTTCCACCCCAAAATAAGAAGAAGAATAGCATTTATGTGCATTATCTGCTACTCCCATTATCAAGCTTTTCCATTTTTGTTTACTCACACATACACATTTATTTTTAATGATTTCCTTCCTTCCACTTGCAATTCAGTTTTTTGCCCAGTAATCCTAGAGGGGGGAAAAAATCTCTTTTTATTTCATTTGTGAGGCAAAAAAATTATCCTAATTATAGCTGATCAACCTAAGAGTACTGCTAATGATATTTCCATATCAAGGAAGAGTAAATCCATAAGTTCTGAAGGGAAATTAACCATAATAGTCATTGCCATCAGTTTCTGAAAACTTTGCCTCAAAGGCTCAGATAATTCAGATTTTTTAAATAATTTTCGTGTATCTCCTCTTTTCCTCTAATTAAGACTACTTTACTTTAAGCACCAGCTTTAAAGATTAAGCAACTATTTCTTATTCAATTTGTTTTTGGATTTGTTTAATTACTGTACTGCAGCCTTGCTTCCCCACCCCTTACACCCAGGTTCCTGATTGCAGCTGCATCAGGTCTATAGCAGAATAAGCTAGTTATTGTGCTTGGCGCGCAGGCAAGCCCGTCCTAGAATAAGCAGGAGCTGAAGACCTGCCAGGGCAACGGAGGTAACCAAAGGACAACCCGAAAACAATCTTTAGGAAGAAATAAAAATCAGTAGGTGGACATGGTGTCTTCCACCTGGAAGTAAGGGATAACCAGGTGTCCAGGTGGTAGCTTAGCTGCCAGCAAAAAGACTTGGGCAGCAAACGGTCCCACTGGTGAGTGGGAACAAGCTTCAAGAGACTGGCAATGGCAGCCCATAGAGAAGGCAGGATGGAAAGTATATAAGGGCCAGATAGGGATCATATCAGTAAATACAATGCAAGATAGGAACTAGGTCACTGGGAATAGGGTAAGAGCCAGAACAAGTTCTGATCAGGCCAAAATCTGGTCCTAAGTCAATTAACTTTTTAAAGTCTCCCTAATCAAAGAGACTTTAAGAAGACTCTAATTTGACAATCTGATTTAGGAAGAGAAAAAGAGATTTAGATGTTGGCATTAAGTGACTTTAGTCTAAGACCTTGGAGTAGGAAATGTAGACAGTGGTCAAGGAGGCCAGTCAGGGTGTCAGCAGCCTAGGGACATAGTCCTCATGTCTATCCTTCACAATACAGAAGAGTGTGTTCTACATTTAACCCATCAAAGTCACCTTTGTAAACATTAACTTTTCCAGTTAGAAATTTCTTGTATCTAGAAAGTGTTTACTCTCTTACCATCTACAATGAATTGTATCTTAAGCATTGTTTGGATAATTGTGTTGGGATGGGTTTGGTGGTGCCATGATTGGGTTGATTCTAAAAGTCTTGCAATAACCTAGACAGACTTGCGCATGAGTGCACACACACATCCACACACAGACACAAACACACAATGTCCCGAAGTGTCATGAGCACTGCCATTAATATACACCAGTTGTGTTATTTCACCACGGTTCTCCCTATAAATGCTGCCCTGTAGGATTTCCAGCTTCCATTAGAGACCTTAAAAGTTTTATTCTCTATACTCCTTTACCTGAATTCACTCATTAATCGTTTGATTTTTTTTGTTTTTTTTTGTTTTTTTTTAATGTTTATTTATTTTTGAGACAGAGAGAGATAGAGCATGAATGGGGGAGGGGCAGAGAGAGAGGGAGACACAGAATCGGAAGTAGGCTCCAGGCTCTGAGCCATCAGCCCAGAGCCTGACGCGGGGCTCGAACTCACTAACCGTGAGATCGTGACCTGAGCTGAAGTCGAACGCTCAACCGACTGAGCCACCCAGGCGCCCCACTCATTAGTCGTTTTATAATATGGCAGGAACTTCAGTTAGACTTGGTAGGTATGTCTTTCATGAACATTTCATCTAATTATGATAAACATGGTAGAACCAATTTAAAGTTATTATGTAAAGGACTATAGAAGAGAGTTTGTTTGTTCCTAACAGTAAAGGAAACATATGGGTGAGAAAATCTAAGGCATTGTGAAGGTAATAAACTCATGCAAAGGAACAAGAAGCAGTTAAAGCAAATCGTCCATGGATGTTGGATTTGACAAATCACCTCACAGCTCTGCAACAGGTAGCTGCCTCAGGTTAGCTTTCGATCGAGGCGCCAAAGGAAACATCTTCAAAATCACTCCCTGTCGTTACCCTCAAGAGAGGCTTGCTTATCAGAAAGGCACCTTTGGTTTTTAAAACAAGAGAAGGACATATGTTCTACGATTTCAGGGACTACAGGAGTCCCAGGCACCAGCAGATTAGAATGAACTGTTCACCTATTTCAGCTCATTAAATTCAATGGAGGTGCTATCTGTACAGCAGGATAACGAAGTTCATAAATCTGCAGTCGGCTGTGGATTTACTACACAACACATTCACACACGAAGCTTCTCTACAAATTACCTTAATAAAGAGCACATCATTGAGGCTACTCTGTTATGTCTAAGCACCATTTAGACAAAAGGATCTCTCCCAAACTAGCTTCAGCACACTCACTTCAGTCAGGGGTGACGCACACCCGGAATGCATGGACTGGTGATCAAATCTATCTTGCAGATTCAACTTCCCCATTTTGAGGTGATCTAATTTCCGAGGGGAAAATGGGATTCAGTTTTATAGAACTTGGCAAGCCACATTCAGAGAAAAGAGTTTTTCATGTTCTGATGGATTAAGTGAAAACTAGTCAGTCTGGTTGCCGTCCCCACCCTTACCACCACACATGCTTACATGCCACATACCCCACGTAAGTCCTATCCACCTTCCTTGTCCATGCAAAATTTAAGATATCCCTCTCTCTCTTTTCCGAGGTCCCATGGTTCTTATTTTCACTAACAAACATTTAGCATACGCTACTCCATCTTACGTTTATTTTTTTATGTTTTAGTTTATATTTGAGAGAGAGAAAGAGAGACAAAGCGTGAGCAGGGCAGGGGCAGAAGGACAGAGACAGAATCTGAAGCAGGCTCCGGGCTCTGCTCCAAGCTATCAGCACAGAGTCCAACGTGGGGCTTGAACTCACAAGCAGGGAAATCATGACCTGAGCTGAAGTCAGACACTCGACCGACTGAGCCACCTAGACGTCCCACCATCTTACGTTTTAAAAAGCAAGTTTCATATATAAGCTACGTACGTGTCATGCACACAGCAAAGCCCACTGTGGAGCATAAGCACATAGGTATTTGCTGATGGGGGTATACTGTTATCAGGGTAAAATCTAAAAAGCAATTTCCTTGAATTCATTTTAGTGGTATTTATGGCAGTGATGTTTTTCAATAGGTTGCTCAGATGCTGCCTAGGCAGGGGGATTTGAAAGCAACCCGAAGACCTCGTCTGGATCAAAATACCTCCCTCAGGTTGCTGGTTTTCTCCTTTTCAGTCTAAATGTTCCTATTAATGGAATGTTCCTATTAAAATATAAAAATAAGGACTGATTTCCAAAATTCTCAAATAAGATAGGTACATTATTTCCTTGCATATAAGCAAGGAATGTATATAAGCATCTATCACTCAATAGAAGCACACATATGCTCCAAGGAGGAAGAAGTTTCACTTGGAAGAGATCTGTAGAGACGATCAGCCACAGGCCAGAAGTACAGGAGTTAGGATACATTTGCATCCTGGTTTGCCCAGGACAGTCCCAGTGTATTCCAGTCATCTTAGGATAAATATTCATGAAGCCCACTTTCACTCTCAAAAGTGTCCCAGTCTGGGCAATAAATTATAGATCTATGAGGCTCTTGGGTTTAAACTGGGGCCTGTTGACCTCTGGAAGGAATCGAAGAGGATTATTCTAAGAGCTGGAACTGAACTCACTACTCCTGACTCCTGATTCAGTGCCCTACCCCCCGCTGCCCCACCCCAGCCAACCTCTTAAAACAATGCAGTTATTGTTCTTGACTTGTCTCCTCTAGATTACTTTTGTCTCCCTCTCCCAGAATTTGAAGGCATTTGAAGATTCATGCAATGGCCGGTCCTTGTTTCCCTTGATCCTTGGCATCTGACACTACGCTAAGACCAAAATTAGTAGTTCAGTGTTACACTCACTGATTGACTATTATTATTCTCAGACAACCAAGAAAATTATATGCTACATTTTATGTTCTGAAGAGCAAGTTCTTGACATTTGTGAGGGGTGAAGCCTTCACAACCTGCCAAATTCATCTTTACAATTTTTTATCCTCCAACTGATTAGCTTCCTCTTCTCTTCTATCACTAGTGTCGGCACTTGGATTTCTTTTTAAATCAACTTTCACAATCACTTCCTGGGTGTGTCTACATATATAACAAGTCACAAGATGTGGTTGTGGGGTGGTGAACGAGGCATATTCACCAGCTAAAAGAGTCTCCCTGGCACACCACTGCACTGGGGTTCCAAGTTGTCTCTCAGCACCAGGATAACAGAGGAGAGACAAGGCTTTAGAGCAGGGGGTTGTGTTGCACAATTCTGGGTTGCCGTTCATGTTACATATGCAACACAGCAGCCCCACTCTTGTTTTCTGCTAGTCAAAATCACAAATTTCAATTTGTGAATTCCAAGGGTCCACTATGCATTAAAAATACAAGTTATAATAGGCAATTTTTTTGAGAGAGAGAGGGAGCGGGAGGGGGGAGGGAGAGAGAGTGCACAGAGGAGAGTACAAAGGGAGAGAGCGAGCCTCTTAAGCAGGCTCCACGCTCAGCGCAGAGCCCCACACAAGACCCGATTCCATGACCCTGGGATCATAACCTGAGCAAAAATCAAGTCGGACACACTCAACCAACGGAGCCACCCAGGCACCGCAACGTAACAGGCAAATTTTTGGTTTTTTCCCCTAGGTCAGTTTTGGTTCTGGCTGAAAGACATCTCAAGACAGACTTCAGAGATCTTCCTTCTCTCCATAATTCCCCTCATTTTAATTGTCCATGATCAAGCGCCATGCAACTTTGATATCAAATTTGTGATGGAGAAAACAAAACCGTCTGGGATAGGTGCCACATATTTTGATATAGTTTTGTCACCTATCTAACAACAGACGGGTTTTGATGGATCTGTTTACACATATCCAGTCATATAACATAATGATCGCATTATGCTAACCCGGCGCCTCTGCAGGCTTACTGCCGAGAACTGGCATGGACTCCCTTGGCATTTATCACAGCCAGGTTTCTAAAAGAAGGCTTAAAATGGAAAATTTATTTGAACCAAGTTTAAGCTCCCATTATACCTAATTTCATGATTCAGAAATGTTGCTTTTTGTGAATATGGCCCCAAAAGGTTTTTAAGCACATATTTGGGGTTAATATGGAAATGAGTCCAAAAATACACCTTGCAGAGTTCACCATTGACCCAATGATTCCCATGAGATATACCGTTCTCAATTCGAGCAGAACAGGTAGTTACCATACAACACCTTAGTGATTATTGATGCCTCCCGGCCGGTGGTAAGCCATCTTTTAAAAAGTTCCTGCATCAAAATCCCTTCACAGAAATTCATAGAGAAAAATATATATATCCAGCTGTTTTTAAAATGCAAAATGCTTAACTGACAGCATGATTATCAGTTGAAACCACAGAATATTTAGTTGTCAGAGGTTCTCAAGGGCACATTTTGCAGCTTTGCAGAATTCTTACTCATTAAATGCTTGGTTCGAAATTAAGGGTTGCATCTCTAAGAGCCGGGGTTTCATCTCTTAAGTGTTTGTCATCTCATGGGCAAAAGCAAAAGTTATGTTCTGAGAGTTGCTAATAGAAAAATAATTACAAAAGATGATGATCCCGCCATTTAACCTCCTGAAGAAACAGCGTTAGATTCGTTGGCAATGCTAAGTGGCATCTTAGAGGTAATTAGATAATTCTATTACCCACCCCCCAAAATCTCTAAATAAGGGGAAAAATAGGCTTTGGGTCTTCATGGTACAAATAGGCTTTCTCTAGTGTTGACAACTCAGTTGAGAGCTTTCATTTGCCTGTGTAGATGTCATTTCTCTATACATATACTTTTACAGACATGTTTCCTTAAGGATTCTCTCACTGGGACCTATAAGCAAGATTCTGCCCACAGAGCCAGAATTTAGTCTACCTGAGTTGTTTGTTTTCAACTTTCTTTGAAACAATTTTAGGTTTACAGCAAGTTACCAAATTAGTACAGAGTATTCCCATATACCCCTCACCCAGCTTTCCCTAATGTTAGAAAATGATGGCACATCTGTGAAAATTAAGAAATTAATATTGGTACAGCGCTATTCACTAAACCACAGACTTGACTTGTATTTCCCCAGTTTTTACACCAGCATTGTTTGTCTGTCCCAGAATCCAATCCAAGATGCCACAGAGCATTTAACCATCATGCCTCCTTAATCTCCCCTAGACAACGACAATTCTCTGTCTTTCCTTATTTTTCAGGATCTTGATACTTTTTAAGGAATGAACAGCTATTTTATAGAATGTCTCTCAGTTGGGTTGTCTGAGGTTTTCTCATGATTAAGCAGAGGTTATGAATTTTGTGGGAAAATACCCAGAGGTGAGGTACCCTTCTCATAACATCCCCAAGATATTTTTAAGCAAGAAATAAACTGGTGAAAACTTCCTATCCTCCAGCACAACACTGTTACACTTGACAAATAAATAAGAAGTTGTTGAAATATGAAAATAATTGTTGGCATGCATGAAGTTCCAGGCTCTAGACCTGGGTGTGTTTGCTTTAAAGCCTTTTCAAGTCTCTTTAGACAGAGATTTCAACCAAAGGCTCACACCACATCTATGCATTACAAACAGTTATCAAGGTATGAAATTTGGCATTAATGATAAAGTACTAATGCCTACATTTGATTAGCTATCTCTCTATAAACTGAAATAAATTTAAGAATATCACCATAATAACGATACTTTTACTGACTTGTATCTAATATGCTTTCTTGAGTGGGAGAAAGGGGGTTAGAGTTATAGATAATATGCCCATGAAATAGGCACACATTCATAGAGGTATAGCACATATACAAGCATTAGACTATCCTCTGATGGTCCATTTCTTTAAAACATTGGTAATGTTTTAGACCAGCAATCTCCAAAATGTTTATCTTAAATCCTTTTATAAAGATGTTTTAGCATGCACCTTCTCAGCCTGGATTCTTTTCCCAAGAGTCTAAGACAATGGCCTCTCTACAGGGAGCTTATTTTCACAAATGATTTCACCAAAAAGAACAGGAACGCACTGGAAAAAGGAAAAAAGGAAAGGCTCAAAGGTCAATCCAAAGTTGCAAAATTGAACTTGTTACTACTATGAGTCAATGAGGTTAGAGTTATGCTGGGGACCCTGTGAGAAGCCATGCAGAATGCACTTCAAAACTGTCCATATGGTGGGGCGCCTGGGTGGCACAGTCGGTTAAGTGTCCGACTTCAGCCAGGTCACGATCTCGCGGTCCGTGAGTTCGAGCCCCGCGTCAGGCTCTGGGCTGATGGCTCGGAGCCTGGAGCCTGTTTCCGATTCTGTGTCTCCCTCTCTCTCTGCCCCTCCCCCGTTCATGCTCTGTCTCTCTCTGTCCCCAAAAAAAAAAAAAAAAAAAAAAACTGTCCATATGGGACTTGGGAAAGGCAACTATTTATTCACTGGCTGCTGGCTTACATTGAGTCAAGTCCTTATACTACCCATTTGTGCATGCTTGAGAATAACCGGACCGGGGTAGAGAAGGACCGGAATAATAAGTGAGAGACAGAGCAGCAGAAGCATGAGGCTGATGGGTTACACCTGTACACAGCTGGTTGCCACATAATAGAGAAAAAGGGTAGAACAACAGTAGGCAAGCCTGGGCATGTGGGGGTCCCCATACCCACACTAATGCGTGTCTATTCGTGCATGTGTTACTCTCAATCCATATTAAATATTAGCAAACTTTATTTTGTTCTTATTTTTAGATACAAATAAAAATAGAAATTTTCTTCCTACCACCCCATAAATGGCCCTGCAAACCCCTAGATTGCACAGAGTCCACTTTGGAGACCACCGATTTAGATAGACTATGCAATATTCTCCTCAAATGATTTTGAGGAAGTCTTTCCTGGCTACTCCTAGTAAGAAAATTGGCAATGTTCACTTCAACCCGAAAGTCCAGTTGAGAAGCTCATTTAGACCATTGACTTCCTTTCTCATGGAACAGTTGCAATAAGTTCCACCTCTAGTTAAAAATAATAAAGGTCCTTTTAAGGAAGCGTGGCATAGTATGATGGTTCTCCAATTTGAGCATACGTCAGAATTACCTGTGAAAAGTGATTCCTAAGACCTGTGAAGACACAGTTCGCTGGGCCCCAACCTCAGACTCAGTAGGTCTACAGTGAGGCTTGAGAATTTAGATTTCCAACAAGTTCCCAAGAGATACATGCTCTGTTGGTCAGGAGGTAGGAGCAATAGAAAGAAACCAGTGGCCTGGTAGAAAGAGCATGGGCTTTGGCATGACACAGAAAAGTCTGGGTTTAAACCTAAACTCCACTACATGCTGCCATAAACTTCTCTGTGGATCAGCTGTAAAATGGGAATTATTCTCACTGCATAGAGCTGCTGTAGGAAGTAAAGGAGAAGATAACACTAGCAAAGTGCCCAGTGGAATGCTGGGCGCATTATATGTCTCAATAAACCATCATCAGTAAAAATAAAAGTGCTAATATCGCCAATTATTTCAGCAAATAATGTTAGAATAATAATAAAAAGTAACTCAACAGATTGAACAGTAATTTGTCAGAATAACAGAGCTTTCTAGGCCAAGTGCTTTGCTGAAAAATTGAGGATAACACAGGACTGCCACTAGAGTTGTGGTTTTGATAATCAGTTAAGGATTGTCCTGTTACTACTCATGTCTCTAGTTTCTCCTCACTTCCCCACTTGCCCTAGCCTTTGTGTTACTATCGGATCTTTAATGGAAGTTCATGGGACAGAGACAGCAGTGGCCCCATAGGCCCAAAAACTACACCCAAAGCAGGGTTCCGTGGCCCTGGGCCACCAGGCAGTTTCCAGGAAATGGGAGGCCTCTGTTGATCTCTCCCTTGCTTTTATAAAAACGGGATGATAAAAACTGCCAAGTGTCCTGTGAAGCTCTAGGTAAATGTTTTGAATTTTAAAATACAAAATATTTCAGGTTGTCCAGTCTGCCAGCAATATTTTCAACTACGTTTTCTTTAAAATGTCTGTATTCGTCTTAAAATTATTTTTACCATGTTGATTTGCTCATCTACAAATGTATGCTGCTTAAGTAGTAGTTTAAATGTAAATTTTAATGAATGCTATGAATCAGTGCCTAATTTGCACATTTTGTTAATTACCTGTGGTTTAGGATAATCCATCCAAGATGTTCCCTATTACCCTGGATAATTAAGAGTTGACCTATTTTCAAATTTTTACAGCTCAAATAGAATGAATTCCAGTCAATTTTCTTGCCTAATAGAAAAAACATCATTTATTTAAATAGTCTATCAGACATAATTGGAATGTAAAATCTTGGGAAGAAAATTGACTTTCAAAGGTCATGGAATCTATCCTCCTACACTTGGGTAGACTGTCAAACCAGCCAGAAAAGAATATATTCCATCTTTTACAGCATATTTGTAAAATGTAGCCAAGAATGTGCACCAGCGTGAGGAGTGACCGGCTTCTCTCTCTTCAACATCAGAGTCCTTGACTTAAGCAAAGGTCAATCAGAGCAGTTGCCAATATTTCCATATATAAAGTTGCCAGGACTCACAAATACAATCATACATACAAATACACCCAGACACAGCATAGACACATCCTTATACGTAGAGGCTTCCCACTAAAGACTCACAGAGCACAGAGTGCAAAATACTATCTTCCTTGGATACAATTCATGGTCTTTTTATGCCTAAAGGAAAAATCAAAGATTTCCCCCTGAGATTTCTCCCCACTCAAAAAAGTTGTCTTTAAATTATGGGTCATATTCACATTTATAAGACTCAGGGGCAGCTTTGCTGTAGGCTCTTCCCTGGCTTGGCAATAGGAAATTTTTTTCAATCTATCATGCTCTTGCCTATATCTCTTTCTGTTAAAAGTTCTATGTCCTCAATGAGCGATGGTTATTTAAGAGCTTTTCTCAGTTCTTCCTCAAGACTGTTCTGTCAGTCTCTGTAGGAAACAGAATACCCCTGGGTTTTCTTATGAAACTCTTAGGATTCTGCATCTGGAATCTGCCTGTTTACCTCTTCTGTCCATACCCAGAAAACCATTTCTACATATAACAAGTTCACTTCCTGGAATGCAGAGGCTTTCTCTCATCCTTCTTCCATTCAAGCCCACCTACTTGCATCCTCTGCTTACCCAGCTCCCCATCTTGAAGACTAACCCTGGCCTAGGGCAGGAGACGCTGCCTCAGAAAGCCTTTGACTTAATATTAAGCTGCATGTCGAATGCTGATGCATTGAGCCTACCCTCCAGTTCCTCTGCCTGTATCTTGCTCTTCTCACCCAAAACTTAATCTACCCTCAGTTTTCCCATTTCAGTTGTACCAACTCTATTTTCTTGTCGGTAAAATAAAGAACTTCAGAGTTATCCATGATGCTTTTCTTTCTCTCATATCATATATCCAACCTATACTCATATAACGCTGAATACTTTTTGGTGAATTGAAAAATTCCCTCTATCCTGCTATGCAGGTCCCTTTGCAATGTGATGTTGCTGCTTATCCCATTAAGAGAGGGAGTCTGTATCTCCACTGGTTATATCTGGATTACCCATGTGACTGGTTTTGAAAACTAGAATGTGGCAGAAGTAATATGTGACCTGGAGGTAGGTACTTTGCAATATCCACGTTCCCTCTCCTGGAATACTGTCCTGAATCCACCACATGAGGAGGCTGGTTTAGTTCTAGAGGATTAGAGGCTGAGGACAGGAAAGCCAAGGATCTCTGGCATGTGAGCTAACCCATCCTGAACCTTCAATCCAGACAGCCTTCCAGCAAATGTAGCCATATGAGTACAGAAGAAACCATCATGGGAACCATCTGGTCAACCCACAGATTTATGATAAATAATAAACTGTTCCAAGCCACTAAGTTTTGGAAGTGTGTTGCTCAGCCACTTCTCACCACCTGCACTGCCACCATTCTGAATGAAACCACCACCAGAATTATGTCATAGCTTCTTATCTGGCCTCCTTACCTTTGCCTTTGCCCCTTACAGTCTCTTCTCTACACACCCAATGTGATCCCTTGAAACCACAAGATCATGTCACTCCTCCACTCCACACTTATCAAAGTCTCTTATTTCAGAGTGAGAGCCCAGATACTTACAATGTTCTACATGGCCCAACACGGTTTAGCCCCCTCATCTCTCAGATTTCATCTTTTAGTGTACTCTCTCACTCCACTCAGCTTCAGCCACATTGGCCCCCATGTGTCCCTAAACATGCCAGACATGTTCCTTCTGCCTGTAGTTCTCCTCAACCACATATGTCCATATCTCACTCTCTCATCTTCTTCAAGTCTTTTTTTTTTTTAATGTTTTTAACGCTTACTTATTTTTGAGACAGAGAGAGACAGAGCATGAACGGGGGAGGGTCAGAGAGAGGGAGACACAGAATCCGAAGCAGCTCCAGGCTCTGAGCCGTCAGCCCAGAGCCCGACGCGGGGCTCGAACTCACAGACCGCGAGATCGTGACCTGAGTTGAAGTCGGATTCTTCAAGTCTTTAAGTATCACCTTCTCAACAAAGCCCATCCTCACCATCTTATTTAAAATCGCACTTTTCCAGGGCTTCATTGGCCATACCCTTTCTATATCTCTTTTCACCTTCTATTGTTCTATATAATTAACTTTATTATGTTTATTGATTGCCTTTCCTCATGAAGGCAGGGATTTATGTTGATTCTGTTCATTGATTCCTTGCATACAGAAGGTACTGGATGAATACTTCATGAATGAATATTCGTTGTTTACAGGAAAGGTCATCAAGGTCTTTGATAATCCATTTTAAAGGTTAACAAATCTTAATGACTTTCAGAGATGTCATGAATGTTTTATTTGAATTTCCTATTTCAAATATTCCTTCATCATTTTTAAAAACAGTATAGGAAAACACACACACTCAAATATGGTACTGACCAAATTTTATGTTAATTAAAACAGCCTCGGGACACCTGGGTGGCTTAGTAGGTTAAGCATCAAACTGCAACTCCAGTCACGATCCCATGGTTCGTAAGTTCAAGCCCCGCGTCAGGCTCTGTCCGGACCTCTCAGACCTTAGAGTCTACTTTGGATTTTTTGTCTCCCTTTCTCCCTGCCATCCCCTGCTCATGCTCTGTCTTTCCTTCTTCAAACTAAACAAACATTAAAAAAAATTTTTTTTAAATAGCCTCATAGCTGTCATGAATCGAAGCATGGCAGCTGTATCTTTCCCTTTTTCCTCTCCACACTTTCTGTCTTAAAGCCTCTCAGTTCAGCCAAGCCTCAGCAATGCTCCCACAGAATGGCTTTGTTGTACCCTTTGTCCCCCATTCCCTGTTTGGCAGTGAGCTCAGGTGCCTGCAGGCAACTGCTAAAGTTGTTCTGCATGGAAACAAAAGGAGTAATACAGCATATACATAAAACAAGGAGCAGGGAGTAAAAAAAAATAATTTTTTTTAGAATGTGTTTGAACTTAAATGACCATCAACTTAATAAAGACTACTATATACTTAGGATGTTATATATAAACCTCATGGTAACCACAAACCCAAAACCTATAATAGACATACAAAAAAAAAAAAAAGAAAAAAAAAGCCAAATATAATACTCATCAATCACAAAGAAAGAGAGCAAGAGAAGAAAGGAACACAAGAGTTATAAAAACAAGAAAACAATTAACAAAATAGCAATAAGTACATAACTATCAATAATTACTTTAAATGTAAATGGCCTAAATGCTTCAGTCAAATCACTTAAGGAGGTAAAATGGGGAAAAAAATATCCATCTATATACTGCCTATAAGAGACTCACCTCAGACCTAAAGACACATACAGATTGAAAGTGAAGGGATGTAAAAACAATATGCAAATGGAAGTAGAAAAAAAACTAAAGTAGCAATGCTTATATCAGAAAAAATAGACTTTAAAACAAAGACTGTAGCAAGAGACAAAGAAGGGCATTACATAATGATAAAAGAATCAATCCAAAAAGAGGATATAACATTTGTAAATATCTATGCATGCAACACTAGAGCACCTAAATATAAAGCAAATACTGGAGTCCGGAGGATGGCGGCGTAGGAGGACGCGGGGCTCACAGCGCGTCCTGCCGATCACTTAGATTCCACCTACACCTGCCTAAAGAACCCAGAAAACCGCCAGAGGATCAGCAGAAGGGAGTCTCCGGAGTCAAGCGCAGACTAGAGGCCCACGGAAGAGGGTAGGAAGGGCGGCGAGGCGGTGCGCGCTCCACGGACTGGCGGGAGGGAGCCGGGGCGGAGGGGCGGCTCGCCGGCCAAGCAGAGCCCCCGAGTCTGGCTGGCAAAAGCGGAGGGGCCTGACAGACTGTGTTCCGACAGCAAGCGCGACTTAGCGTCTGGGAGGTCATAAGTTAACAGCTCTGCTCGGAAAGCGGGAAGGCTGGAGGACAAAGGGAGGGAGAGCTGCTGAGCCCCCAGAGGACAGAGCTCAGCTTGGTGGGGAACAAAGGCGCCAGCGCCATCTCCCCCGCCCATCCCCCAGCCAAAATCCCAAAGGGAACCAGTTCCTGCCAGGGAACTTGCTCGCTCCGCGCAAACACCCAACTCTGTGCTTCTGCGGAGCCAAACCTCCGGCAGCGGATCTGACTCCCTCCCGCTGCCACAGGGCTCCTCCTGGAGTGGATCACCTAAGGAGAAGCGAGCTAAGCCTGCCCCTCCACCCCCCGTGCACCTTGCCTACCCACCCCAGCTAATACGCCAGATCCCCAGCAACACAAGCCTGGCAGTGTGCAAGTAGCCCAGACGGGACACGCCACCCCACAGTGAATCCCGCCCCTAGGAGAGGGGAAGAGAAGGCACACACCAGTCTGACTGTGGCCCCAGCAGTGGGCTGGGGGCAGACATCGGGTGGGACTGCGGCCCCGCCCACTAACTCCAGTTATACACCACAGCACAGGGGAAGTGCACTGCAGGTCCTCACCACTCCAGGGACTCTCCAAAATGACCAAACGGAAGAATTCCCCTCAGAAGAATCTCCAGGAAATAACAACAGCTAATGAACTGATCAAAAAGGATTTAAATAATATAACAGAAAGTGAATTTAGAATAATAGTCATAAAATTAATCGCTGGGCTTGAAAACAGTATACAGGACAGCAGGGAATCTCTTGCCACAAAGATCGAGGGACTAAGGAACAGTCACGAGGAGTTGAAAAACGCTTTAAACGAAATGCAAAACAAAATGGAATCCACGATGGCTCGGCTTGAAGAGGCAGAGGAGAGAATAGGTGAACTAGAAGATAAAGTTATGGAGAAAGAGGAAGCTGAAAGAAAGAGAGATAAAAAAATCCAGGAGTATGAGGGGAAAATTAGAGAACTAAGTGATACACTAAAAAAAAATAATATACGCATAATTGGTATCCCAGAGGAGGAAGAGAGAGGGAAAGGTGCTGAAGGGGTACTTGAACAAATTATAGCTGAGAACTTCCCTGAACTGGGGAAGGAAAAAGGCATTGAAATCCAAGAGGCACAGAGAACTCCCTTCAGACGTAACTTGAATCGATCTTCTGCACGACATATCATAGTGAAACTGGCAAAATACAAGGATAAAGAGAAAATTCTGAAAGCAGCAAGGGATAAACGTGCCCTCACTTATAAAGGGAGACCTATAAGACTCGTGACTGATCTCTCCTTTGAAACTTGGCAGGCCAGAAAGGCTTGGCACGATATCTACAGTGTGCTAAACAGAAAAAATATGCAGCCGAGAATCCTTTATCCAGCAAGTCTGTCATTTAGAATAGAAGGAGAGATAAAGGTCTTCCCAAACAAACAAAAACTGAAGGAATTTGTCACCACGAAACCAGCCCTACAAGAGATCCTAAGGGGGATCCTGTGAGACAAAGTACCAGAGACATCACTACAGGCATAAAACATACAGACATCACAATGACTCTAAACCCATATCTTTCTATAATAACACTGAATGTAAATGGATTAAATGCGCCAACTAAAAGACATAGGGTATCAGAATGGATAAAAAAACAAGACCCATCTATTTGCTGTCTACAAGAGACTCATTTTAGATCTGAGGACACCTTTAGATTGAGAGTGAGGGGATGGAGAACTATTTATCATGCTCCTGGAAGCCAAAAGAAAGCTGGAGTAGCCATACTTATATCAGACAAACTAGACTTTAAATTAAAGGCTGTAACAAGAGATGAAGAAGGGCATTATATAATAATCACAGGGTCTATCCACCAGGAAGAGCTAACTATTATAAATGTCTATGCGCCAAATACCCGAGCCCCCAGATATATAAAACAATTACTCATAAACATAAGCAACCTTATTGATAAGAATGTGGTCATTGCAGGGGACTTTAACACCCCACTTACAGAAATGGATAGATCATCTAGACACACGGTCAATAAAGAAACAAGGGCCCTGAATGACACATTGGATCAGATGGACTTGACAGATATATTTAGAACTCTGCATCCCAAAGCAACAGAATATACTTTCTTCTCGAGTGCACATGGAACATTCTCCAAGATAGATCATATACTGGGTCACAAAACAGCCCTTCATAAGTTTACAAGAATTGAAATTATACCATGCATACTTTCAGACCACAATGCTATGAAGCTTGAAATCAACCACAGGAAAAAGTCTGGAAAACCTCCAAAAGCATGGAGGTTAAAGAACACCCTACTAACGAATGAGTGGGTCAACCAGGCAATTAGAGAAGAAATTAAAATATACATGGAAACAAACGAAAAAGAAAATACAACAATCCAAACGCTTTGGGACGCAGCGAAGGCAGTCCTGAGAGGAAAATACATTGCAATCCAGGCCTATCTCAAGAAACAAGAAAAATCCCAAATACAAAATCTAACAGCACACCCAAAGCAAATAGAAGCAGAACAGCAAAGGCAGCCTAAACCCAGCAGAAGAAGAGAAATAATAAAGATCAGAGCAGAAATAAACAATATAGAATCTAAAAAAACTGTAGAGCAGATCAACGAAACCAAGAGTTGGTTTTTTGAAAAAATAAACAAAATTGACAAACCTCTAGCCAGGCTTCTCAAAAAGAAAAGGGAGATGACCCAAATAGATAAAATCATGAATGAAAATGGAATGATTACAACCAATCCCTCAGAGATACAAACAATTATCAGGGAATACTATGAAAAATTATATGCCAGCAAATTGGACAACCTGGAAGAAATGGACAAATTTCTAAACACCCACACTCTTCCAAAACTCAATCAGGAGGAAATAGAAAGCTTGAACAGACCCATAACCAGCGAAGAAATTGAATCGGTTATCAAAAATCTCCCAACAAATAAGAGTCCAGGACCAGATGGCTTCCCAGGGGAGTTCTACCAGACATTTAAAGCAGAGATAATACCTATCCTTCTCAAGCTATTCCAAGAAATAGAAAGGGAAGGAAAACTTCCAGACTCATTCTATGAAGCCAGTATTACTTTGATTCCTAAACCAGACAGAGACCCAGTAAAAAAAGAGAACTACAGGCCAATATCCCTGATGAATATGGATGCAAAAATTCTTAATAAGATACTAGCAAATCGAATTCAACAGCATATAAAAAGAATTATTCACCATGATCAAGTGGGATTCATTCCTGGGATGCAGGGCTGGTTCAACATTCGCAAATCCATCAACGTGATACATCACATTAACAAAAAAAAAGAGAAGAACCATATGATCCTGTCAATCGATGCAGAAAAGGCCTTTGACAAAATCCAGCACCCTTTCTTAATAAAAACCCTTGAGAAAGTCGGGATAGAAGGAACATACTTAAAGATCATAAAGGCCATTTATGAAAAGCCCACAGCTAACATCATCCTCAACGGGGAAAAACTGAGAGCTTTTTCCCTGAGATCAGGAACACGACAGGGATGCCCACTGTCACCGCTGTTGTTTAATATAGTGCTGGAAGTTCTAGCATCAGCAATCAGACAACAAAAGGAAATCAAAGGCATCAAAATTGGCAAAGACGAAGTCAAGCTTTCGCTTTTTGCAGATGACATGATATTATACATGGAAAATCCGATAGACTCCACCAAAAGTCTGCTAGAACTGATACATGAATTCAGCAAAGTTGCAGGATACAAAATCAATGTGCAGAAATCAGTTGCATTCTTATACACTAACAATGAAGCAACAGAAAGACAAATGAAGAAACTGATCCCATTCACAATTGCACCAAGAAGCATAAAATACCTAGGAATAAATCTAACCAAAGATGTAAAAGATCTGTATGCTGAAAACTATAGAAAGCTTATGCAGGTAATTGAAGAAGATATAAAGAAATGGAAAGACATTCCCTGCTCATGGATTGGAAGAATAAATATTGTCAAAATGTCAATACTACCCAAAGCTATCTACACATTCAATGCAATCCCAATCAAAATTGCACCAGCATTCTTCTCGAAACTAGAACAAGCAATCCTAAAATTCATATGGAACCACAAAAAGCCCCGAATAGCCAAAGTAATTTTGAAGAAGAAGACCAAAGCAGGAGGCATCACAATCCCAGACTTTAGCCTCTACTACAAAGCTGTCATCATCAAGACAGCATGGTATTGGCATAAAAACAGACACATAGACCAATGGAATAGAATAGAAACCCCAGAACTAGACCCACAAACGTATGGCCAACTCATCTTTGACAAAGCAGGAAAGAACATCCAATGGAAAAAAGACAGTCTCTTTAACAAATGGTGCTGGGAGAACTGGACAGCAACATGCAGAAGGTTGAAACTAGACCACTTTCTCACACCATTCACAAAAATAAACTCAAAATGGATAAAGGACCTGAATGTGAGACAGGAAACCATCAAAACCTTAGAGGAGAAAGCAGGAAAAGACCTCTCTGACCTCAGCCGTAGCAATCTCTTACTCAGCACATCCCCAAAGGCAAGGGAATTAAAAGCAAAAGTGAATTACTGGGACCTTATGAAGATAAAAAGCTTCTGCACAGCAAAGGAAACAACCAACAAAACTAAAAGGCAACCAACGGAATGGGAAAAGATATTTGCAAATGACACATCGGACAAAGGGCTAGTATCCAAAATCTATAAAGAGCTCATCAAACTCCACACCCGAAAAACAAATAACCCAGTGAAGAAATGGGCAGAAAACATGAATAGACACTTCTCTAAAGAAGACATCCGGATGGCCAACAGGCACATGAAAAGATGTTCAACGTCGCTCCTTATCAGGGAAATACAAATCAAAACCACACTCAGATATCACCTCACGCCAGTCAGAGTGGCCAAAATGAAGAAATCAGGAGACTATAGATGCTGGAGAGGATGTGGAGAAACAGGAACCCTCTTGCACTGTTGGTGGGAATGCAAATTGGTGCAGCCACTCTGGAAAGCAGTGTGGAGGTTCCTCGGAAAATTAAAAATAGACCTACCCTATGACCCAGCAATAGCACTGCTAGGAATTTATCCAAGGGATACAGGAGTACTGATGCATAGGGGCACCTGTACCCCAATGTTTATAGCGGCACTCTCAACAGTAGCCAAATTATGGAAAGAGCCTAAATGTCCATCAACTGATGAATGGATAAAGAAATTGTGGTTTATATACACAATGGAATACTACGTGGCAATGAGAAAAAATGAAATATGGCCTTTTGTAGCAACATGGATGGAACTGGAGAGTGTGATGCTAAGTGAAATAAGCCATACAGAGAAAGACAGATACCATATGGTTTCACTCTTATGTGGATCCTGAGAAACATAACAGAAACCCATGGGGGAGGGGAAGGAAAAAAAAAAAAAAAAAGAGGTTAGAGTGGGAGAGAGCCAAAGCATAAGAGACTGTTAAAAACTGAGAACAAATTGAGGGTTGATGGGGGGTGGGAGGGAGGGCAGGGTGGGTGATGGGTATTGAGGAGGACACCTTTTGGGATGAGCACTGGGTGTTGTATGGAAACCAATTTGACAGTAAATTTCATATATTAAAAAATAAAAAATAAAAAATAAATTAAAAAAAAAAGCAAATACTAACAGACATAAAGAGAGAAATTAATAATAATAGTAGGTGACTTTAATACCCCACTTACATCAAAGAATGGATCATTCAGGCAGAAAAATCAATTAAAAAAAATCAGTGTCTTTGATGACACATTAGATCAGATGAACTTCACAAATGTATATAGGATATTTCATCCAAAACCAATAGAATACATGTTTTTTTGAGTGAACTTGTAACATTCTCAAGGAGAGATTACATGTTAGTCCACAAAACAAGTCTCAATAAATTTAAGAAGACTGAAATCATAGTATGCATCTTTTCTGAGCACAATGTTATGAAACTAAAACCCATTCACAAGAAAAACTAAAAGTAAAACATACAGAGGCTAACAAACATGATACTAAACAATCACAAATCAAAGAAATCACAATCACAAAACAAAGAAATCAAAGAAGACATCAAAAAATAGAGACAAGTGAAAATGGAAACAATGGTCCAAAATCTTTGACACATAGTGTAAACGTATCTAAGAGGGAAGTATATAGTAATACAGGCCTACCCCAAGAAATAAGGAGAAGCTCAAATGAACAACCCAACCTTACACCTAAAGGAACTAGAAAAAGGGGCATCTGGGTGGCTCAGTCAGTTAAGCGTCCAACTTCAGCTCAGGTCATGATCTCACAGTTCAAATTTCGAGCCCTATGTTGGTCTCTGTGCTGACAGCTCAGAGCCTGGAGCCTGCTTCAGATTCTGTGTCTCCCTGTCTCTCTGCCTCTTCCCCACTCATGCTCTGTCTCTCTGTCTCCCATCAGAAATAAATAAACATTAAAAATAAATAAATAAAAATAAAGGAACTAGAAAAAGAATATCAAACAATCCCAAGGTGAGTAAAAGGAGGAAAATAATAACGATCAAAGCACAAATAAATGACAGAGATTAAAAAAGAAAACTAGGGGGGAAGAACTGAAACCAAGAGCTGGTTCTTTAAAAAGATAAACAAAACTGGGGCTCCTGGGTGGCTCAGTCGGTTAAGCGTCCGACTTCGGCTCAGGTCATGATCTCGTGCTCCTTGAGTTCGAGTCCCGTGTCAGGCTCTGTGCTGACAGCTCAGAGCCTGTAGCCTGTTTCAGATTCTGTGTCTCCCTCTCTCTGACCCTCCCCCGTTCATGCTCTGTCTCTCTCTGTCTCAAAAATAAATAAACGTTAAAAAAAAGATAAACAAAACTGATAAACACTTAACCAGACTAATAAAAAAAAGAAACCAAGTAAATAAAATCAGAAATGAAAGAGAAAAAGTAATTGACACCATGGAAACACAAAGAATTATAAGGGAATACTATGAAAAATTATATGCCAAAAAATTGGACAACCTAGAAGAGATGGATAAATTCCTAGAAACATAAGATGTTCCCAAACTAAATCAGGAAGAAAACAGAAAATATGAACATACCAATTACTAGTAACAAAATTGAGTTGGTAAAATTAAATTCTGGTACCAAATGGATTAACAGGTGAATTCTACTAAACATTTAAAAAACAGTTAATACCTATTCTTCTCAAATAATTCCAAAAAATAAAAGAGGAAGGAAAGCTTCCAAATATATTCTACAAGGCCAGGATTACCCTGATAGCAAAATCAGACAATGACACCACACACACACACACACACACACACCCCAGATCAGTATCCCTAATGAACATAAATACAAAAATCCTCAATAAAATATTAGCAAACTGCATTCAATGATACCTTAAAGAGATCATTCACTATGATCAAGTGGGATTTATTCCAGGGATGCAAGGATAGTTTAATATTAGCAAATCAATTAACATGAAACACTACATAAACAAAATAAAGAATAAAAAACAGGATCATTTCAATAGATACAGAAAAGCACTTGACAAAACTCAACTTCTGTTGATGATAAAAATTCTCAAGAAAGTGGGTTTAGAAGTAACATATCTCAACTTAATAAAGGTCATATATGAGAAGCCCACAGCTAATATCATACTCAATGGTGAAAAACTGAGAGCTTTTCCTCTAAGATCAGGAACAAGACAAGGATGTCTGCCTTCGCCACTTTTAAATTAAGAAAACAATCCCATTTACAAACGTCTTCTTGCGCCAAAAAATAAAACAAAATAAAATAAAGTGCCTAGAAATAAACTTGCCCAAGGAGGTGAAAGACCTGCACTCTCAAGACTATAAAACTTTAATGAAACTTAAGACAACAGAAATGGAAAAATATTATATGCTCATGAAATGGAAGAATGTTGTTAAAATGTCCATACTACTCAAAGCAATCTACAGATTCAATGTATTCCCTATCCAAATGCCAAGAGCATTTCTTTCTGCAGAACTAGAACAAATAATATCAAAATTTTAATAGAATCTCCAAAGGCCCCAAATAGCCAAAGGAATCTTGACAAAGAAGAACAAACCTAGAGATATCACAATTCCAGAATCCAAGATATACTACAAAGCTATAGTAATCAAAATACCATGATACTGGCACAAAAAGAGACACATAGATCAAGCCCAGAAATAAGCCCACATCTGTATGGTTAATTAATCTATGACAAAGGAGGGGTGCCTGGGTGGCTCAGTCGGTTAAGTGTCTGACTTTAGCTCAGGTCATGATCTCACAGTTCATGGGTTCAAGCCCTGCATTGGGCTCTGTGCTAACGGCTTAGAGCCTGGAACCTGCTTCGAATTCCGCATCTCCCCCTCTCTCTGTTCCTCCCCCACTCACGCTCTGTCTCTCTCTCCTTCAAAAATAAATAACATTAATAAAAAAAAACTTTTAAAAAAAAATATGACAAAGGAGGCAAGAATATACAATGAGGAAAAGATCGTCCCTTCAACAAATGGTGCTGGGAAAACTAGACAGCTACATGCAAAAGAATGAAACTGGACAATTTTTTAACACTATACACAAAAATTAATTCCAAATGGATTAAGGACCTAAATTTGAGATCTGAAACAATAAAAATCCTCTAAGAGAACATAGGTAGTAATTTCTCTGACATTGACCTTACCAACATTTTTCTAGATATGTCTCCTGAGACCAGGGAAACAAAAACAAAAATAAACTATTGAGACTACATCAAAATAAAAAGTTTCTGTGCAGCAAAGGAAACCATCAACAAAACAAAAAGGCAAACTCCTGAATGGAAAAAGATATTTATAAATGATGTATCTGATAAGAGGTTAGTATCCAAAATATATAAAGAACTTACACAATTCAACACCAAAAAAAACCCCATTTTTAAAAAGGGCAGGAGACCCAAATACACATTTTTCCAAAGAAGACTTACAGATGGCCAAGAAACACATGAAAAGATGCTCAACATCACTTTAATTATCAGGGAAATGCAAATCAAAACCACAATGAGATACCACCTCACACCTGTCAGTATCACTAAAAACAAAATGACAAGAAATAATAAGCATTGGCAAGCACGTGGAGAAAAAGGAACGCTTGTGCACTGTCAGTAGGAATATAAATTAGTAATAACCACTGTGGAAAACAGTATGGAGGTTCCTGAAAAAAATTAAAAATAGAAATACCATTTGATCCAATAATTTCACTACTATTTACCGCCCCCCCAAAGTTAGCCAAAACACTAATTTGATAAGATATATGTTTATTGCAGCATTATTTAAAAAGCCAAGATATGGAAGCAATTTAAGTGACAATCAATAGATAAATAGACAAAGATGTGGTGTGGGGGGAGGGGTGTACACTCAGAGACAAGAATTTATACAACCATAAAAAAAAAAAATGAAATCTTGCCACTTGCAACAACATGGAAGACCTAAAGGATATTATACTAAAGTGAAATAAGTCAGACTGAAAGGCAAATACCATATAATTTCACTCTATGTGGAATCTATAAAACGAAACAAATAAATAAACAAGCAAAAAACAGAATCAGATCTATAAATACAGAGAACAAACTAAAAGTTGCCAGAGGGAAGGAGAGTGAGGGGATGGGAAAAATAGGTGAAGGAGAGTGGGAGATACATGTTTCCAGTTATGGAATGAATAAATCATAGGACTAAAAGACACAGCATATGAAATACACTTTATCACATTCTAATAGTGTTGTATGGTGACAGAAGGTACATGCATGGCGAGTGAGCATAGCAAAACACAGAGAGAAGATGAATCACTATGCCGTATACCTAAAACTATTGTAACATTGGGTGTCAACTCTACTCAAATAAGAAAAAAAAAAGGAGGGGTGCCTAGGTGGCTCAGTCGGTTAAGCCTCCGACTTTGGCTCAGGTCATGATCTCATGGTCCATGAGTTCCAGCCCCGCGTCGGGCTCTGTGCTGACAGCTCAGAGCCTGGAGCCTGTTTTGGATTCTGTGTCTCCCTCTCTCTGACCCTCCCCCCATTCATGCTCTGTCTCTCTCTGTCTCAAAAATAAATAAACGTTAAAAAAATTTTTTTTTTAAAAAGGAGCTAGTTTAACTGACAGATTTGACCACGTGCAACAATATATTGAGAAGTTTAAAAAACTGTTGGGAAGTGTAGGAGGACCCATTCTTAGGTTGAAGAAAAACAGGACAAAGAAGATGAAACAATTATTAGCTACAGAAAAAGAATGAAAATGCTGCGTAGTTGAAACAAATATAATGAAAAGCACTCTCTTATCTACAAAATTCCAGCAAACATCATACCTAACAATAAAACATTAAGATCATTCTTGAAATCTATAAGACAAACATATTTGCTATTACCTCATCTGTATAGTTTTGAACTAGAGATCCTAGTTAGTACAATAAGGCAAGGAAAAGAAATAAAAGACATAAAATTAATAGGGAAAAATTATTATTGCCATTATTTGCAAACACTATAGTTTTGCACATAGAAAACCCAAAGAGTCTATAGGCAAAATATTAAAATTCATAAGGAAATTTAGGAAAATATCTGGATACAAAGTCAATATACCAAAACAATTGTGTTCCTACATATAAGCAAAAAAACAACAGGAACATAAAATTTTTAAAACTCTACCATTTATAATAACATCAAAAATTTTAAATAGTAGGAATAAATCTAATAAAAATTATACAAGACTTCTGCCTAGAAAATATTTATGAGAGAAAATAAAGCTACTTATATGAAGTAAAATGTACTACGTTTGTGGTTGTCATTATTGATATTGACACGTTGACTCCAAAATGTGTATGGACATAAAAAGAAAGAATACTCAAAACAGTCTTGAGAAAAAATTAAGTCAGAGGATTTTCAGATAGCAAGGATTAACATTAAGTCATTAAGTAATGAAGGCAGTGTAGAATGCATACAAGGATAGACAAATGGAAAACTGAAACAAGACAGAGTCCAGAAACAGACCCACAAATAGAAGGCTAACCTACAACAAAGTACCCATACAGTATAGCGGGCATTTATTTTCCAATAAATGGTACTAAAATAATTTTTTTTAAACGTTTTTTTTATTTATTTTTGGGACAGAGAGAGACAGAGCATGAACGGGGGAGGGGCAGAGAGAGAGGGAGACACAGAATCGGAAACAGGCTCCAGGCTCCGAGCCATCAGCCCTGAGCCTGATGCGGGGCTCGAACTCACGGACCGCGAGATCGTGACCTGGCTGAAGTCGGACGCTTAACCGACTGCGCCACCCAGGCGCCCCTAAAATAATTTTTTTTAATACCACAGGATAAGCAAAAAAGTTGAGAATGTAACAAAGACCAAAAAACAATGGTTTAGTGTTTCCGGCTCTGCCGTGGATAGCCACTTTCATCAACCACAGACAAGATGTGGCTTTTGACCCTAAGAAAAAACCTCAGTGCATCTGTTTTCTTTGCAAGCCCATCTGATTTTTGCAGAAAAGGACCAACAGGTACGTAAAACATTTTCAGGTAAGGAAGACTCTGGAGGAATTTAAGTGATCATATTTTGCTGAATTTTGGTACATCTCTTGGCAAATACTAGCAATTCTAAAACTCACTCCATTCTCTTTCTAAAGCTTATTCCTGATTCCTGGTGACACAGAAGTGCTCTTTATTCTATTCTCTTTTAGAATGGTCCTCAAAAGGTAAATATGTCCCAATCTGACATATAAACTTCCAAGTATAGCAAGAGCCTTCTTACTTCATTTTCTTTCTGAAAACAACACCATCGTTTGCTCATTTCAGTTTATTTTTTCACTAATTTTTCTATTACTTAGACCATTTATTGAAATATGAAAAAGCCCTTTCTTCCAAACTTAAAACCCAAGGAAAAAAAAAATGGTTTCTGTTCTCCTCGCCCCATTCCCATTGAGTTCTCAATCAAATTTGAGAATTTATCAAAGGAAATGTAGGCTTCAAAAAAATAATAATATTAACAGTTCAAATGACTGATTTTTCTCTCTCCAAGCTCATAAAATTAACTTTGAAACCTCTTGAACCTCTGCATATTTCAAATTCTGGTACCTAGTACAGTGCCGTGCTCCCTGCAGGCATTCAATAAATGTTAACTGAATTGAATTTAAATTTAATTTGAAGGCTTTGAGGGAACTAAATTTACCACTTTTTTGTAGCTTTTTGCTTTACACCAAGGAGTCTTTTCCCTGAATTTATTGTAAATTAATTTCAGAACTTAATGTTTAAATGAAGGCACAGCAACTCAACACACAGCTTGACAAAGCTGAAAATAAAAAGTCTCCCTGTGATAATCAAACTGCTTGGGTACCTTTGCAATAATTCTCCTCACAGAAAATCAAACGGATAATAGTCGATGTGTTTAGCATATTCTAGTCATCACAATAATAGCTCTTTTTAAATGGGTTCCAAGGGGAAATGCTATTGAGTATTTCATCGATTCACAGTAACAGTTTTGTTAGAGAATATTCATGGAGGCTTGTGTCACAGAGTGCATTTAGAAAAGCCAATAACTACTCAGACTCTCTTTGACTAAAACTGAAATAGTAATGACGGATCTTCAGTCCTTCCCCATGGTATAGAACCTGTTTCCTCTACGTTTTTCTTTACTTGAATTTATTTTCGCTGAGTAGCTCATTCATTCTCCAGAACAAATCATTTTCCCAAGAAACAGAAGATGAACTTGACTGGAAGAGCAAGTTCTGCCTGTCCAGAGGCCTGGTGAACAAGCCATTTCCTCCCTTGCTCTTTCTAGTTCTTGCTCTGGTTCCTCCTGAAGCTATCAGGTAAAGAGAGAAGGAGGGGAAATTGTTCTTACATGGAAGGAGAGAGTTTTGTGAATATAGCAAAAACGGGGCTACACAGAATTTCCCCACACTGGTTCTCTGGTGCCAGTATAAAAGGTCAAATTTGAAAGAAAGTCTTTCCACCATGGTGCACATTGCCCAGGAGATGGAAAAGAACTAGGTGTTCTCATTTTAATCTTAGGCAACACAATGAGAACAATCTGGGACTTGGAAGAAGATCAGAAGGACCTAGTTAGCTACTCCTACCATTTTTGCAGGGGGGTTTATAAATAAAACGCAGAGTCTCATCAAAATAAATGTGTAACTGAGATGTGTCCAGAACTGTAGGAAGCCTCTTTTCTTATCTCAAGCCCACTTAACGCAGGTCTCCAAAGCAAATCCAACTCTACACACCATTAGTGAGTATCTGAGATTTACGGGAAACTGAATGAGGAGTCTGGGAAATTGGTTACACGACACACTAGCTGTAAAAATGCTATTTAGAGCCCTATTATATATCTCTATGGTACCCTGTGGTAACCGGTGTCCAAGATGGCCCCCAGTGATGCACATTCCTTGGATCTATGCCCTTGTGTAGTCCCTGCTGACAATGAATCAGAGCTGATCTGGGTGACCAGTAGAAGTGATGGTGTGCTACTTCTGAGGTTATCATAAAAGGCAGTAAGGCTCCAACTTGGCCTCTTAGATTGCTCACTCTGAGGAAAGCCAGCTACCACATCATGTGGACATTCAAGTTAGCTCCATGAAGTGGCCCACGTAAAGAACTGAAGCCTCCAGCCAACAGTCAGCACTAATTTACTGGCTAAGCCAGCAGAGTGCTCCAGCCCAGTCAAATTTGCAGATGACCACAGCCCCAGACAGCATAGGCCTACAACTGGACGAGACCCAAACCTAACCCAATTCCCCCAAATCCTGACTCAGAATCTGCAAGCATAAAGATGATTTTAGGTCACTAAATTCAGGGGTAATTTGTACGAAGCTTTAGATGACTGGAACACCTCCCATCTCCATGTTTCCTCCCCAGCCACCACCGACTTCTTCTTCTTCGCCTTTTTCCCACATGACTTTTGCATATCTTTTTCTGCCTCCTCAATCTTCAGAAATAATGCCATTCCTCCTCCCTACCCATCCCACTCTCTCTGCCTTTCTTATGTAGAACAAGTGACCTCTCTCACGGGCTCTTATTCTTCTCAGTGGCTACTGCCATTCTTTCTATTAAAAATACTACCCTTTTCTCATTAATAACATCAAATTATTTCCCCAGTAATTTATTTTCCTTTTACACACTGGGGTGCTGGATCTTACTTTCTTAAATCAAGACTCAGATCTGATGGCACTGGCACTTTTGGTTCCTAAATTTACCTGGGGTGAAACAAGGACTGTTTTTCTTTTTTTTAATATGAAATTTATTGTCAAATTGGTTTCCATACAACACCCAGTGCTCATCCCAACAGGTGCCCTCCTCAATACCCATCACCCACCCTCCCCTCCCTCTCACCCCCCTATCAACCCTCAGTTTGTTCTCAGTTTTTAAGAGTCTCTTATGTTTTGGCTCCCTCCCTCTCTAACCTTTTTTTTTCCTTCCCCTCCCCTGTGGTCTTCTGTTAAGTTTCTCAGGATCCACATAAGAGTGAAAACATATGGTATCTGTCTTTCTCTGTATGACTTATTTCACTTAGCCTAACACTCTCCAGTTCCATCCACGTTGCTACAAAAGGCCATATTTCATTCTTTCTCATTGCCACGTAGTACTCCATTTGTGTATATAAACCACAATTTCTTTATCCATTCATCAGTTGATGGACATTTAGGCTCTTTCCATAATTTGGCTATTGTTGAGAGTGCTGCTATAAACATTGGGGTACAAGTGCCCCTATGCATCAGCACTCTTGTATGCCTTGGGTAAATTCCTAGCAGGGCTACTGCTGGGTCGTAGGGTAGGCCTATTTTTAATTTTTTGAGGAACCTCCACACTGTTTTCCAGAGTGGCTGCACCAGTTTGCATTCCCACCAACAGTGCAAGAGGGTTCCTGTTTCTCCACATCCTTGCCAGCATCTATAGTCTCCTGATTTGTTCATTTTAGTCACTCTGACTGGCGTGAGGTGGTATCTGAGTGTGGTTTTGATTTGTATTTCCCTGATGAGGAGCAACACTGAGCATCTTTTCATGTGCCTGTTGGCCATCTGGATGTCTTCTTTAGAGAAGTGTCTATTCATGTTTTCTGCCCATTTCTTCACTGGATTCTTTGTTTTTTGGGTGTGGAGTTTGGTAAGCTCTTTATAGATTTTGGATACTAGCCCTTTGTCCAATACGTCATTTGCAAATATCTTTTCCCATTCCACTGGTTGCCTTTTAGTTTTGTTGATTGTCTCCTTTGCAGTGCAGAAGCTTTTTATCTTCATGAGGTCCCAATAGTTCATTTTTGCTTTTAATTCCCTTGCCTTTGGGGATGTGTCAAGTAAGAAAATGCTGCAACTGAGGTCAGAGAGGTTTTTTCCTGCTTTCTCCTCTAGGGTTTTGATGGTTTCCTGTCTCACAACAAGGACTCTTCTTGACACCCATCTCATTAAAGCAGATTAAAAATAAATAAGCAAGTGAATCCATCTCATTAAAACTAAAAAGTAAACCAACATGAAAAATATTTTTTCTTCTTACAAATTTTTTTCTTTGTGTGTTCTCATTATTCAGCATCATACTCAACGATGAACTGTGATTTCAATTACCCTTATTCATTTTAGCATTTTGTAATTTATTGTGCCACTACTGGCCAAGTCAGAAGAAAGACAATTTTGGCCAAATGATGGACCTCACAACAGTTCAAATTATCCATTGTCACTTGGCAAGGAATGGCGGGGGTGGGGGGGGAGGTTCTTGGCCTTTCTGAAAAATAAATCAGTCTTCATTTTTCTCCAAGACATTTCACGTTTTCTTTTGGCTCCATTGCTCTGTGCTATATTCAAATACATCTCACTTCAAAAGTACTTGTAGAGAGAAGAGGAGGAATTTCTATTTAAATTACTCATAAACAATTCATTTTCATTGTGGTCTTACATTTTTAAGATACTAGTTCCTAGATTGAATTCCGTTACCCAAAATATGTACCACTAGAAATGGAGGGCACCGTCAGCTTCTCTTTTTTCTCCCATCTCCTCGAGAACCTTCCCATGGCATCCTCTGCGTTCCCACAGGAAATGCCCTCCTGTTGCCTTCCATGAGCCCTGTCACTTCACCTCTTCCCCCTCTCAATGCTCTTATTTGTTTCACTCTATCTACTGCAAAGAAAGAATAATCCACTGCTTTGGTTGATAATACGTATCCCAAAGTTAAAGTCATAAAGTTTATCATTTTTTCTAAGTCTCTTTCATTCAGGAAAAAAACTGTTTCTTATTTTGTAGGAAAAGACAGTTTTCTGTTTGTTAACAGATAACCTATCATTAAAATCAAATAATGATCCCATGAGCTTATATTATGCCTACTTAAATTCAAAGATACATTTCAGAATTGTTCTAATTCATTCTCTGTGTTCTCAATAATTTCCATAATTTCACCTTAATTCCACATCTGTGTGGTAGACAAGAGTAAGAATTATTCCACTAGTATTTCAGAGAGAGAAAAAAATGGGTTGCTATGGAAGTTTCTCTACTAATTACATGCATTATGTGGTCATTACCTTTTTCTTTTATAACAAATTCCTCTAGTATGTGTGTGTTAGGGTTCTCTAGAGAAACAGAACCAGTAAAATATATAAAGATATACAGAAAGATTATGAGGGATTTCTTCATTCAAATATAGAGACTGAGAGGTCCTACAATCTGCCATCTGCATACTGGAGACCCAGGGGAGCAGGTGGTATAGTTTCAGTCTAAACCTCAAGGCCGGAGAACTGGGGGAGCCAATGGTGTAAGACCCAGTACAAGTCTGAAGGTCTGAGAACCAGGAGCTCTGATGTCTGAAGACAAGAGAAGATGGTATCCCAACTCAAGCAGACAGCCTGAGCCTTTCCTTCCTCTGCTTTTTTGTTGTCTTCAGACTCTCAGCAGATTGAAGGATACCTTCCTGCATTGGAGAAGGGGATCTTCTTTATTCAGTCTACCAATTCAAATGCTAATCTCTTCTGCAAACACCTTCACAGACACACTCAGAAAAAATGTTTTACCAATTATCTGAGTATTCTTTTAGCCCAGTCAGCTTAACACATGAAAATAACCAATACAGTGTGTTTTATGAAAATTCAGATGCCTATAATGGTAAATTCAAAAGTAGCAATCACCCTGGTGTTAATCTCAAGATTGTTTAAAAACAAAACAAAACAAAAAACTAGGCCTTGTTAGCAGATATGTGCAAGGAGACCAATATAAAGATGCGGGAGAGGCAGAGATGATAGAAGAGAATATAATTAAGGCCATCACATGAAGAAAAGAGCAGAATTCTTAAAGATATTGATGAGTAAAGGGTCTAGAGCAGCGCTGTCCAACTGTCCAGTAGAACTTCCTATAATGATGTGGGTATTAAAGTATTTGAAATGTGGCTAGTTGAGGATTTGAATTTTTACTTTTAATTAACTGAAACTCAAATTTAAATAGCCTCATGTGGGGGAGCCTGGGTGGCTCGGTTGGTTGAGCATCCAGCTCTTGATATCGGCTCAGGTCATGATCTCACAGTCATGGTATTGAGCTCCTCATCCAGCTCGCGCAGAGTGCAAAAGTCTGCTTGGGATTCTCTGTCTCCCCCGCCCCCTTCTCTCTGCCCCTCCCCTGTTCATACTCACTTTCTCAAAACAAATAAACAAACTTATAAATAAACTTATAAATAAATTAATTAATTAATAACTTCATGTGGCTATGGGCTACTATACTGGCCAGTGCAGTTCTAGAAGCTAAAAGGGACCTTGTTTTTCTTAGTGCCTACAGGAGTCTGGCAGGGATAGTTCCACCTTAGAGAGGCCGAATGGTGAAGGAGAGAGCACAAGATGAAACATCAAATAACCCGTGTTCTTATCCTGATTGCGCCATGAGCTTGAGCAAGTCATTTGCTCTTTTGTTCTCTATTTGTGAGTGGGAAGAGTAGCCATCTGCCCAGCCCATTTCATGGATTCTCTAGAATACTCTAAATGAGATCACAAACAAGAAAAGCTTAGGTTGTAGTTCAGTCATTCAGATCTAAAGTACTATTGTTTATTGACTTAGAGTGACTCCACAAAGAGGAAACTAGAAAGAAAAAGTTTGACTTTACTTTCAACCAGCTCTCTTAAATCAGGTTGTCCAAAAATAAACTACAAGAACATTTCCATAATGGTAGTTTACTCAGGAAAAAACAAGAAGATAATGGGGAAGCAGAACATAAAAGGGGAGAAGGACAAACCAAGTCCCAGTCTTGGCTGGATCCCCAGGGCAGCTCTGGAGTGTAAATTACACCTTGGAGCTTATCTCACCTCCAGACAAGGGAGTTGGACTTTTACAGCTCCCAGTCATGAGTTCAGGGCTGCCCTGGAGGATGTTTTCAGCTGTATGTGTGTAGTATGTGTGTGTACCTCGACACGCACACAAGCATGGATGCTAAGGCAGCAGGTGTAGTTCCAATAGCCCAAGTAACAAGCAAGAGAGTCACAGAGGGACTGGCCAGTAGAAACAAAGGCCAACACAGGCCAGGGGAGGGGCACAAAGACATAGTAAGGGGTCCCAGAGATATGAGGGTCTGGAGCCCCAGACGAAAAGTAATATATTGACTATCAAGGAATGGAATGGGGAGACTAGACAGAGAAATCCTAGAAATGAATACAGTCCCTAAATAAAATGACTTAGAACATGAATAAAAATCACATTTAGCTATAGCAATTAACCACAGTTATGCTTTAGATAAATCCTCCAGGTCTTTTTTTAAGTTTTGCATCTTTGGGGTTTCTACTTCCCACATTCCAGAAAAGAAAATATTTTTGGGCTTTAAACAACAGTGACTTTGTTTTTCCAGCACATCAAACAAAGGGAGAGCTCACGGATTTAGGAAACAATATAAAGTTAAAAATTAGATTTACTGCAGACAAGTCAAACTTGAGCGGCCTGTCTACTAGCACATTCTTGTTTGGGTCCACTAACTTTCACCTTCAGCCTGAAGCACCTATGCTTCCACAGCTTTGTGTTTTCTTTTTTATCTTTCTCTTTTTTATTTTTTTAATTTGTAAGGATTGTTGCCAGGAAGTAACGAAACCTGCTCCAATCTGTTCTCTTGGCCCAATGCTGATTTTTTTCTCTAGCTCTGTATGTTCTGATAAAGTATTGCCTCATTCCTATGTTTACTTTCTCCTACTACATCTTAGATAAGAATTCAATATTATGTTATTTATCTTTAATGTTCCAGCATATTCCTTTAAGAATTATAGGTTGTAAAGGGGCCATCCTTATATTCACATGTATTCTTCACAGATTTATACTTGAAAATCACAAACAAAAATGGGGGCAATCATAATGTTAAAAAAGTTGGCCATGGAGCCTAACGGTCTTTCACTTATTTTTAAGATAGAACAATGAAATACACATAGCCACTTAAATGATATAAGCATTGCATAGGCAATGCTTAACATTTTTCATTGCTTGGAAAGGAGACTTTAATACCTAATATGCACAATATACTTAATCCCAAGAGATATTTGGCCTGAAAAAGTATCCCCAATATTAAGTTTATCCAATTTAAGGGTTGCATCACACCATATTTTCAAAATATTTCCCCAACAGGGGCACCTGGGTGGCTCAGTTGGTTAAGCGTTGTCCAACTCCTGATTCCGGCCCAGGTCGTGATCTCATGGTTCATGGGATCAAACCCCATGTTGGGCTCTGCACTGACAGCACAAAGCCTGCCTGGGATTCTCTCTCTCCCTCTCTCTCTGCCCCTCCTTGCTCTCTCTTTCTCTGTCTCTCTCTCAAAATAAATAAATTTTTTAAAATAAACAAAAATTTAAAAATAAAACATTTACCCAGAAAACTAAGTGAAATAATAGTATACAATTTCTATTTTTCCATTTCCTATATAATTCCTATTTTTCTGATTTCACAAAATTAAATATCCACTTCAAGAGTGAAAAAAAAAAAAAAAACAAATGGTTCCCAGATATTTTTTAAAAAGTCACACTTGAGCTAACAACTCTTTATAAACAATTTATCAACACTGGTAAGTAATAATAATCAAAATAATAACAGATCTCAAATGAGTAGCAGGTATTTAAGATATTCACTATTTTACTATAAATATTTGCATTGAGTGTTTAGCAAATTGCCTGTTTTAACCAGATCCAAATGTCCTTAAAACTTCTTAGTTCATAATTTTTCTGAGTTTTAACCATTATATCTGATATTCTGCCATTTCCATTAGCTTTACCATCCCACTTGCTTTAAGCCAACTGATTCCTCATTATTTTTTCACAACATCCACATACATAAGAGAAAGCCAACAATCTACCAAACTGTGGGATAAGTGATAGGAATGGTTAGATAAACACAGCACAGTCCTTCCGTTACAGAGTCCTATGGGAATAGATCAAGAGACTAGATCACAGTAACTCCCATCTAGAGGTATAACTTTCAGCAAAAAAAAAAAAAAAAACCTATCAGACACAGCTTTTGAATGACAGGCTAACCTTCTCTTCCCACATATGCACAAATACAAGACTGATTGGTATGTGGAAAAATATATTCAACGTTACTCAGAATCAAAGAAATGCAAATTTTAAAAATTAGACATAATTTCTTTAACCTTCAAACTGGCACAACTCAGAAAGTTTTAAAGTATAAAAGGTTACCAAAGTTAATGGAAGTAGGTACTCTCCGATCCTTCTGTTCGGAGCAGAAATATATGCAGTTTCTTATTTTTAAGTGCAAATATTCCTTGTCTCAGAAATTCCTCTATTAGGCATCTAACTTGCAGATATACTCACAGAATTCTACCATGGTATGCTTGTAGATAACATTTTTCTTGTTATCTGTATAAGAGCACAAATAAATAAATAAATAAATAAATAAAACCTAGACACAAACCATCAATAGTATCTGGTTAATTAATTACTAAACACAAATAGAATACTCTGCAACCATTAAACAAGAATTCAGTAGGGGTGCCTGGTGGCTCAGTTGGTTAAGCATCCGATTTCTTGATTTTGGCTCTGGCCATGATCTCACTGTCATGAGATCAAGCCCTACGTCAGGCTCTATGGAGCCTGCTTGAGATTCTCTCTCTCTTACCCTCTGCCATTCCCCTGCTTGTGCGCTCTCTCTCTCTCTCTCTCTCTCAAAAAACAAAAAAGAAAATTGAGTATATCTGTTTGTGCTCTAAAAATACCCTAAATATAGCATTAAGTGAAATCTGATGTGAAACAGGAAAATCCTGTGACATTTTAAAATATGTGTGTGTGTTGAGAATATATATATATAAATGCTAGCTGTATTCTATGTAGTATGTATACCTACATATAGTATAATTACATATATATACTATATGCATACTAAATATATACTGTATATGATAGATGTACTACTTATAGTATAAACCTATAGTATATATATAAATATATATATAACCATATAT
>NW_026057582.1:70400384-70429614 GCF_023721935.1 Panthera uncia
TAGCTGGAACACATACATATACATATATGTGTGTGTATATATTTGTGGAGAATGCCTAAAATGCATCTCAAAGTTACCTTTAGGTAGAGAAACGAATTCTATTTTTTTTTATTTCTGTTCCATTTAAATATTCAGCATTATGTAGAATTTTTATTTAAAAATGAAAGCTCAGAAACAATTCTTGAAGTGGCAATGGACACTCAGTGTATGTAGGACCCACCCACTCATTCACTCTGAGATATAAGCCCCCTAATTATTAAGAGCTGAGATATCCAGTCTTCTTAGTAATAGGGGCTTCCCCAGTGTTTCCTAGGACATGGAGTTGTCTGGCAATTAACTAATGTCCAATAATGATCTGTAAATTAGTAGATTCATCACATGTGAAGCTTCTGTCACCAAACTAATCATTTAACAAATGGCTGATGTCTCCATTAGAGGCTCCTTTGTTTCAAAACAGCATTTGTTGCATTTGGCAAATGCCCCAGCAGCATGGGTATTTGCTGGCTGGCACTGCTTGATTCCTGCAATAGCAAATGTGTGCTCTGTAGTGGAGGGCAGTGGCAGGGAACTGTAAGAGAATGTCCCTGTTGTCATTCATTCATTCATTCACTCATTCATTCAGCAGGTGTTTACTGAGCACACACTATGTACAGACAATGTTGTACGTATAGAAATGACTGAAACCAATGAAAATCATGCCTTCTGGAGCTTACATTCTAGTGGATGGATGGATAAAATAAGAAATTAAAAAATAATTTAGACCATGTTTGATAAGTGTGTGAAGAAAATAAAGCAGGAAAAGGGTTAAATTTAATGGTCAGAAAACCTCTCTCGGAGAAGGTGATCTTCAAGTGAAGATCTAAAGGAGGTGATAAAGCAAGCCGACAGATACGTGAGAAGAATGCTCCAGATAAAGCAAATAGCAAGGGAGCAAGGCCTTCCATGAGTGTGTGCCTGTCATGTTTGGGGTACAGCAAGAATAGCTACTAAGTGCGTAAGCTAGAAGACGACGTGATAAAAGATAGCTGGGTGGAATTCATGAGCCCACAGTAGGTAAGGCCTTACAGACCATTGTAGGAACTTGGGCTTTCTCTCTAGGTAAGATGAAAAGATATTCAAAGGTTTGATCCATTAAGCAACTTGAAATGACTTATATTTTTAAGAGTCACTGTAGCTCAGTGGTTCTAAACTGAGGGTAATTCCCCTACTGCCACCAGCCAGGGGACATTTGGCAATGTCAGGGGACACTTTTGATTGGATGCCTTGGGGCAGGGAGGTGTGCCACTGACGCCCGAGTCAAGCCCAGGGATGCTGTGAAACATCCTGCAACTCCCCACAATAAAAAATTATCCAGCCCAGGATGTCAGCAGGTATCGAGTTTGAGGAAACCTGTGTTGGGCTCTAAGTAGAAGGCAGAGCCAGAAGGACGGCAGACAGGAAGCAAAACAATCAACGACATAAACCAGATGACAGAGTATGGCTTGGACCATCTGTTCCAAACCAGCATGTTCTGAACCAACCCCCACCCCCTTCCTCCCCATTAATGCTACCACACTGCCTGCCACATCCCGTTTGACACCATGGCGTCTTTTATCCTCAGTGTCATACTGCATTGGACGCCTTTCCTGTTCCTCCAACACTGTGCTTAGACTGTGCCTGTCCAGTCTACACTCAGACCACTACAACACTATTTTTCATCATATCATACTATCGATCCAGAGTGCTTTGCTCCCCATATCAAATGTCCAAACAATGCCACAATGAAGACTTGCCAGTTTAATTTCTAAACCTTCTTTTCCATCCACCATCTGTTCCAAACATGCTGACTTTGCCATTTTCCACGTGGACCTCTTTTATTCCCTCCCTCTGGAATGTCCTCTTTCTCCTTACCTCCGAAATGGTTTTAGAATCTCACCTATTACAAAATCTGACTCAATCAATGCCCATATTTCTAAAAAGCCCTCCATAATGAAGCCTGGATAATTCTGTTTACACCTCTACTAGGAAGTTGGCTAGATGACTGCTTGGTGGGTTGATTTGAAAATGACTGCCCTGCTGATTTCTCTGCATATGCCAGACTGTTCTGTAAGTTCCATGAAGAAAAAAAAAATCATATATTCTGTTCTCTTTCTCTTCCCTAAGATTCTGGGTAGTGCTGTCCATATAGGAGAAATGGATTAAATGCCTTGACTTACTGACTGATGAAAGAAATACTGACCTCTATTGATATAACATTTATATAACAATTTGCCTCAGACACGTGGATCATCCCACCAATAACCTGGTCTCCTCCAGTTATTTTGTCCTACCCCTGCTTCTGCCACTCACTCTCAAGGCCATACCCTACTCTAGTCATTGTCAACAAATACCACTCATCTGCCCTATCATAGCCTCCTAATTGGTCTCCCTGCTTCCCCCCTTGCTTCTCTAGACTTCTCTAGAGTCTATTCTAAATGCAGCAGCCAGAGGGAATAAAGCAGGTTACATCATGTCGCTTCTGTTCAAAATCTGCCAGAGGCTCCCATTTCACTCAGAACACAAGACCGTATAAGTCCTAGACCTTATAAGATTCAGACCCCTGTTATTTCTCTGGTTCCATCTCTGACTGCTCCCCATCACTCTGCTCCAACCAGCCTGACCTTCTTGGTGTTTCCCAGCACACTCAACATGCTCAACCTCCATGCTTCTGTAATGCTGTTCCCTCCGTAAAAATGCTCTTCCCCCAAATAGCTTACTTGAATACATGTCACTTCAACCATCCCTGCTCATTCTAGTTAATGAAGCTGTACCTCCCACAATATTCTTTTTCCTCTGCCCTTCTTTTATGTTTCTTCATAGAAACTGCGAGCATCTGACACTCATACAACGTACTTATTACTTTTATTATTTACTCTCGTTCTCCCTCCACTAAAATAGAGGCTCCAAAGGGCAGGGATTTTGTATGTTTTCTTCACTCTAGCCTCAACATCCAGAACAAGGTCTAGAAGGCGCTCAGTAAATAATTGTTCAATAGATGTTGCCCACAGTGCCAGGACCAGATGTTGCCCACAGGCTCATGCATTTGCACACACACTTACGTCCATGCACCCATATGCATGCACACACATACACACACACACATGTAAATTGGGACCAGAGCTGCATCGATGGAAAGATAAGAGCCTTCAAAAACCTCCCTTTTTCTCCCGGTCTTGGCTTTGTACTGAGTTCACTCCTTAATTCAAAGGCTATGGAAATTGTACCTGCACAAAGGACTGAGAATGACCAAGTCAGACTCCCTCTATTGATTGGCATCTTTAGACAAACTCCACTCCTGAAATGCCTGAGTTTTCCACACACTCACATCACTAACTTTGCAAAGCCTGAAGTTTCAAACCTTTGCAACCAGAGATCCAAATAGCATCCTCATCTACTTGATAAAAAGAAATAACTGGCTTTATCTCTGATAGGATATGGAATTGACTTTTATGCATTAGTCATTCAACCTTGAATTGAATTTTGACAGGCTCTGCAGTGTATTAAATTGCTCCCGCAAGGATGAGAAGTGTACATTCCTTATTAAATGTGTAACAGAACTCAATAATGCCTGTCATTTTCCACTGCAGAGATGAACTTGAATTAAAGCAGAATTAATTCAGCTAACTTAAGCAGAAGTCTAATACCAAGTTTATTTCAGTTAAGGTATAAGACAAATAAATCAAATTCCTGTGCAAAGTTCTGTAGTAGTTCAAACAATAATCTCCAATTCAAAATGATAGCTAGAAACATGTCAAAATCAAGAACTTTATGAATCCTTTACAGTCAACAGAAATGCTTAGATGAATGGCACATGTTAAAAAGAAATGAACTATATTTTTCGAAAGGATATATAGTTGCAGAAATTAGCCCATTCTTAAGACAGCTCTGCTATATATTCACAGACAACTGGGTAGACCACTGAGGCATATGTGGAGCTGACAGCTAATATTTACTGAGCACCTACTATGTGCCAGGTACTGTCATGATCTCACTTCATCCTTGTAAGAAAGAACAATGAAGCACTTCATTTTACAAACAGTTAAACAGACTCACATTTAATTATTTGCAGCCAATGTTTGAACCCAGGTATACATGAGCTGTATCACCTTCCAACTGTCTCAGTAATCACACACTTAGTGGAATATCTCAGAGACAGGACACATCTGACAATATTCATGGAACATAAGCGACTATAGAGCTCAGTAAGAAGAGACCCAGGCTATGGGGTGCTTAGATGGCTCAGTCGGTTAAGCGTCCCACTTTGGCTCAGGTCATGAGCTCACAGTTTGTGAGTTTGAGCCTGCATCAGGCTCTGTGCTGACAGCTTAGAGCCTGGAGCCTGCTTCAAATTCTGTGTCTCCCTCTCTCTCTGCTCCTCCCCCACTCATGCTCGCTCTCTCTCTCTCTCTCTCTCTCCTTCAAAAATAAATAAAAACATTAAAAAATTTAAAAAAAAAAAGAGAGACCCAGGCTAGAAATCAGGGCCTAGGTTGCTAAATGACTTTGGACATCTTTATTTTCCAACCTATAAATTAAGAAAATAATGCTTTACTGCCTACAAGGTGTTATAAAATAACACTAAGACAATATGTAATTAATTTGCTTGTGATGGGCTTCTTGCCTTGGCAAGAGTTTGGATCAGGTACCCTCCATGGTCCTGCACATCTCATGACACGAGGCTCCTAAGAATGCATGATTAATGCTGAGGTGAATCACTTTCTAAAGTAACCAATCACTCCATCTGTTTATATATACACATACATATTCTACCACAATCATTTTTCTTTTTCTTTTTTTAATTTTTTAAGTTTATCTATTTATTTTTGAGAGAGAGAGAGAACAAGCTGAGGAGGGGCAGAGAGAAAGAGGGAGACAGACTATCCAAAGCAGGCTCTGTGCTGACAGCAAAGAGCCCAATGCGGGGCTCAAACTCATGAACCGTGAGATCATGACCTGAGCTGAAGTTGGACACTTAACCAAGTGAGCCACCCAGGCGCCCCCCTCCCCATCATAATCATTTTTCTTAAAACAGTATATACTTCTTCTTGGTTCATAAAGAACAATAGCAATGTTGAACATGCTCAAAGGTTTTATACAAGTCCTTTGATGCTATGAACATTTTTTTAGAGATTATGACCATGTATTCTGAATCCATAAATATTGAACACTTTTTCAATCTTCCATCAAAGATAGAAGCTTGCCTCAATTTTCTATCAAAGATAGTGACCTATCTCCTTAGGTCACTCACTACTACCCTTTAATGAACACATCATTACTTCCTTTAAATATATGAATCCCTTTATTTGTCCCTCTTATCTTCCTTTTTATGTCTAATTTTGCCTTTTCTTTCTCTAGGACTCTGTAGATGTAGGAGTTAAAACATTCCCCCCAAGAACAGTCAGTCATTCTACCCTTTTGTGCATCACACTGTTCACTATGCCCTCCCATTTGTAAATTTCAGTCTAATTTCATCAGTTTTGTATTTGCCATGTACCATCCTACCACAAACACACACACACACACACACACACACACACACACAGTCATGACTCGCCCTTCCTTCATTAATGAACCTCATTTAACCTGATGAATTGTTATTGCACAGAATGGGTCTTGGGCAACCTGATGAGGTAGCTGCATTTTGCTTTTACCAAATCCCTGCTTGCCTTTATTTGAATTTTTCCCACTCTCCCATGGTACCATCAGCCTTCACAACTTCCCAGCCATCATAGCTCTTAACTCAGGCCTGCAATCTGCAGATACCAACCTAAGCTCCTGACCCTCATCTTTCTCTCCTTCTTACTCTCCACAAAGAAGATCTACTCTGTCTCTTGTTCTCTCTGTGCCTGGGTTTCGGATACACCAAACTATGTCAACATCGAACCACTAGGACTTGTTATCCAAACAAAATACCTAATTTTTATAGGTAATCATCTAAACAGTGAATAAACCCCTAGGGAATAAAAAAGAAAACAAGTCTGAAAACACCAAGTGAGACAGAAGGCCAACCAAGAACCACTTTGAGAGAGATGAGCCTCCCATCCGTCCCCGAGTCCCACCTTTAGAGGTTCACCACTCCACCTCCTTACGCTTACAGCCAGCATTGGCAAACTTTCTTCTGTGCTCCCTGGTAGTGCCATTTGAAGACATTTCAGTGTCTATAGCTCACCTCTAGGTCCCTCAGTCCCCTCTGCGCCACTGTTATCTAATTCAACAAGTCAGACTTGCAGAAGCTTGTATAGTGAATACCTGATGCTGTGTGAACATCACTACCAAATTCACTCTAACTATAAACAGAACTGCTACTTGGTTCTAGTAAGCACTGGCATCCTAAGCTCATCAGTTCTCCCTAACTGTCCTTTTGGATGTCTGAGAGGGACTTATCTCTGGATTCTCAATTCCTGGGTTGTGACCAACTGTTTGGACCCCCATTGCCTCTTTCTAGGGCTTAATGCAACTACTCACCTGATTCAATCTACCCTTTGGATATTAAGTTCCATTTGGACCTTCTAACCTTTCCAAGATAGTTTTCTTAGCCCAACCATTCCAGAACTTGCCCTTCATTTAATAGGTAAATCTGCTTGTAGGTTTTAGTCCCTCAAAATCTACCCCTCTTACTGTAATTAAGGAAGCTCTACACCCTGCTAGTTCCCAGAGAGATCAGTCTTATCTTCTATGTTAGGGTTCCATAACCATCTAATCAAAGATCACAACATCTGAATCTAAATAGCACCTTCTTCTACTCTGTTCATCTCATTTCCCTATGATTTCTCCCAAATTCTCTACTATGAATTACTTTCTTGAGAACATAAATCAGTCCTTTTCTACTAATGTCAGCAAACCTGAAGATTATTCTAAAAGTCTGGACACTTGGCCACAGTGATGTTGGTCCTTACGTACAATTCATATCTAACTTAATCAGCCTTGGTCAGTGATAGAAGACTGCCAAGAAGTGATAAAGAAGGGGAAAATCCTATTCATTGGTTAATTTTTTAAAAGTGATCTTAAAGGTTTATTCAAAACGTACTCAAATGTATGGAGCTAGGTAAGCATAGTTTAATTATATACCCACCCAAAGCAAAAACATATAAAGCATATATACCTTATATCCTATATAATATCTTTATACTCCTCAAGGTGCTTTCACATAAAACTCTAGTAGAACTTATATCTCCACTTGTTGCTCTAGAATATATCCACAATCTGACCTTGGGAAGCAACATCATAACCTAGGACCCTTCCTGACACATCCTATCTCATACAGATCAGCCCCATAAGGATGTTTTCTCCTCTGGGTTTGCTGCCTCCCAAGAAGTGCAGGTGATCACAAGCTATTCATCTTCATTTCCAAAGCACTCTGGGAGATCAGAAGAGATGAGAATTGATTAATGTTCTCTATGGAAAGTTCAATAACTGTTTAATCACAGCTTGGAAATAAAGCAATGCTTGTGATCTTTTACAAATTAATTTAACGTTGCATTAAAAATAAAATAGGCTGTAAATTGCACTGTGCAGGGATAATCAATGGCTCATTATCTTTGCTTCTAGCAAAATGCACTGATTCTTTTAAAGCCATTAATGAGCAATATTGGGCAGTACACAGCTGCAAATGTGCTCAAGTATCATTGATCCTACATCTATAAAACTAATCTCATCTGGCCAGAATTTATGAACAATAATAATGCAAACTGTTCTGCAGTCCATAGTAAAGAAATAAAGAAGAAAATTCACGTGCATAAGGCAAGATTATAAGATCACTGGGGAGAAACAATTTCTGAACTCTTATTATATTCTGCTACCAGCATATCATGGCACTTAATCACTGTTAAATATAAATCTAATAAAAGGGGATCATCAATGGTGACCAATGAAATGTTAACAGAGTCTTTCCATATAACCAAACCATTATGACAATTCTGTAATTTGGATTGATGTTACCACTTTCTTTGGGCATTACTAGAACATTATACACAAATTATCTGTAAGGTTACATCTATATCATCTCATGTTTTATGACATAATACTTACAAATATCTTGCTACTAAAACAGAAACATTGAGTTAAAAAATTGTTTTCATTTCCCAACTTTGCAAAATATATGTGCTGTCCATGTGTCCAACTGCACATGAGAGCTCTCTCCTTTGAACGCCCATAAAGCCCCTCAAACATAACATGTCCAAAAATCTTGGGCTAGCTCCAGGGAAGGTGGGGTAACAGTGGAGTCTTGGGATCTAGTTTATCCTGGATATCAGAGGGTGGAAAAAAGGCAGAACTGACCCTTGAAGCTTCTTTAGAGGGAGAATAGTGGGAAAATGGAGAACTCCCCACGAATGGAAAAGGAAAACAAAAAATGTAAAGCTAACCAATCCAATATGTATCATATTTTTATGTTCTATTTTATTTTCATTGCTTCAAAACAAGTAAAACTAAATTTTCTCAGGCAACGCAAAAGACTACCTTACAAAGAGACTAGAAGTAAACACCACAATGAATCATAACAAAGGGATCATATTTTGCCAAAAGCTTCCAAACTAATTCTCTTCTAAGCTTTTATGGAACTTCCCAAGCTTTGCTGAGCTGAGTCCTAAAATGCAAGTGCCTAACATTTTCCTTTTACTATCTGCTCTCATCTCAAATAAGAAGAATGAGAAGTAACAACAATCCAGATAATATAAATATGTAGAAATTCCCCAAGGGCTTTTTAAAAGCTCTATCTCAAACTTTTAAACAACTAATCATATTTTACCTCCAGGGGTTTAGGATCGCTGCTGTTAACAATGGCAGCCTGCTGACCAGAAAGTTCAGACACAGAGAGCAGGCCTTGATTTTCCCTCTTGGCAGTAGATAGGTAAGTGACACATCCCAATCTAGCAAGGGGTAAGAAGAGATGTAAGCGACATGCTGCGTCCAATTCCTCTATACGGTGCCTAATTCTAAAAGACTGTTCTTGCCTATTTGTTAAAAAATTCATAATTTTATTAGAGAAACACAAGCAAAATCTCATTCCCAGCATATCCTCAAAAAGATTGTCAAGCTTGTTATTTGTCCAACTGTCAAGCAGGGGTTCAGAGCCCGGTTAGGTCAACACTCCGTCACACTTGGCAAGGCTAAATCTAAGAACACCTGAGTCTCTCAGGAATGGACAAAAAAGGAGATAAAATCAGAGGGTGAGTAAGACCAAAGGCAGGACCTGAGTGAGCCCGAAGGAGGGAATGCTATACTTCTCTCAGAACCAGAGCCATCCTCCGGCTCATCCATAAGGGGGCAGCAGAGTGACAGTCAGGTTTCTAGTGGTACCAAGGGGCACACCCAGGATATCAGAGAAAGAGGATTCTTCTTTCCCACCTACTGGCTCCCAAGACAAAGCTGACTTCACCTACTACTCTGACAGCCTTTGGATGAAACAGACTCACAGGCAGGGAGACAAGCTGGTGGGAGTGTCTGAGGGCACATAAACTTGTGAAGACTAGTTGGCCTAATCATAAATTTTGTTTTCATCCTAAACTTTTTTAATTAACTTTGGCATAGGCCAGTTTAATTTCGATAACTAAGGTTCCAAAGCCAGGATTGAAGCTGGCTAACAACTCTGAATTACAATACATCTGCAACTCCTTTTAAGCTTCAATATGAATGAAAATCACTCATGAATCTTGTTTGTAAAGCACAAGCATATGTAGAAAAAATGTTCAACATCATGAGTCATTAGGGAAATGCAAATCAAAACCAAAATGAGCGATTACTTCCTACCCACTGGGATAGCTAAAATCCGAAAAACAAACAAACAGACAAACAGACAACAAGTACTGACAGGATGAAGAAAAATTGGATTGTAGAAAGGTACAGACTTTTTGGAAAACAGTTACCATATGACCAAACAGTTCCATCTCTAATTATATACCTGTATATAATTTTTTTAGTCTACTAAAGCTTTCATACAAAATAGCACTGACTGGGTGGCTTCAAGAGCATAAATTTATTTTCTCATAGTTCTGGAGTCTGGAAGTTCAAGGTCCAGGTGCTGGCAGGGCTGATTCCTCCTGAGGCCTCTCTTGTTAGCTTGCAGATGGCCACCCACTTAATCCCTCTTCACATCTTTGTCCTTGTGCACACACACCCCTGGCATCTCGTTGTATGTCCTAATCTCCTGTTCTTATAAGGACACCAGCCAGACTGCATTAGGGCTCCCCCGATGGCCTTAGCTTAAGCTTAACCACCTCTTTAAAGGCCTAATCTATAAATATGGGGACATCTTGAGGTACTGGGGGATAGGGCTTCAACATATGAATCTTGGGGGGGGGGGGGACACAAATCAGCCAGTGACAATACCGAGAGAATTGCAAACATATGTCCGCATAAAACCTGTATGTGAGTGTTCATAGCAGCATTATTCACAATAGCCAAAAGTGGAAGCAAACCAAATTGTCCATCAGCTGATGAATGAACAAATAAAGTATGCTATATCCATACAATGGGTTATTACTTGGCAATAAAAAGCAATGAAGTACTGATTTATGCTACAACATAGATGAGCCTTGCAAGTATTAAGCTAAGTGAAAGAAGGCGATCACAAAAGGCCACATATTATATTATTCCATTTATATGAAATATCCAAAAGAGCAAATCCATAGAAACAGAAAGTAGGTTAGTAGTTTTCAGGAGCTGAGTGAGGTATGATGAGTGACTATAGGTTCAGGGTTTCTTCTATGGGTGATAAAAGCATCCTAAAATTATTTACCAATGATGGTTGCACAGCTTTCTGAATATATTGAAAACAACTGTATACTTTAAAAGGGTGAATGTTATGAGAATTCCATTTTGATGAAACTGTTATTTAAATCTAAAACCATGGGTATATTCTAGGCCCTAATTCTGAAAATTCTAATTCAGAATATCTAGAGAGGGTCCAAAAATCTGCACTTTTAACAAGTGTTTAACACCATGGAAGATTCTGTCGAACTTCAAGAAATAATAAGGTAAAAGTGGGGTGATGTGGGCTCTGGAGGCTACTTCAAAGGAGAGACCCAGGAGACTAAGAAGCTGACAATAGAACACCTACACTAAGTTTAATAGTCACCTTTAGTGTGGGGAAGGAGCTCAGCATGAGTGGGTAAAAAGGTGATATATACACAGACTTGCACTTGAGCAGGTGGGAAGCGAGAAGGTACGATGCCCACCACGTTGACACAGCTGGTCTTTTGGGACTTGGATGTCCTAGGAAGATAAAGTTCTAATCCAGAGACAGTCAACCCAAGGGTTCATTCACTGGGAACTTACGTATGAAACCAAATGCACACAGTCTAAATAGTATTTTGCATTGGGGAAGTAGAGTATTTTGCACGCTGAGACAAGTAGAGATAAAAGAAAAATGACCACAGTTAAGGAATAATATAAAAAGTACTTTAGAATAGAAAGATAGCCCTGAATTTGTTGGATTCTTTTAACCATTATTGAGACAAATGGCACACACATAATGCCAAGGTTTGGGGGTACAGTTAGGGTTAAAAATAAGATACAGGATGCAGAATTTTGTCTCTCCTTTTGTAAAGACAGTATGGGTGTAAGGCCTGGGGAGCTCTACAAAAGTAACGACCAAGTTTCTTCCCAATTTGTATACTTGGTACAAAGCTAATGAGATAATGTCAATTACACAACCTTTAAGTATTATCATGAAAGAAGCAGGCAAACAGTGCCACCAAAATCAATTGATGGAAGACTTTTCCCGATTCTCAGCCAAAAACAAAAGGTGAAGTTACAGGAAATGTGATAGTCAACCCCCAAGATGGCTTCCAGATAACCTCCTGATATTCACACTGCTGTGTAACCCCTTCAACACTGACCAACAGAATACAGCAGAGGTGAAGCTACATCATTTCCAAAATTAGATTGTAAAAGACACTACAGCTTTCAGCTGGGTCATTCTCTTTCTCTCTTGCATCATGTAGTCTGGGGGAAGGTATATACCACGTCATGAGTAACCCTAAGGAGATGCTCCTGTGATAAAGAACTAGGACCTCCTGTTGACAGCCATCTTGGAAAGCAGACCCTGCCCCAGACAAGCCCTCAGATCACTAGAGCTCCAATCAACAGCTTGAATGCATTTGTAAGGGAGAGCCTGAGCCAGAATCACCCAACCAGGTTGCTCTTGGATTCCTGACTCTCAGAAACTATGGGAGATAAATACTCACTGTCTTCCCCTGCTAAATTTTGGAGTAGTTCATTTGGGGATAATTTTACATAGCAACAGATAACTAATACAGGGGGTCAGTACTGGTTTTTTTATGCTATATTGTTTTAATCAATTGCACCTAATACCTATTACTGCTAATGGAAAAGTCAGAATCCACCATCCACTGGGAAGGACATAAAGTGGTGAAACAAGGTTTGGAGTCAGACAGACCTGGCTTTAGTTCAGGATCCACCACTTTCTCAGTGCAACCTTGGGCAAATTTCTTAAGCTCTCCCAACCACCAGTTGGGGATGATGCCTTCTTCATGGGGTCTTTGTGAAGTTTAAACAAATGATCATATATGTGAAGCACTCAATGCATATGAAGCACTAAACAAATGTTTATTTCTTTCCCCCATCCTTTTGATACTTTATTGGAATTTAGGATAAAAGTGACTATGTAATAGTAATATTTTTTTCTAGCAAAAGTATTTCCAACTAGACACCATGAAATAAAATATCTTAACCTTTCCAAGCATTTTATGGAAAAGAAACACTTCACTTCTAGCTACACCATTTGAATTTGATGATAGAATAAATGGATACTAGGACTTACTTGGAATATATAATCATTCATTTGCAATATGCATATGGCTGGAATAAAAAACATATCCCCTTAGAATTATCCCCTTAGAATACCAACTTCCTTCCTTATTCCCATCTTCAGAGACAACTAAATTTAAAGTAACATTGTGTTTTGTATGCTGAAGTACAGATAGCACCTTTGGTTAACATTCAAGGAAGTTACATCCTGATCCCATAATCAAGAAGACTTCAGAGCTGAATTCAGTAGAAATTTAGAAATGGCAAAGTCATACCTGAACCAAAGAGAGCAAAACATTTTTTCCTTAGAGAAATGTTTTTGGAGAAGTTACCTCTCAAATGATGTTTCTTAGGTTGTAAAACTCTGGAGAACGTCATTAGGATGAAGAAAGAAATATCAGTGATCAACCTTCCAGTTTTCTGCCATGAGAGGAGATTCCCAGTGGAAACTCGCTGGGTAGTTGGTTTCCTCCCACCCACCTGCACTGACTGTTTGCTTTTCCATATGTATGCATAAGACGCTGTCTTATCCAACTCTAACAGGTGCCATCCGCCTCATCCAGCTCCATGACTCACCTGTGACACATCTCACGCTGCCTAAATGATGAAAAGTCCAATGGCACAACAGGAGGCAAGCTTATTAACAGCCCATCTGCTCAGCCAGACGTTCCTCTCAACTGGATGTGAGAACAGGATGAGGAAGGCCTAGCAGATCAGACCCATGTACTACTAAGCACGCTGATCTTAGAGCACTGATACTGGTTTCAAAACTGCTTACTTATTGAAATGACACAGGCACATTTTAAATTACCTTACAGTTGAGAAACTAATACAAATAATCTGCCCAACCTTAAGTTTTACTCTAACCATAAACTCTTGTGATGTCTACATCACTTGCACCCTCCCTCAGGACTTTGCTCAAAAATGATTTTCTCACTGGAGCTTTTCCAGACCGCCCCTGTTTAAAATTGTAGGTCTCCACGCCTGGGTGGCTCAGTTGGTTGAGCATCTGACTTTAGCTCAGGTCATGATCTCACGGTTTGTGAGTTCGAGCCCCGCGTCGGGCTCTGTGCTGACAGCTCGGAGCCTGGAGCCTGCTTTGGATTCTGTGTCTCCTTCTCTCTCTGCCCCTCCCCCACTTATGCTCTGTCTCTATCAAAAATAAATAAATGTAAAATTGTAGGCCTCCATGCCTTGAACTCCTATACTGCTCTCCTTTACTTCATGAATCTTATCCCCATATAATATACCGTCTATTCTACCCATGCCTTCCGTTTAATATTTAGTTCCCTCCAGCCAAATGTGAAGTTCATGAGGATTTATCACCAATATCTAACAATTCTAATTTATCACCAGTATCTGACAAAATCTAAGCAATTAACACTTAAGAGGTATTTACTAAATATTTGTTAAATGACTACTACCTTGTTCCCTAATCTTCATGTACAAGTACAGTGTCTTAAAATTTTGTCTCCACCTCCTAACTAAACCCAGTGCCTTCCCCCCTATTTGTAATAGACCTATCCCAGTGCTAAACAGAGTACAAGTGCAATAAATAGAAGAATATCAATCAATCAATTAATCATTGATTCCACTAGGGACACATGAGAGAACAGGGGGAAAAGGAAATAAATCAATCACCTGGGTTGAAATATAATATTTGTTGTGCATCTGTTTACTGGGTAAACATTTATTAAGAGCCTTCCATGCTATCTTTGCTTCCACAAATGGCTTTGCCCCAGTGGAAGATTGAGTGAAAATACCTACACTGAACATAATCACTTCTGTATGCTGTTGGAATTGTGATTTTGCTCTAATACACCTCTCCTAAAGCAATAAATTATAAGCTTAAACATATAATGAGCTGTCTAAGGGTCTGGCACAATTATACATCCTATTGTCTTAAATCAGTTGCTTAGCAAATGCAGATTAACTCTGATTTACAGAAGGAATTTTCAGGACTCTATACCAAATGCAGAGATGATTTAAAAGCTTGATAGCATGGGACAGGCTGGTTGCTTATAGGATGAAGAGAGGAATAAGAAAAATATAGAGCTTAATTTTAAAACTGTACCTAGCAGAGACAGATTGGGGAGGAGCTAACAAGGAGAGAAGGGTCATTGGGGCCCATGGGACTTAGACTCTCCATCTAACACCACAGAAATACTGCCATTTTGATATCTCTTGAGATGCAATCTAGTTAATCTCTTTGTCAGGGTATAAATGGTATATTATTAACTTGCAAGAACTAGCCCCGATTTCAGAGGATGCCTAATATACCCAGCGAACAATGCCTTACCCACTGGAGGAATTTTCAGCGTGAATATGGAGGACTTTTAAAGTGTGAGCATGATCAAGCATATGTAACAGGTATGTTCTCTGATATTAAGGCCATCCCATAGCTACAGGAGTTCATGGGTTTCACAGTAATTGAGCCCTCCACCCCAGGGACACAGTGGCAATGAGTCAGGCAATCAAGTTTCCTGACTTCAGAGAGTAGACATTTGAGGTGGGCATGTAGTCAGGAACCATATAAAAATAATAATAAATAAAAATTAAGATGTCTATAGGCTGTGAAAGAAATGCACAGAGTAATGGGAAAGGGAACAACTGAAAGGCCACTCTGAGTAGCTGACATTGAAGCTGTGACTTGAAGGACAAACTAGCCATACAAAGAACTACAGAAAAAGGATGCCAAGGAGAGAAGCAGTCTGGGGTCAGGGCATGAGCTTGTCATGCTCTGCAGCAGCAATCAGACGAGTGGTGCTTGAATGAGGGAGGGAGTTGCAGGGGATGAAGTTCAAGGGTGCACTGGAGCCAATTCATACAGAGCAACATGGGTCGGGTTTAAGGAGGTGGGATTTTATTTTAGGTGCAATGGGCATGACCTTTTCCTATGACTTCGTTAAGGCCATATGTTAAGTAGTATAAACAAAAAACTTCCAGCTACAAACACCTAGAAATGCTGGATAAAATGGCAAATTTTTTTTAACAACTAAGTGCAGATCTGAACTCATGACATATAGAGAGTCCCAGGTGCCAGGGGGCAAAAGGGTGGATATTGACTGAGAAGGGGCATAAGGAAACATTGCAGATACTGGAAATGTTTAAATTTTGATATGGGAAGTAGTTAAATGAGTGTGTATTTATATAAAACTTAAACTGTGCACTTATGATTTGTGCATTATGTATATCTTATATAACAAAAATTTAAAAATAAATATAAACAAGGAGAGAAGAAACAGGATGCCAATAGATCTCCCAAATGCAACAAAAGGGGCTAGCATGTAAAGGAATATTTCAATGTGCTCAGAGAAAATGTCTCCATTCAGAACTCTAGATTGTATTAAACCACCTCCCCCCAAAGTGTAAACAAATAAAGACAGATTTAGACGTAGACTAAGAATGTTACCAACCACGAGCTTCGCTGTGGATAGACTTAAGTAAAAAGTAAATAGGACTTAGTAGAAAAGAGTAAGAAGCAAGAAAAAATGACCAGTGGAAAATGTGTTCTAGACATCCCTAATCTGCAGTCCAGTATTTGAGGATCACCAAACTAGATGAAGACTGAGGTTCTTGGTGTGTCTGGGTTTTTAAATACAAATTCTCTTTAAAAAAATTAAAAAACGAAAATTTTAAAAATAAATAAAAATAAATTCTCTGTGCCTTTGTTTTCTCATTCACAGTATGAAGAGAACAGTACCTTCTGCACAATGTTTGTGTGTGTGTGTGTGTGTGTGTGTGCGCGCGCGCGTGCGCGCACAGGTGTCTCTGGAGCAGTGGCTGGCAAGGGTGAGCTGTTGTTATTACATATTACACATCTGAGCCCTGGGCAGAACGCCTTGCTCTGTGCCCTGAAGAAAGTTCTTTGAGATGTGTCATGACTCTTTGTTTCCTCATATATCACCAATCACTTATTTATTTAGTATTTACGGTCTTTGAGATAGCCATTAAACTATTTTCAAGATAATACTGGGAATCCATTAAACAGTTTCAAACAGAAGAGTAGAAGACTCTGGTTTATATTTTTAAATGATCACTGAGACCATTGTATGGAAAATGGGCAAGAAAGCAAGAAGGCAAGCACAGAGGCCAGTTATAATGCATTTCAGTAGGGAAAGTAGGAACTGACAGTGCCCTAGTCTGAACACAAATTATTTTAGGGAGAAATCTGGAAAGAAAAACAAAAACAAAAGTGTATATTAGAATGTAAACTGTTACTAGCGAACTACTGAGTACATCGAGTACCAAGTTAGTAAATGACTGGGTCTCAAAATCAGAAAATCCAAGTCTGAACACTGTCTCTTATTGTATCCTAGTATTATCTTTGTTTACGCAGTACTCTTAATAATCCTAGATTTTCATCCACATTTATGTCCAGCTATACAGTTGCAGACTGTACCATTCTCACTCTCTTGCCTTTGATCGTGCGATTGCATCTACCCTAAATGTTCCCCTCTCCCTCCTCTGCCCTGCACAAAGAAGTCTTAGGCATACTTCAAAGACACTCAGATTTCTTCTTCTCCGCCCCAGGTTTTCTGCAGTGAGAATCAATATTTCTCTTATTTTCCAAATGGGCCATATCTATGGTATCAATGGACCTTTCCTTACTCTAGTCTACCATATCTTATAGTTACCTGCATCATCACTCTCCCTGGATTACAAAACCCTAAAAATTCAGACAAGTGTCCTGTTCAGTCTGCATCCTTTATAACTTCCAGCAGAGAATCTTTAAAAATATTAAAGAAATTGAAGTTAAAAGGGAATCATTGTCCTTGAACTACTCGAACAATGAGGCCTCTGGAAAGAGGACAGGCAAACCATCATGAGTAAGGGGGCGTCAGGTCTGGGAGCATAGGTCTCTGACTGCCTTATCTCAAAAAGTTTGCCTCCGGGTGTCAGTCCTGATTTCTGAAATGCTACTTAATCACCAGAAACATATTCCTACTTCCTAGTACCAGAGTGGGGAGGGTGGAAGCTGAAAGCAATAAATATTTATTTGCCATCACTTTCCTGGGCACCTTGATTTGGAGATGTTATTTTCATTAACAGAAAAATATTTTCATTCGTTACCATCTTGCTGGTTTGGATTCTATTCCTACATTTGTGTGAGCGTCATTGACAAAGTTGTGTCCCATGAGGCACTTCATGGAAACTAGCATTAGGAATCAGCATCCATGGAATAAAAAGTTCACTCAGAGACAAAATAATATTAAATACAAGTGGAAATCAGCCTTCTTACAGAGTGAAATTACTGGGATAATGTGGCAATTTTCAAAGTTCACCTGAGGACAGTTGAGATTGTAGTACGTTGGACAGAATGTGGAAAACCGTCACGTGTTTACGAGCACAGTGGCTGCTTTGAGGCTTATCTCTAAAACTGTATACATGCCTTCTCCCAAATAGCTTGAGGCCTAATTAAAAACGCCAGCCACTAGGGGCACCTGGGTGGCTCAGTCACTTAAGCGTCAGACTCTTGGTTTCAGCTCTGGTCATGACCTTATGGTTTGTGAGTTCAAGCCCCATGTGGGGTTCTGCGCGGACAGTGCGGAGCCTGCTTGGCATTCTCTCTCTCCTTCTCTCTCTACCCCTCCCCGTCTTGTGCGCTCTCTCTCTCTCTCCCTCTCCCAAAAAAATAAATAAATAAACTTAAAAAAAAATGCCAGCTACTAAATCATGAAGTTAAAGGTAAGATAGGCTTCCCCCAAACGGTACAAGCATAATTTGCAAATTCCCAAATTGGTAGATTTGGGAAGCCCCTCTGCTCACCCAGAGGATATTCCTAATCTGTATAAACACATTTAGAACCCAATCCTCTATTCTACTGCCTGTGTTTCCAGCTGATCCTCAGCCTCAACGCATGCAAAGTTTAGCTCTCCTACCCTGTGAAGAGAGTCTAAAATAAGCAACATGAAAAGACAGAAACAAAGCCATTTCCTTTTCTTGAGGCTGAAAAATAGCAAATGTTTCTGTTCTGGCAAGGTTCTGTGCAGGCCTGAGCCTCTGAGCCACAGACCTCAGCTCTTTCATTGTGCCTTAAGGTAGTTAACTTCTCTGGTCCTCACTTTCCTCACCTACAAAATGGGAATAAGAATATTTAAATCACACACACACACACACACACACACACACACACACAAGGAAAACTTAACTCACAGAATGGTCAATGAAAAAATATTAAAGGAGGCAATCACATTGCCAGGCATGGAAGGTGAATGTGTACCAGATGTATTCGTCCTTTTCAATGCCCCTCAAACCCACACCCCTCAGTCCTGCAATAACCACATCTGCTCTCCCAGTAGAAGGGTTTGGCAGAGCCTGGTTAAATATCAGACCATCTGCACAGCTGTACCAGGCAATGAACTCTAAAGGCTAAACTATCCCCAGGAAAAACTGGGACACAGTTCTGAACTCAGCAGGCAAAATGTAAAGGGCTCTCATTCATACATGCGTTACAAACAGGCATATATTTTGAATTTTAATATTCACAGTTAAACAGTATTTGTTATATGTGATCTCTTGGAGCCTTCACAAGAGTATGAGTTTAGGTAGCAGGAAGATTTTTTTTCCTGATAACAATTAAAATCTTCATCTTTCTTGTAATGGCTACTGGCTACTTAAAGGCAGTATTAAGTAGCGGATGGCAGCATAAAAGCTTGGAGACAAAAGTCAGAAAGAGAAAAATGCCCTGAGTAAAAAAAAAAAAAAAAGTGACAGAGAAAAGACAGGGAAAGATTTAGGAAAAGTAAATCAGAAATGCCAACTGTTGGAGAGGGTAGAGAGAACACATAAGGCTGTGGGGTCAAGAACAGAGATTGGTAAGAAATGAGAAATCCAATGGGAATTTCTGGAAATGCTATGTATACCAAGATGCAAATAACCTCATTTTTCTCTCCTATGAAATTTTTATTAAATTCCACATCATTCACTGATGCATTTAGATGAGTGCATTTTTGTTTTAAGGGAGTTTAAAGGAGAACAAGAGAGGTCAAATGATAAATTAAAAATACAGGGCACACTACATTGGTATTAATAGAAAAGTTGCTTCAACTCCACCCTCCACTAAATAGATGTTGAACACATACTTAAATCCAAGTTTGAAAGGGTACCACACTTCCCGGGGGCCCAGCTGTTTCCTCAATTCAGTTGATGTTTGGGGACTCAGATTAAGAAAATGCAGAGGAACGCTCAGAGCTCAGACGAGTGTCAGGAGAGGGGAGAGAAGAGGAAGCTGAGTTCCGAGTGTCTGCTGGGCTTGGTCTGAGACTGCAACCTGCTTCTAGGGTGTGGGACAACAAAGGGACTTCCACAAAAGCAGCAAGAGAGAGGGAGCAAGAGTATGTGGAAAGAGGAGGGAGTTGCACAAGGCAGAGAAAAGGACTACTGATAAATGTTGCTGCGGGGTCCAGTGAGATGGAAGAAACCTTCCTGTTTGGTGAAGCCATCTCAGTGAAGAAGTGAGACCCTGCGTGATAACCCAGATTAACCAAGAGACCACCTTAAAAAGAAGCTTATGAGATTCAGAGAAGGGCTCCATCTGAGGCTCTCTCGAATCCCGCATGCTCTCCCTAGGACAGTTCATCCATCTCTGGGACGTCGCTGACCCTCTAAATGACCATTTACCTGGAGTCAGTCAGCCTAACCCAGACACCCTCTCTCTCCCTTCCTTCTGCCCCTCCTCCTCCTCCTCTCCCTCCTCCTCCATCTCCTCCACCACCACCACCACCACCACCATCCCCATCCCCCCCACCCCACCCCCACTTTGGAGCCAGTCACTATTCCAACAGCCTGTTTGGCAATTCCACCTGCTTATTCTATGACAATTTCCATTGCACTGCACCCAAACGGAAGTGCTCATCTTCCTCCAAAACTGTGCCAACCATTACTTTCTCTCAGTGGACAGTGTCTACATGAGAAGAGGCTGGGTTCCTCTCTTTTCTTTACCTTCCACAGAAACCACTAACCAAGTGGTAGGTTTACTGGTTAACACTGTTATCTCTTTATCCATCATCTCCCTTCCTTTAGTCCTCAATTGTTTTTGTAGGTCTTCATCACTTCCTGTGTTGTTACACCAATTTCCTCATGGGTCTGCCTGTCCAGCCCGGCATCTGTCTACATCACTGCCAGAGAGAGTTTCCTGAAACACAAAGCTAATCCCGCAAGTATCTTAGATTCAAATTCTTCCCTTAGCATCAATAATTAACATGGGTATAAGATGCGAGAAAATCACTTCACTTCTGTGCTTTAACTTTCCTTCTGTACAAAGGGAATTGTGCTGGATTTCTCTACCTAGAGCAGAAGGATTTCTATGATGATTAATTCAACACTGCTTCCTAAAAAGTAACTTTTAAGGATTGTAAATGTCAAAAAAAAAAAAAACCAAGCCTATGATATAAAGCTGTTTTAAAGTTTTAACTAGAAGAATACTAAATTTTATTTTATAGTATGATACCATCAATGTAAAATGCATAGCAAAATCCTAGAAGAAAATGGTCTAAAATTTTAATGGTGAATGTCTCTTAATGATGTGATTATGGACAACTATTATTTTTTATAACACATTTTTTACATTTCCCACAATGAGCATAAAATTCTTCTCTAATAGAGGCAAAATATTCAACTTTTTAAAACCTAAGCTGTCTGAAATAGGCACTAATACAAAAGAGAATTCCCAATATTTAAAACCGCTGTCACAATTCTGAGGAGGGCTGCTGGACATGATTACTCACTGAACTGTTACAAGGAATTGTCCTTTCTTTGTGCTTCTCCCAGGGTTACTGTCTAAGAGACACGACCAAGGACAATTCTGAACCATCACCACACTAACCGGCTAAGGAGGCTGGAAGAATACAGAAGGTGACAGTTAATTTAAAGGAGGCTCCATGTGGCTGGCAGGTCCAGACTGTGGTGGGTAACAATTGTAGCTCTTCTGGGGCCTTGGAATAAAATTCCAAATAGTAAGGCAGGCACTAAATAAAGTGTAATTTATATTTGGACTTTCACATAATTGCTAAGTGAGCAAAGCAGCCAATAAGATTTTCTACCAATTTTATGCATACCATCCAGGGGAAGTGAAGAATAACCCCAAAAAGAATCAGTTATATATTCTTTCTTGGCAGCTGAATTTCATTAAAGGACCATTTTTCTACCTGTCTGTATTTTCAGCTTCTTGGCTTATCTCTTTCAAAGAGAAAGTTTCTTTTAAATTTGTCTACCAAGCAGAAGAGTAGACTCAGGCTAATTACAGGGGCACATGTAGATTTCTGCAGCTTTGTACAGAATGATCTGCATAACAATTTTTTAATAAAAATAGACTTTGCAAAAGTGGTCATTGGAAAAACTTAGCAGCTCTAAATCTGTGATTCTCAACCAGGAGCGATTTTTGTCCCCCTGGATCCCTTTTTCATTATCATAACTGAGGAGCCCCAAAGGACTTCTAATGGGTAGAGGTCAAGGATGCTGCTAAACATCACATGATACACAGGAAAGGCCCCACCACAAAACATTATCCAGCCCAGATGTCAAGGCATTAAGGTTGAGAAACCCTTAAACAATCAAAAAGAATAAAATTGTCATTCATGGTAACCAGTTTTCAAGAGTGAGAGATAAATGTATTTAATTCTTTGTTAAACCCAAAGTCACTGACTTTCCTCCTAAGGGCCTGCCCAGTAGAACTCAGGACTCTCTCCAGAAACAGATTAGTCGTCTAGTTGTTTCCAACCTCTTTCCTTAATACCCAAGCAGCGAGCCTGTCCTTATCGACAGAAATCAGAAAGAGTTCCTTCTAAATTTCATTCACGCCTGGTCATAAAATTAACTGTCATTTTTCATCATATTAATTGTCATCTGATTCTTGACAGAGACTATTTTACAACCTGAGAGCAGAGAACAAGGATTAGGTACAAATTAGGCTCTGGATTGTCCAGAGGCCCAGAGTGGAAGAGAAGGGGTAAAGAAGATGATCAAGACAAAATCCAATGTCCTCAAATTCTACCTGAATTCATCGTGCCAAACAACATACATGGACTTTACAATAAGGAGACACGGGTTTGAATTCCAACTCCACCATTTAAGAGCTGTGCAATATATGACAAGTAATTACCCTCCTTGAGTCTCAATTTCCTCCTATCCTAAGTGGAGATAATTACATGCCCCAATATTTTTGATCCCCCCCCCCAAACAGTAAGTTATCATTAAACATTACCTTCTCTCTTTTATATTCAACACTGTATTAGTGATTAGGTCATATTGATTTTCTAACACTCTTCCTCAACAGAAAAACAGTATCTCAGAGTCTTGGTTTCCACACTGTAAAAGATACACATAAAGTGAGTATCAAATGATACATTCGCATCTGGTATTGTGCCTGGTATTCATAAAGCACACTAAGATGGGAGATATTGTTACTCTCCAGAAAGGTCTCATGACTGTTCATTTTCCTGAAGAAGACTCATCAACCCATGGTATGTTCTGATTAAAAGGTCTCCAACACCTGCAAGTTCCTGCACCAGGTAGTTCACTTTTCTGGGTACCACTCCCTTAGAATATCTGAGCATTCCACTCACTCCCAGGAGGGCACATCACCTGGGCTCCAGTGAGACGAAAGTCTAAATTCTCTTAAATATATACTGATTTTTCCCCATCCTGAGACTTGTCAGAATGAGAATTTTAAGCTCTAAATATCAAGGTTTATGTTCAGCATTGTACCTAGACCTTAGTGGATAGCTAAATAAATCACTAACAACACAGGAACAGGAACCTTTTGCCTGGGGCTTTAGATGAGAGAATGGGGGCCCTTAGACCTCCCCTATCTTTGCTGACTTTGCATAAGATGATCTCTGAAATTTCACCTACTTCTCTACTTGGAAATTTCCTCTTTTTCTCTATGTTGACTTTTGTAACATGAGAGATGGTATCCAACTATACTCTGCTCTGTATATTTTTACAGCTTTTGACCCAGAGCAATCAAAGTCATCCTCTCAAAGCCATTGTATGTACTCTGTTATCTGGTCAAGTATACCAGGAGCTTCATTTCTTCTCTAGATTTGTCCTCCTTCCAACCTCCGCTGAAACACTGAGTTGATGTAGCAAAGACTCACAAATACAGGCAATCTTTTGTCTCATAAAAAAATCCCATAATCATCCCCGTCTTTCTATTGCAATAGATTTTTGTCGCAATAGAAAAGATGATACAACCTAAAAGGAAGTCCAAAGTTAATTTCATGTCTTCTTCCATGAACTAATTTCCAGATAATCCTTCAATGCGTCTGCCAGAACCTCTACCTTGAGACATTAATAACATCTTATCCTTCCTTACCCACTTTCTTCTTTACATACAGCTTGGTGAGCATTTTATCCTCTTATATTTGTTCACCTATCTTCCCACATAGACACCAAGCAGATGCTAAGCAGGGCTGACTCCTTTGTTCCCATAAACTGAGATAGCACAGAGCATGGCCCATTAAAAGTAAACAATAAATGTTTGTTTAAAGAATTGCACCTAAAACATCTATTTTCATATGCAGTGTAATATAGGGAATCCCTATATACAGAAAAATTGAACAAAGATGTAATTGTACTACTATTGATGCAAGTGTACTACTCAGGCATCAGATGGACTGCCACCTGAGCTGATAGCAGACTGAGAAAGGTCATCTTGGCCTTTGAGTAATGCAAGATGGTGAAACCAGCCAGCAAACTCAGCTCACAATTAGGGATCCTAATGCCTATGAGCACTGGCATTGGAGTATCTTGCTTTCTTTCAGGCATACCAATTCAAATTAACCCAAGGTCTCACCTAAGGGTACAATCCTCTGGCTTCATTTCCATGGAACCATGAACCATGGGGCATCGTTCAGAGGAAGAGCTTCTTCTTTGGAGCTTGGGCAGTGATACATTTGAAATCCATTTACCAATAAGTAGCTCTTAGAATGAGTCCTAATCATGAGACACGTGTGTAGTAATGAAGCAAAAAGCAAGTATCTTTTGAAATTGTTACAAATGAGCTGAACTTCAGTAAGAGCAATAAAGTAGGGCAAGAGAAACACTTTCTGGTTTTACTATAATACAATCCTGTATACAGTGTTGTAGTAAAGAGTATATTTGACAATAGCAGTTCATAGCTCATTCTCAAGAATAGGAATGTTCTAGATAATTAACAATTCCATGAGCAAAGACATGATAGCTAAGAGTTAGTCAGTTTTAGGTACTTGATATGTCATCTATGATGACTCAAACTTGAATATATTTTTAATTTTCTTTAGAAAGAGGAACTGTGAGAGCTTTAAAAAAATCTTAAGAGCATATCTGGCTCAAACCTCTCATTTTACAGATGAGGCACCAAGGCCCTAGTAGATTTATCTGTCCAAAGACACTGGTGGCTTAGTCTTAAATTTGTACATATTTATTTACACTCCAACTTGTTTCAGAAAATATCTAAGCTGATCAAAACTACATTCAGTTCAGCAAGAGGAAATAACTAACTAAGTAAGATTAAAGAGGGATAGCAGGTAAAAGCAAGATTTGTACACCATAAAGTCCTACATACTGGTTAGAAGTGGGCAACAAAACTGGTTCCAAGCTTTCTAACTGCCAATCATATAAAGAAAGAACCTCAATCTATTTCATAGTTTTGTGTCTATAAAATTAAGAACCAGTTGCTCAGAAAGTTGCCAACTCTGTACCAAGATTACAGAATAATTTCTCCCATACTACATTTTCATAAAGAAGGTAAAATGTTTCAGGCACATGGCTCAATACTGAGATAGAATCTAGATAAGAGGGAGGAATAGATAGACTACACCCCCTGAGGAAAGGCTCAATAAGCAACAGTTTCCTCGCAGGCCATAAAGAGTGGCAGGATATATTCAATGTGTTAAATTGGAAAAATGTGCAGCCAATAATTCTTTATCCAGCAAGGCTGTCATTCAAAATAGAAGGACAGATAAAGAGTGTCCCTAACAAACAAAACTAAAGGAGTTCATGACCACTAAACCAGTCCTGCAAGAGATTTTAAGGGGGACTCTGAGGAGAGAAAAGATGAAACAAAACAAAAAAAGACCAAAAAAAAAAAAAAACCAAAGACTAGAAAGGACCAGAGAACACCACCAGAAACTCCAATTCTACAGGCAACACAATGGCAATAAATTCATATCTTTCAGTACTCATTCTAAATGTCAATGGACCAAACACCCCAATCAAAAGACATAGGGTAACACAATGGGTAAGAACACAAGATCTATCTATATGCTGTTTACAAGAGACCTATGTTAGACCTAAAGGCACCTTCAGATTGAAAGTAAGGGGATGGAGAACCATCTATCATGCTAATGGTCAACAAAAGAAAGCTGGAATAGCCATACTTATATCAGACAAACTAGATTAAAATAAAGACTGTAACAAGAGATGAAGAAGGGCATTATATCATAAGTAAGAGGTCTATCCACCAAGTACATCTAACAATTGTAAACATTTATGCCCCCTAATGAAAGCACCCAAATATATAAATTAATCACAAATACAAAGAAATTCATTGAACCTAATACCATAATAGTAGGGGACTTCAACACCCCACTTACAACAATGGACAGGTCATCTAAGCAGAAAATCAGCAAGGAAACAATGGCTTTGAATGACACACTGAACCAGATGGACTTAACAGATCTATTCAGAACATTTCATTCTAAAGCAGTGGAATACACATTCGTCTTGAGTACACATGGAACATGGAACATTCTCCTGAATAGATCATATTCTGGGACACAAATCAGCTCTCAACAATGTACAAAAAGACTGAGATTGTACCGTGCATATTTTCAGACCACAAGGTTATGAAACTTGAAATCATCCAAAAGAAAAAATTTGGAAAGACAACAAATACCTGGAGATTAAAAAACATCCTACTAAAGAATGAATGGGTTAACCAAGAAGTTAAAGAGGAAATTAAAAAGTACATGGAAGCCAATGAAAATGATAACACAATAACCCAAAACCTCTGGGAGGCAGCAAAGGTAGTCATAAGAGGGAAGTATATAGTGAAAGATCTCAGATACAACCTAACCTTATACCTTAAAGAGCTGGAAAAAGAATAGCAAATAAACCCAAAAACTGCAGAAGACAGGAAATAATAAAGATTAGAGCAGAAATCAATGCTATTGAAACCAAAAAAACAGTAGAACTGATCAATGAAACCAGGAACTGGTTCTTTGAAAGAATTAACAAAATTGATAAACCTCTAGCCAGTTTGATCAAAAAGAAAAAGGAAAGGACCCAAATAATTAAAACAAGAATGAAAGAGGAGAGATCACAACCAACACTGCAGAAATATAAATAAGAGAATACTATGAGCAATTATATGCCAATAAAATGGGCAATGTGGAAGAAATGGACAAATTCCTAGAAACATATAAACTACCCAAACTGAAACAGGAAGAAATAGAAAACTTGAACAGACCCATAGCCAGTAGGAAATTGAATCAGTAATCAAAAATCTCCCAAAAAACAAGAGTCCAGGGCCAGATGGCTTTCCAGGGGAATTCTACCAAACATTTAAAGAAGAGTTAACACTTATTATTTTGAAGCTATTTCAAAAGATAGAAATAGAAGGAAAACTTCCAAACTCATTCTAAGAGGCCAGCATTATCTTGATTCCAAAACCAAAGACCCCACTAAAAAGGAGAACTACAGAGCAATTTCCCTGATGAATATGATGCAAAAATTCTCAATAAGATGCTAGTCAACTGGATCCAACAATACATCAAAAGAATTATTCACCATGATCAAGTGGGATTATACCTGATATGCAGGGCTGGTTCAATATCCACAAGTCAATGTGATTCATCACATTAATAAAAGAAATAATAAGAACCACATGATCCTCTCAATAGAAGCAGATAAAGCATTTGATAAAATACAGCACACTTACTGGATAAAAAACCCTCAAGAAAGTAGGGATGGAAGGATCATACCTCAAGATCATAAAAGCTATATACAAAAGACCCACTGCTAATATCATTCTCAATGGGGAAAAACTGAGAGCTTTTCCCCTAAGGTCAGGAACACGACAGCGATGTCTCACCACTGTTATTCAACATAGTATTGGAAGTCCTAGCCTCAGCAATCAGACAACACAAAGAAATAAAAGGCATCCAAATTGGCAAGGAGGAAGTCAAACTTTCACTCTTTACAGACGACATGATACTCCAAATGGAAAACCCAAAAGTTTCCACCAAAACACTGCTAGAACTGATATGAATTTAGCAAAGTCATGGTATATAAAATCAATGCACAGGAATCAGTTGTAATTCTATACACCAATAATGAAGCAGCAGAAAGAGAAAATGGAGGCATCACAATTCTGGACTTCAAGATATATCACAAAGCTGTAATCATCAAGACAGTATGGTACTGGCACAAAAACAGACACCCAGATCAATGGAACAGAATAGAGAACCCAGAAATGGACCCACAAACGTACGGCTAACTAATCTTTGACAAAGCATAAAAGAATATCCAATGGAATAAAGACAGTCTCTTCAGCAAATGGTGTTAGGAAAACTGGACAGCAGCAAGCAGAAAAATGAACCTGGATGGTGTAAGAAGGATGACTTTCTTACACCATATACAAAAATAAACTCAAAATGTATGAAAGACCTAAATGTGAGACAGGAAGTCATCAAAATCCTCAAGGAGAAAGCAAGCAAAACCTCTTTGACCTTGGCCGCAGCAACTTCCAACTCAACAGGTCTCCAGAAGCAAGGGAAACAAAAGCAAACATGAATTATTGGGACCTCATCAAAATAAAAGTTTCTGCACGGTGAAGGAAACTAAAAGGCAACTGATGGAATAAGAGAAAAAGTGAGATATTTGAAATGACATATCAGATAAAGTGTTAGTAACCAAAATCTATAAAGAACTTATCAAACTCAACACCCACCCTCAAAAAAATAATCCAGTGATGAAATGGGCAAAAGACATGAATAGATAAGTTTCCAAAGAAAACATCCAAATGGCCAACAGATACATGAAAAAAATGCTCAACATCCCTCATCATCAGGGAAATGCAAACCAAATCCACAAGGAGATACCACCTCACACCTGTCAGAATGGCTAACATTAACAACTCAGGCAACAACAGATGTTGGAGAGGATGCGGAGAAAAAGGATGTCTTTGCACTGCTGGTGGGAATGCAAACTGACGCAGCCACTCTAGAAAACAGTATGGAGGTTCCTCAAAAAATTAAAAATAGAACTACCCTACAACCCAGCAATTGCACTACTAGGTATTTATCCAAGAGATATAGGTGTGCTATTTCAAAGGGGCACAGGCACCCCAATGTTAAAAGCAGCACTATCGACAATAGCCAAAGTATGGAAAAGAGTCCAAGTGTCCAATGACTTATGAATGGATAAAGAAGATATGGTGTGTGTGTGTGTGTGTGTGTGT
>NW_026057582.1:70430014-70467624 GCF_023721935.1 Panthera uncia
GTATATACACACACACACACACACACACACAATGTGTATACGTACATACACCCACACACACAACCACAATGAAGTATTACTCAGCCATCAAAAAGAGTGAAATCTTCCCATTTGCAACAACGTGGATGGAACTAGAGTGTATTATGCTAAGTGAAATTAGAAAAAGACAAATATCATATTACATCACTCATGTGAAATTTAAGATACAAAATAGATGAACATAAGGGAAGGGAAGCAAAAATAATATAAAAACAGGGAGAGGGACAAAACATAAGAGACTCTTAAATATAGAGAACAAACTGAGGGTTGCTGGAGGGGTTGTGGGTAGGGGTTGGGCTAAATGGGATGAGCTTGGGTTGGGATGAGCCAACACTTGTTGGGATGAGCACTGGGTGTTATATGTAGGGGATGAATCATGGGATTCTACTCCTGAAATCATTACTGCACTATATGCTAACTTGGGTGTAAATTTTTAAAAAATAATTTAAAAAAGGTAAACATTTTCCCCAAACACAATTGTGACAAATATTGAGGGGCAGCAACTTGTCAATATTTAACCTGTCCTATCTTTACTGTGTTCTCTCTCACCATGAGCCCTCCACTCATCCACTCAGTGGTCTAGCAAGATCCAGGAGCATTCCTCAATATCTCCCACTTTCTCTCCACCCAATCAGTCAGAAAGTTATACTAATTTTGCCTCCAAAATATCTCACAACCAATCATTTCCTTCTATCCTGAATTTCTCTGTCACTCTGTCATCATTTCACCTATAATAATTCTCTACATCTAATCTTGTGTCCCCGCTGGTCACAATCCCCACAGAGACCCTGTGATTCTTCCAAGCAAAACTCTGATGATATCATTCCCCTGCTTAAAACTTTTCAGGATTTCTCCAGTGCCCTCCAAGTAACATTCCAAGTCCTTAATACAGCAGAGCAGGTATTGCATTCTTTGGTCTCTGCCTCCAGCATTTTTCACACTCTCTTCCTCACTCTCTTTCATCCAGGCACACAGGTTTATGGGCAGTCCCAATAGGTACTTTATACTTTGCTCCATCAGAACCCTGAAGTCTCCAAGTATTCATTTCAGTAGTGCCTTATGTGCATTTGTCACATTGTAACCAGTTGTTTCCTGAGGTAAACATGTTGTCAAAACCTTTCTATCCCATGCATGTAAACCTCACAAGGTAGGGAACTTCATCTTTCTGGCTTCATTGTTGTATTTTTTACCTCACATAGTACCAGGCACAGTGCGGTAAAATACTTGAATGAATAAGGAATGGGATGATTAAATGGGTAGAAAGTGAATAGAGGCTAGCTATCCTATTTTTCCAGATAGATAGACAATTTTACGTGATGTGTAGAGCCACCTGTTGGCAGACATCCACCACTGGTCTCTTGTGTTTCTGCTTGTCTTCCAATAAAAAGGCATTGACAGCTTTTTTCTGGATTGTCTTTGCAAGGATGTCTACATAGTCAACCACATTGGAAGACAGAGGTGATATCTCTCTGTGAAGCAGGGGGCCTATTTGTTTCCTGACCATAAACATATCTCCCTCTGGAGCAATAGTTTGGGGAGATTGCTAGCAGCCCTCTTCCACAACTGAGGATTTCTTAAATTCAGGGTTTCTCTGGCAAAAATCTATGCACATAGCATCTACTTGGGCTGCTCTCCATTGCCTCTGTGGGATGCAGAAGGCCAAAGGAACCAATACAAAAATTAAGCTTGTGATATTTTCTGTACCCTGAGTAATAAAGTTCTCTGTCTCTGACCCAAGAGTCTCACGTCTTCTGGAGCATCTATGAAACAATGGCAGGCTAATTTGATAGCTTGAAAATTGGATAAAATCTTAGACTCTTAACAGTTCTTGGCACCATGAGTTGTAAAAATTGGCAGAGCTGGGAGAAGGGGGTAGAGGCTGAGATCCTCTTGTGAAAATTGGGAATCCTACAAACCACAATATTTCGATTGGCTATGAATTTGAGCTCTTCTTCAAAAGTTAATTTGGAGATGTTTCGAAAAATATGCCAACTCTTGTCTTCAGATTTCGTAAATACCATATTATAATATGGTGTTAATAAAAATGTAATTCTGGGAGCACTTGCAACAGAAATGTCTCTGTTCAAAAGTAAGACTCCTGCACCCTATCCCAAGTCTATTAAATTGGAACTATACTCATAAAAATTATTTTTATAGTTGAAATAGCAGTTTTGTACCGATCCATTGATTTTCCCCCATACCTCCTAGGAACCAAAAGTTTGCATCCTCCCTCAAACATATCTATATACATATGTATATGTATATATGTGTGTGTGTGTGTGTGTATATGTGTGTGTGTGTGTGTGTATATATATATATATATATATATATATATATATGTAAACAATTCAGCATCAGGATCCAAACCCCTAACTTTTAAAAGAGTTAAAGCTATGCCCACACCCTGATCTCATTCCATCCTTTCTGTTTGTAATAATCCCACCCATGTTCTGCAATTCTATATATCACCATCTAATATACATTTTATGGATAGTAAAGAGAGAATACATGATGGTGATAAGGAGAGAAAGCATATCTACAAACAAGATAAACACGACATGCCTAAACCTCTCCATTTAGAATAGGGCAAGTATATAACGTAGATAAAAAAGAATTTATAAAGTTTTCCTTTAATAGAAAGTGAACTTATAGTCTTCTCTTTCAACCTATAGGTGCAAAATTAAATGACAGCTCTAGCAAACAAAGAAGCTCGGTATTCAGTAGTCTTTATTGCCACAGTAAGGTCTGAATTTTCTGCTTCCTTTTATTTCACAAGTAAGCTCCAAACCTTGCAGCATCCTATATGAAAAGCACTGCTTGCTCAAATGCCAAGAATGAAAGATCTAATTACTGATGGAAACTCACCTGTGAGCACAACCCAGCAAGCGCCGCTCGAGGGGCTCATTTAGAGTCTCTTAATGGCTTTGATTCAAAGAACACCCTGAAGACTGAACTGATTACATCAGGATTTCTGGCTGCAATGGTCAAAGTAATATCCACAGGATATGACAGGAATTATGATGGATATCGAAAGCTCTGCAAATCGAAGAGTAAAATCACTTTTCTACCTGAGAGTTCTGTTCCCTATAAAACTCAGAATATATCAACAGTGAAAAGTTAATCTCTTCCCAGGAGAAGTAATGAAGATATACAACACACAACTCTGCCGGAGAAAAGGAAAAGAATCTTTCCTGTGTGAAGATTTTCTCCTCATATAATCTAATTGGAAATTGTATAGGATACTAAATAATGTGTTGGATTAAATACCCACCAGACTAGCATAGAAAAAATTTGACCAGCCTTCATAGTACACATAAATTTATTGTTGAAAACTTTCTCTTTAGAAATCAATGTCTTTCAGATATTAAGATGTGTCTTTGAATGTGACCTAAGGCATGCTGCTATGACAAAAAGTTTCAATTTAACTTTAAAAAACTGGTTGTGGGAAAGTATTCTTTTCATTTTTGAACCTACATTTAAAGACCAAATCTATAATATATATGCACACACATACACACACACATTTAAAATGAAAACCAGTTAAAGCCCAAATGATTTATGTAGATACTCTGCCCTTAAGAGAATGAAGCAGAACACCCCACTTCTAACTCGTGGGCCTCGTGACTTACTTCCAAAAAGTAGGGTGTGGAGGGGGTGAGGGACAAGTTAGAGTGGAAAAACCTGACAAACATGATCTCAGCAAAGAGTTCAAGGTTTACACCACCAATGACAACTCCCGCGCTTTTGATAGGATACTGTGAGAAAGGCACATTCGCCTCTCTGGTTCTCCTCTCCAAAACTCCCAACCCCACACTACTCATAAAGAAAACATCAGACAAATCCCAGTTAAGGGACATCGACAAAATACCTGACCAGAACTCCTCATAACTGCCGAAGTCATCAAAAACAAGGAAAATCTAGAAGCTGGTAAAAGGATATAAGCTTTCAGTTATATGATGACCAAGGTCTGAGGTCCAATGTATAACAACGGGAACTACAGTTGATAATACCGTATTGTATATTTCAAATTTGTTAAGGGAATAGAATTTAGGTGTTCTCATCAAAAGAAGAGATAACTTTTTTAAAAAAATAAAATAAAATAAGTTTCCCATGTTTCTTATTCTGTATATTGAAAATGAAAGCAAAGTGAGTTGCATTGTCTAGTAGATAGCAATTCTTGTCATACAGTGTTCACGGAATGATCATTAGAGGTGCTCTGATTCGCATGTGAATGGGGAAATTAAACTATACTCTTGAAAGACCAAAAAATAAAACAAAAGAGAGTCTGAGAAACTGCCATAGCCCAACGGAGCCTTCAAACATGATGAGTAAATATAATGTGATATCCTAGATGAGAGCCTGGAACAGAAAAATAACAGATGGATATTAAGGAGACCTGAATAAAATGCGGCCTTTAGTTGATAATAAGGTATCAATATTAATTCATTAGTGATGACAAATGTATCATACTGTAAGATGTCGATAATAGGCAAATCTATTTTTGGTGGGTACATAGGGACTCTACTATCTTCACAATTTTCCTGTAAATCTAAATCTATTCCAAAATACAAAATTTATTTTTAAAGTTTTTTTTTAAGGAGTCAATAAACTATTTTCTGAAAAAAAAAAAATTAAAGCTCCAAACTCTGAAGCCTGATTTGATCCTAAGCCAGTAGTGATTATCTGATTATATCCACATAGGCTAATTACAACATAGTTATATTTTTACATAACTAGGTAGCATCTAAAAGCAAGACGAAGAACTATGTGTTAACCCAAAGAATAAAAATGCACTGGTATTCACAAAATCTTCCATGTCACATCTGAATCCCATCTTCTAAATGTCTATTTCTCTAGCAAACGCTTTCAAAACAGAAGCCACTGTTTTACTGTTCCTGGTAAATACAAAGTACTGACCTTAGCTGACAGCAAAAATAAAGTATGCAAGGTTAACAAGGTATGAATTCAGGATAAAAAGTTACATTCTCAAAAAAAAAAAACAACAAAAAAAAAAACAATTCCTCCTATACATGGGGCCTGAAAATCCTTTCCCAGGGTATAAAGTATCTTACAATTACAGAGATTTAATTGCAAATTCATTCTGATTCATAACGAACCTAATTTTCTACTTGAGTCTAAATGACTGGCAAGGGTTGTTTTGATTCCATGGCTTGGCGATGGGCCTTTCCCAAAGACACGGATTGAGATGAGACAGAGAGAGAGGGGAAGAAAACTGTACTATTCACGCTATAACTCAGCAGCTCAGCTCTATTTGTATTTATATAGATTTCATATATACTGAAGCGATGTTCTAATTGGTATTTAAGTTCCCGATATATCTCGTGAGTTAAATGAAGTCTCATGAGATATATTGGGAACCTAAATACCAATTAGAGCATCACTTCAGTACGAAAATATGTACTTATTTCCAAACACTGAATTATAAACTACTGACTGTAGAAACCAGACCATGTGTGAAACATTGCCTACTCACATACCTTCATATCAGGAATTTTACATGTTGCATCCACTTACTTAGAGTATTTGAGTAATGCTACACCTACCTTCCTCTTCACAGAAGCCCAATTAAAGTACCAACACTCCGTGTTCTAGGGAAAAAATTAAGCACATAAACTAAACCCTAGTTGCAGAGTTGTTCCACAATATTTATAATATGGAAGAGCTCATTTCTAACAAGAGAGACTGCTTAAATGAACATGCACATCTGTGTATTGGTATATTATGCAATCGTTAAAATGGCTATAGAATAACATTTAATGTCAGGAAAAATTTTTTACCATATACTGGGGGCGGGGAGTCAATTACCTGTTTATTCTCAGATCGACCCCCATCATTCTCTGCTCTGTCGCATTGCACAGCGAACTATATTTCCCTGCCCTGGGGCATCCAGCAGTTTCAGACTATGAAAGGCACCAGCAGAACACTACGGTGTGGGTGTGTAGCCAACAATGTCACAATGCATGCAGGTCACCAGGGACCCATTTTTTTATGGTTTCTAAGTGTGCCTCCCCCAGCTCCCACAAGCTTGCATGTGATTTCCCATCAAGGGAGCCCCTGCAATTATTCTTTGGAAAAAGTGTCTTCAGGCTGTGAGAGCTCACATCGCCTAGCAAAGATCTAGAAATGCCTGCGTACTTTGGAGGAGGGGTTACCAGTAACCAATGCCTGAGATGGGTAAGGGTTATAACAACACAGCTCCTTTGCTTCAGGATTGGAGAACTGAGGTGCAGCTGACACCACAGGACCCGGCTACAGCCACCGTCTGAGGAACTCTGCCTGGCTTTTCCTCCTCTCTGATCCTGCCTCTCCACTCCTTACTTCCAGGACCCCTTCTGCAATAATTCCTAACATGCAAACCCTTGCCCCCGGGGAACTCCCTCTTCTTCCACACCTGTGCTGCCCCCTGCAGAGGCTCCAGCTCCTGTCAGCTAACTTCCCCCTACTTGGCCAATACAAGCACGCTCAAATCTCTCATGTTAAGGTTAGGACATTATTCAGAAGAGTGGGACTGTAGGATTGGGGATGGGGGTATTTGGGTGTCTCAGGTAAAACTGCACAATCTTGAGCCACCCCAACATCTTGGGCCTCCGCTGCCCTTTCAGAGTAAAAAGGGCATTTCAGCAACAGGCTTGATTTGTGTCACCCCTCATCTTACATGGCCCAACCCCAAGAAGCAGCTGGCCTAATAGCAAGAATGGTTTGCTGAAAGTTCACTGTGGCTAATGTGCATATAATATTCCATCACTGCAACTTTGCAGCGTTGTTTTCCGATGGTTTATAGATCTTGGTTCCCAAGGGAGCAAGGTTTCGCAATCGTCCCGTTCAATTATAAGCTAAAACTGTCTGCTGGTCACTTTGGGCCTCTCGTGCCATTGTTCCAACAGGCAGAGGGGTTATTGTACTAGCTGATGATACATACAATCTATCAAAGGGAAACTGCATTGAGGCGACACAAGAGGGCCAGAAGACTACGCCAGAACCCAGAAGAGCCAGAAGATGTACCGTGGCGCCTTCCACTACTTCCAGGTCCACAGTAAAAGTCAACGGAAGATTACAACAACCTAATCAAGGCAGACCACCAATGACATATATGCTTCAGGGAGAAAGATTCAGATCATTCCGCCAGAACCCAGTTGAGGTGCTCCTGGGTGTCGTGTCAGAGAACGTGGAATGGACCGTACAAGACAAAACAAAAAAAAAAAAGATGTGTCAATGATATGGCCTCATGACGTCTATAGAAATGAGGACTGCCCGTATATATTAGCAAAATACCTACGTCCACCTTTCTTCTTCCTTTACTATTTTGTTTGAGGAGTATTGGCGAGTCCTAATTTCATAATTTAGTTCTCAGAAAACCGAACCACAAATAGGAGCACCTGGAACTAACAGGTGCTGCAGATCACCTGGAGAACCTAGCTTGGCTAACACAGTTACTCTGTGCCTCCATCTGGGGGAAAGGAGGGAAATGTCTGTCTGTATAAGTGACAGCTGCCTCCTGATAGGTGCAAGTGTGAAGTCGTTGCCTAGACATTAAACTCAGGCAGAAGAGTGAAAGGGGGTGCTGAGTGACAAGAAGGAGACAGTAATAGCCACTCTCCTGTTGGCTCTCAGATCCATTTCTTGCTCTTTGCCCTCCAGCGTGGCACAGGCAACGACATGTCCTCAGCCCAGAGTATTTAACCAGACAACCAAAGGACGGAAGGGGTGAAGAAACCTGGGTACTCTTCCCCTGCTCTCCCTGCCGCGAGTGCACCCTTACAGCAGCTGCGTCTTTCCTGTGGCTCCAGCCTCCACCGGCCCTCACCGCCATCCGGCCCTAGCTCTGCAGCCCTCTGCACGGACCTGCCTCCAGCTAGATGGCCCTGGTGTCCGTATTCTGTTAACACTGCCTCTTCCCTTCGTCCCTTCACGTCTGGGAGTAAGGCATTTTCCTACTGCTGGTCGTTTCTGGGTTGCCTCGACATTCTCTGTTTGACTACTAAACTCTGGCATCAGCTGTGTAATAAATCCCCTTTATTTTACACTTGTTTGAAACATATACAGTGGTTTCTATTTGCTGATGATTCCTAATACCATTCTTTTTCGTTAATGTTTTACTTTTGAGAGAGCGCAAGTAGGGGAGGGACAGAGAGGAAGGGGGACAAAGGGTCTGAAGTGGGCTCTGTGCTGACAGCAGAGAACCCAGTGAGGGGCTTGAACTCACGAACCACAAGATCATACCTGAGCTGAAGTCTGACGCTTAACTGAGCCACCCAGGTGCCTGATACCATTCTTAAGTATAAATAAAAATACCACAAAGCAATATGTTCTCAGTTAAAGAAAACACACATACATATTCATACAAATGTCCTGAAAAGATACACTTTCAAGTTAACAGTGGCCAGAAATTCTGAGATAGAGTAATCCTCCCTTATCTGGAGGGATACATGCCATGACCCCCAGTGGGTACCTGAAACTGTGAACAGTACCGAACCCTATATAATATATCCTATGTTTTTTTTAAATTTACTTACAAATTAGGCACAGTGAGATAGCAATAATGAAATAGAACAATTAAAACAATGTATACTTAAAAAGTTATGTGAATGTGGTCTCTCAAAATATCTTATTGTACTGTACTCACCCTTCTTCTTTGTGATAATGTGAGATGATACAATGCCTTCATGGTAACACGAAGTGAGGTGAATGATGTAGGCACTGTGACTAGCATTAGGCTACTGTTGACCTTCAGCGATAGGTTAAAAAAAAAAAAGGACCATCTGCTTCTAGATGACAGTTGACCACAGGTACCTGAAACCACAGAAAGTGAAACCAGAAGTAAGGTAGGACTACTTTACCAAAACTCTCCTCTTCCATCCATGTAATTCATTTTTGAGGTCCCAAAGGGAAATATATTCATAGACCATAATGTCCAGCAAACAAATACTCTTACTAGTAGATCTGTCCTCCAATCCTAATATGGAACTCTGGTGAGCAAGACTAGACTATGATTTCTTCTTACCCCTACCGATGGTGTCTTCCTGCTCCTCTCACTTGCTCACCATTGGACATACTCTGGTTGTAGTTTCCAGGCTGTCTCCAGGCTAGGGGAAAAAGAGGGAAGAGTTGAAGAATTGAGGGAAACCTCTCCAAATCACTCTAGTATTTAGGAAGTATGTAGCAGCTGCACCTGCAGCTGAGGGAGGGAGAGAGCCCAACTGAGCTACAGGTGCCTGGGGCCACGAGAAGCTGGGGGCAGGGTAGGAGGACTGAGCAAACAATTCCAAGGAATGCCAGCAGCAGGAAGCAGCAGCCATCAGTGACCAGGGGAGAAGAAAAGCAACAAACTATTGCTTGTAGTCCTGAAGCACAGACAGGTGAAAGCTGCTAGGGAAAAAGGCAGGACGAGACTGAGTATTCATTTTTTACATAAAGTTCTCACTCTCTTTGAGAAGCAAATAATCATCCAGGAGAGGGGCCAAGAACATAGTCCTTTATCACTGCATTATACTTGAGATCTTGAATCTCTCCCAATGATCAAAGCTTTGTCGCTGAATTAATCTCACTGTACCTGGGGCCCTCTTCTCAGGATGAGCTCTCTCATGAGAAATACAGCAGACATTGCTGGATGGGACCCACATCTAATCCTATCCCCTCTTACTTAATAGGACTCTCCCATTTTGTGCAGAGACCTACCCTTCTCTGAGAAAACCTGTGCTTTAGGGAAGGCTGATACCAGGTGTAGCCCTGGGAGGCAAATGCTGATTGGTGTAAGCCAATCACGGAGATCCTGTTCTCCTTGCCAGCATTGGTTTAGGCATGAGCAGATGAGGCACTTGTGTTCAATAAAACATGAGAAGATGTCTGCTATCAGGCTTCTGGGAAAGCCTTCTTCAGTCTTAAGAAGACCCACATGAGAAAACAAGTTCTTCTAGATGTGGTCATTCCTGGTTAGGACCTTGGAAGCATTAGAGGGGAAGTTAGGAGGGGAACATGCCTGAAGACAAATCCAAAATGCTGAGGATGGCAGAGCAGAAAGACAAACCTGGAGTCTAATGATGTAATTTATCCATTAAATGAGCCAATGCTGACACTGTCCTATCCTTGGTTTGTTAAATACTTAATATCCTGGTTTAAGTGAATTAGATTTGGAGTTTTCTGTTGCTTGTAGTCTAAAACATTCTAATTGGTACAAGAAGTATCTCAGGCCTTCTCCTAATGAGTTGTGTGTTTTAGTTGGAGTTATTAATGCTAGTTATCCTAATAAATCATCCCCCAATCTCAATGCTTTAACCTAATAAAAGTTCATGGCTGGCTCATGATCAGATGTTTGGCATACAACCTTTTTCTGTGTGGCTGAGAGATTCTTTCTTCCTCTGTCTTAGGTTTCCAGTATCCTTTGGTGTTTCGTTGAAGTCACCCGTTGGTTCCTCTGCATTCAGGTAACGGATAACTAAAGTGGGAGAATATAAAAGATGGCAGAAGACATTTAGGGGCCAGATCTGCCCAGAGAGTTGATTCATTCACATGTTTTCTAGGCATGTCCAGTGCACTTGTCAAGTTTACATTCGTCTACACATTACAGAATCCCAACTGCACAAGCGCTAACAAATGGGGTTCATTTTTACACACACATACAAAATCCAAACAAGACGGGTGCCACCCAGGACCCAGCATCCTTCTGTCTTTCCACTCCATCATCCTTACTATGTGTCTTTCTTCCTTATGCTTCCAAATGGTGTTACACTTCTAGGAATTCGAGTATTATACTAAATTCCAGACCAGAAGGAGGAGAAAGAGCTAAAGGCATGTTTCACCTGTCTGTCTCCTTTTAGTCTAGGAACTTTCCTGGAAGCCTTACCCAGAAGACTTCTGCTTGTTTTTCATTGGTCAGAACTGCATCTTCTAGCAAGGGAGATTGGGGTGATAAGCACTGAACTAGCTACATTGCCATACTGAACAAGTGGGCTTCTGTAACCAAGGAAGAAGGGAGGATGGATGATGGATACCAGGTAGGCAACGATGAAAGTGTGCCACTCATCCAGAGCTTCACCTGAGACCTCTAGGACACTGGTTCTTTTCTCTGCTTCCTTTGAGGCCTTTAAATCAGGAGTCCAACCAATGAAGATAAATACCCTCACTTTCTTTACCGTCCATGTACTGAAGGAGTTGAAGATTTCAGATTTGCTACCTGTATGGTACACACAGGATAGCTAGTTTGTGCAGACACACCCCGAATGCCCTTGTTAATCACTATCTTGAAAATCCTGCCCTCCCTCTATACTCCCATCAAGCAGAATGTACAGCAGAATGTGTTGCTCAGTGTTCAAGGTCAGGGGCTGTGGGGTGGCCAATCCAGAGTGTCTCCATTGTAACAAGGAGTATCCAGGTAGCAGGACTTGATCCCCTTGGAAACGCTGGCTGTGCAAGGAGGGGAAGGGCCACTGATGGTTGCAAGATTAAACTGCTATGATATAAAACTTGCTGCACGTAGATCCCAGCAGTGGATGATTTGTCCAGTCAGCTGCTCCTCGACCCCTCTGTGTATAAGTTACCCCAAAAACCTCTGTCTTGATTGTCTTTTCTTTGGCCTCACTGGGCCATCACCCACCCTAAGCTTAGAGTCTGCTGGGGTGTGGCCGCACACTACCTCACACAAGTTATAACACTAGTTTCTTGTTTGAGTCAGGCAGAAGTTTGACTTGAGATACAATAACATAGGGTGGGGTCCCAATGTCATTTATTTTCAACCAAGACACTTTCTGCTGTGTGCCAACTTTATTCATGTTTCCCTGAAGTAGGAATGGGATTCGATTGATTGTGTCTACAACTCTGGTTAGCAAGAATGAGAATCAGCAGTTCGATCTCCCTGAGAACTCACACATAAAATTGAAGAGAGGCCTGTGAGGCATGAATTGAAGGCACTGCCTATCATGCAACTTTGCCTGGGAAGGGGAGGGGTCAAGAGCATCACTTTGCATTCACTAAAGTGTTTTTAGTTCACTTACCTAACACATATTTTTTTTAATGTTTTCTATTATGTATAAAATCAATGTTAGGAAATCGGGAAAGTACAAATACACATTAGGCAAAAACCTACCTTCAAGGATTTTATAAGTTAATGGAGAGTCTATGACACGCACCAGAATAACCACAACACAAATTAGATTAGGATAAGCACAATGTGCATACTATTAAAAAAAGAGAGACAGAAAAAAAATTGCTATCCATGTGGGTGTTTACAAAAGTGATTATGGCATGCATCCAGGTCCTGAGCTCGCGTAGAATTTTGACAGGATTGGATACAAGGAAGAGGAAGTTCAAAGGAAGGGAAAACATGAGTATGTAAGCATAGCAAAAAAAAAAAAAAAAAAAAAAAAAAAAAAAAAAAAAAAAAGGGGGTGAATAACTCTGTTGAGAAAATCTAGAAGATACTTGAAAAATAAAACTGCCAGCATGGGTTCAGAACAAGTTAAGAGACCATGGAAGCCTATATCTTACATCATTTGAATATATGCACTTGTCCTGGGTTGTAAAACTGGCAAAAAGTCTTTTTTTAAGGGGCAGAGGAAGAATTTACAATTACAAGTTTTCCAAAGTGACTGTTCTAGGAAAAGGGAAGTCAGGGAGAAGTCTGTCTAAAGTTTAATTAAGCTGAGGGGAATGTTAAGGCTCTCTTGGTTCTGCTGAAAGTCATTACTTATGGCATACCTCAAAAACTAAGCTGGGGTCTCTGGGCCATGGTGGTATGAGGGAATATGGAACGAACTATAACACCGAGCTAAATCATAGTCACCAAATTCTGTTCCTTTTTAATAATCATTTAGAGAATTGCACACTTTTAATTAAATGTATAACAGTTTTTGCTAACAAAGGATTTCTTTTTAAAATTGAAAAGCACCTCTGTTCTCAAAATTTATTAAATCAATGCACATCCCTAACTGCATGCCAACCAGCCTGCAGTTCAGGTAGTACAAAGACAGAACCAAAGGCAGAATCTTGCTTCATTCCACCTGTTCCTCAAGCCAAGGATTGTGTGTTTACTTGGTGTTGACATCAACATGCCTGTGTCTTGCTGTCATTCATCAATCAGAAATTAATGGCATTAGTATATAACAAATGCTGCCCGCCTACCAGTGTGATCCGGAGTTAGTGGGGTCACTGATGTGAAGGTGGGAAGTTGAAGATTATTTTCATAATTGCCACCTACTCTGAAGGAAACATACAGTGAACTGCTTCCTTCAAGTGTCAACGAAAACATCGTCTCAAACATATAATTTGAATGATTCATCAAAGAGTGAAAGTTTGCCCTTGCCCAAAGGCAAAGCTAAACATTTTAAGGAGTACTTAATAAGTAGGAGTAGACATAGAAAGAGGTTCTCGGACAAAATACTGGGTGGCAATGGGTGATGAGAAGAGACACTTCCTCTTAAATAATTCAGCTTTTTTTTTCTTCCCAGGGTCACTTGATTTATCTGAAATGTTTCATTTACTTTCTGCTTCTTTCAACTATATCGATAGAAGGCACAGTAAGATTTAGTGGAGATGGTATTTCCAAAATGTATTTATATAAATGTCACTTGGAGAAAAATCCTGTATTCCCAGTGGCAAGAAACCAATCCCCAACCTCACTGAATATTTGGTCTGTAATTACCTTTCAAAATTAGTTCTGAGGAGACCATATTGGATTTAATTCCATAGAAGTGTTTTTAATAGCTTAGTTAAATCATCTCTTATTCCTCCTATACTTATGAAGAATTTTCTCAGTTAATTTTATGAATGAGTCTGACAAACCTCAGGGATTATTTATAAGGGATTTTCAAAGCCTTGTGTCAAAAAGACAAAAGTGCTGCCCTGCTTTTTTGGAGTGATTTTGCTCTCTAAGTGGATGGGGAGGAAGAATCAAACGTTGGAATTTCAGTGCTTTATGCACAGAAAAAGTCCCATTAAGACAAATTAGTTAGGAATTCAAAATTAAGTCCAAAATAACTCCAGATTTGGGTTTGATTTAGTGCCACCTAAAAGACAGATGGATAAGCCCAGTTTTCCGATGGAAGCCACGTGCTTCTTTGTCTTTTGGTTTCCAAAAATAAGTTAACAGTAGCAACAAAAAGGGGATTTGCAGAAGACTAAAATAAAGTTGAAGTAAAGAAAGCAGAGAGGTAAGTGAATGCCTACGCTGGCATTGCAAGAGGGTTTCTGCTGAAGTCTGGAGCTGTGTTCTACTTTGCAGTCTGTGTAAGTTTGGGGAGATAAAGGCAAAGCCTAGAGCAAGTGCAAGCTAAGGAATCTTATAAGAGATCCTCCTTCGTAAAACTGGAACTGCAATGAGATTTATCCCTAGTGTAAGGATGAAAAAGAAATAGCACAGGCATAAAAGTACAATGGCACTGGAAAACAGGGGAGAAAAAGTTCCCCCGAGAACCTGTAACCACAATTCTGACTTTATACAAGTTTGCAAGCTAAAACCATGCAACCTGTGTGATCTATAAAACCTTAATTGAGAACTCAAACTGCTTCTGGTTACCTAAGGGAACTTACAGAAGTAAACACAATTATCTCTGGAGACTTCAAAAATATTCCTGCACATAAAATTCAAAGGAATATTAGGAGATTGAGTCAAAAATCACAAAACATGCAAGGAAACAACACTATAGATGAAAACAAAAAATAACAAATGTCAGGTTCAGGTCTACAAAGAATTTGAGGTTTTGAAATTATCACAATACGGGGCGCCTGGGTGGCGCAGTCGGTTAAGCGTCCGACTTCAGCCAGGTCACGATCTCGCGGTCCGTGAGTTCGAGCCCCGCGTCAGGCTCTGGGCTGATGGCTCGGAGCCTGGAGCCTGTTTCCGATTCTGTGTCTCCCTCTCTCTCTGCCCCTCCCCCGTTCATGCTCTGTCTCTCTCTGTCCCAAAAATAAATAAAAAAGGTTGAAAAAAAAATTTAAAAAAAAAAAAAAAAGAAATTATCACAATACTAATAGTCTGCACAGAATATTAAATACCTATTATAATATACACACAGAAATAATAGGGAAAGTTGAGGGTAGGAGCAAGGAAATTATAAGGAATGGCAAAATATATATGAAAATGATAACAGAATTCCTAGAAGTTACAATAATTAATATTAAAACCCAAAGGACAGATTAAACAGCACACTAGGCACAACTAGAGAGAAAAATAATGAACTGAAGGCTGAATCCAAATTATTTGGAACATGGCATGAAGGACAAAGAAATGAACATTCACTGAATCATTATGTTATATACCCAAAACTAATACACTATGTCAATCATATCTCAATTTAAAAAAGGGGAAAGAATGTGGGCGCCTGGGTGGCTCAGTTGGTTAAGTGTCTGACTTTGGCTCAGGTCACAGGCTCATGGTCTGTGGGTTCAAGCCCCACAACAGACTCTGTGCTGACAGCTCAGAGCCTGGAGCCTGCTTCAGATTCTGTGTCTCCCTCTCTCTCTGCCCCTTCTCCAGCTTGCACTCTTTCTCTCTCTCTCTCAAAAATAAATAAACATTAAAAAAATTTTTAATGTTGCTGTGGTTTATAAAACAAGAAATTAGAAATTACCAGTAGTTTATTTCCTAAATATATTATAGTACCTCCATAGGTGGTAGTATCATTCTACCTTTAAAAAGGTGAAAAAAAAGAATTTTTTTTCAAAAAAAAATCATAGTAAAAAAAATTAAGGAAACAGAAAAGATTTTAAAAACCTAACATGCATCTAATGAAATTTCCAGAAAATAGAACAAAATAAAAGGAGGAATTTAATATTGAAGCACATAATAGGTGAGAATTTTTAATTTTTTTAAAGTCTCCTAACACCAGATCCAGGAAATCCAACAAATACCAAATATGATAAAGAAAATAAGCATATCTTAATATAAATAAATATATACATCTCCATAATTAGATACATCATTTTAGAGGACACCAATGATTAAGAGATCTTAAAATCAGTCAAGGAGATGAGATAGATCACTTTGACTTTTTCATAGCAACTATGGAACCTAGAAACCAAATATGTTGAACATGCTAGAAAACAAAACAAGCAAACAACTATCAACCTTGACTTCCATAAGCAGTGATAAAACCCTTCAATTTTGAAGGCAAAATAAGTACATTTCAAGATGTATGAAAACTGAGTTTGCTTCTATAAATCCTCACTGAAGAAAATTTTAGAGGATGCATACTTCAGACAGATGGTAAACTATCTCACATAAAACATAACATGCAAGAAGTAATGAAGAGCAAAGATAACATTCAATATGAAGGCAAATCTAGATGAATATTGTATAAAGCACTAATTACAAAGCCTGCTAGGTGCCTTTTAATATAGAATTTAAATATATAATAGCACATAATTGAAAGGGGAATAAATTGGGTTACAGTATTTTATGGACCTTCTATTGTCCTGGAGGGTAAATTCTAACAATAGAATTTTATAAATTAGGGATTCATGTTGTATTTTACACAGAAATCCGTATTACATTAAATGTCAATAGACTAAGTTCTACAGGTAAAAGACAAAAATTATAAAAATGGGCATTAAAGTTATATGTGTGTATATGTACATGTATATGTGTAATCTAAAATAGAAGCATACAGAAAAATTCAAAGTTAAAAGTACCAAGCAAAAAATAATAAAATAAAATAAAAGCTAGTGAAACAATATCAGGCAAAATAAAGAAGAAAATTTTAAAGTACTAGAGATATATTGACAAAAGTTTTAAATCACCAGCATTTACAACAATGTTATCTTTGTATATATCTAATAAAGTGACCTTAAAATTTATGAAGCAAAACTTGACAACAGGAGAAATAGAAAATTCGACCATCCAACGGGGATATTTTAATACATCTCTCTTGCTGATTGGAAGAGAAAACAAGAACAACCCCTAAACAAAAGATCCCCAAGCTCATTGGTAATTGGGGGAAAATACCAGATAAAGCTATAGACCAATATACAATTTCACACCCACCCATTTGGCAGAGATTAAAACACTGAGCAACAGGACACAGAACAACTACTCTCATCCACTGACAACTACTTACAAAACAATTATGACAGGGGCACCTGTCTGGCCCATCAGAAGAGCATGCAACTCTTGATCTCAGGGTGGGGAGTTCGAGCCCCACACTGGGTGTAGAGATTACTTAAAAATAAAATCTTTTTAAAAATGGCATGTGCATCCCCTTTATCCAATAACTACACTCCTAGAAATAGACCTTAGACATATGTATCAGAAGACTTGTTCATAAATATGAATTTCAGTATTTTTCAAAATCCTTAAGTAGAAATAATAAAATGGATCAACTATGGCACAAAGGAAAATCATAAAGCAATGAAAACAAACACAGCAATAACCAGGAAATGAAGGAACCTCAAAAATTTGAGTAGAAGTTGCAGGTCTCAGGAAAGTACATCAGTTATGATTCCAATGAAAGTTTAAAACAGGCAAAACTAAAGAATATGTGAAATATGTGTGTGTGTATTACGTAAGCATGTGCACGTGTGTGGATGTGGATGTGTGTGTGTATGTGTCCATGTGTGTATGTGTGTGTGCATGAGGGTATGTATTGTGTGAGTATGCGCATGTGTGTGTGTGTGTGTGTGTGTGTGTGTGTGTGTGTGCATGCGTGTGGGCTGCAATCTAGTACAGGGCTTTCACTGGGCCAACAAATCGAATCGACTAGCATAACCCAGGAAAATCTGGGCATCTGAAAGTGATAGTCCAGACCTCAGACAAGGGCTGACAAACCCAAGCTCCAGAACAATTTTCAGTCGTTTACAGTTGCCCCAAGTAACATAGGCAATAATGAATGTTAAAAAAAAAAAAAAAATTGAAATTCAAAGAAGGAATCAAAGCTCTGAAAGAGATACAGTAGAGAACTATAGCCTGAGAAGCAAAAGCTGTATAGCATCGGAAAGACCCTACTATTTATCACATTTTCTCTTTCAAATCCCCTAATTACTCTTCATAATTAATTCCAATTCCTTAGCATCCTGAACTCAATCCAACTTGGCTAAACAAAACAGGCCGCTTTCACTCCCCAACTCCACACTTTTCTCCATTCCTTGTTGTTGGTACTAGTCTTCCCCCTAAAATTATTTTTACTGCATCTCATAGTGTCAAAATCCTACTGATCACTCAAGGTACAAGTTAATGTTGCTCTGTGAAATCTGGCCTCATTCGTCCAGTTAAAGGTAACCTCTGAGCCTCCTTAAACAGGAATAACCTTTATTCTGATACGTAGCACATTTCACGTTTTAATTTAACAAAAATCTAGGGTAGAGGGCCTGATCTCCAAGAGAGACAGATGGGGCTCCAGTCATTCTATGTGCATGAACACCTGCTATATGTGCTGGCAGACATGGCAGTCAAGGCTTTAGTAATGACAGACACAAGGATTCATGTACCTGAACAAAGCGGGAAAATAAAGATGTGCCCACCCGATCCCCACTCTCTGGGAAAGTGCCAGGTGCACTCTGAGTCAGGGAAGTTAAAGGGCGCAGGCTGACTGACTCTAAGACCCAAGGCTGCACTACCCCAGACCTTTTACACTTAACTGAAAATTGGATGTACCAGCCTATCAGTTTATGACTTTAAGGAAAGAGGTAGAAATGCCAATGACCTTCTGGATATCAGAGAAGAGAAGCAGTGAGGTTCTGTAAAAGCAAATGACATGAAACCACCCCAGAAATGTGGATTGCGGTCACCGGGGGCAGAGTGGTAGCATTTTTCTCAGCAAAGGCAAATAGACTTCAAGACCTGCGTCTATTTAAAATCTTTTTCTGTTTTTTTTAAGTTTATTTATTTATTTCTAGAGAGAGACAGAGAGAGGGTACAAGTAGGGGAGGGCCAGAGAGGGGAAGAAAGAATCCCAAGTAGGCTCCACACTGTCAGCACAGAGCCCCATGCAGGGCTTAAACCCACGAACCGTGAGATCGTAACCTGAGCCAAAACCAAGAGTCGGGAGCTCAATCGACTGAGCCACCCAGGTGCCCAAGACCTGTGTCTATTAATAGTCATCAGATAATTAGGCAAAGGATGCTGATAAGTGCAAGGAAGGTAGGCTTCCTCTGCAACTCTGAATACGCTATAGTTACACGTGAACGTGCAAGAGAACGAAGACAGAAAAGAAGTGGCATCATCCAATGTCACTCCACCTCCTTTACGTACAGGGCCAACAGTTATAGTATTTATGGAAGCTGCACAGGCTGTGCCATCAACAATGAAATGGAGTTGCCAGATCTTTACCCAAGGATTACGCTATTGTTCCAAAACCCCACCTCTGCTTCATTAGACACTCTGCTCATCAGAGAGCGAACGTGACACAGCTGTGCTGTTAACATGTAACCTTAACACATGACCCCGCTCTTTCTTTCTGCAGTGGCCGAAAAGTTGCCCATAACCTTACAATCTAACTCCCTTAAGTTTGGCCGGCCTGATGAATGAGAAGAGTCTTATAGGAGCAGGAGTGTTAGGGGATAGGCGTCAGTCTAGGGCGCAGATATAATAAAAGACATAAACTTGGCATCAGGAAGGATACTACGTGGTAACAGCCCTGGGAGCTCTCTCCAAACAATAAAGGTTGAGCACATCCGTCTCACTCCCTGATCGTAGTCATCCATCGAGCCCACATGAGTTCACAGTTATGACATATTAAATAACAACATTACCACTGCCAGATTATGAGGACCAGTCATTGCCACGTCCCAGCTGGTCCAGACACTGCTTGGCTGTTGGCTGGAACACATCTCTTGGTTGCAACTGAGTTCTCTTTGGGAAATCTCATGCAGCAGGGGAGTGTGGAAGCTTCAGTGTGTCATCATATTTAATGAAACTGATCTCTGAATATGAAATTGCTCCAAGGACTATATTTAAATGTATTACTTTCATCAGTGTCATTCACCTACTCTAAAACCAGCTCAAAAATAAATTCTCGAACTTCAAATTTTTTATTCAGAGGCCCTACGTTTCAATAGCAACTAATGGAAAATTTAAGCAAAGAACGATTGAAGTAAGTGTTTTTGAGAAGGTAAAGAAGTGGATTACAGGGATGCCTGGGTGGCTAAGTCGGTTAAGCATCCGACTTCAGCTCAGGTCATGATCTCACAGTCTGTGAGTTTGAGCCCCGCGTTGGGCTCTGTGCTGACAGCTCAGAGTCTGGAGCCTGCTTCAGATTCTGTCTCCCTCTCTCTCTGCCCTTCCCCTGCTCAAGCTCTCTCTCTCTCTCTCTGTCTCAAAAATAAATAAAAATATTTTTAAAAAAAGAAGTGGATTAGAAATTACCTTTGTTGAAATGAATGAAAAACAAAAGGGAGTGTTAGTGTTGTTTGCATATTAATTGCTACAAAATTTAAATGAAAGTTATGTTTGTTCCATATCTTGTAACCATAAAATTGATTTTGTCTACATCTATTTACTAAAAGGAAAAAATTGAAATATTTCTTTTAGCAGTTACAGGAACTGTTGGCTTATAACCTTAAGACTATGAACATTTGTAGGGCACCTGGGTGGTTCAGTCAGTTAAGCGTCTGACTTCGGCTCAGGTCATGATCTCTCGGTTTGTGGGTTCAAGCCCCACATCTGGCTCTGTGCTGACAGCTCCTACCCTGGAGCCTGCTTTGGATTCTGTGTCTCCCTGTCTCTCGGCTCCTCCCCTGCTTATGTTCTGTCTCTCTGTGTCTCTCAATAATAAATAAACGTTAAAAAAAAAAAAAGACTATGAATGTTTGTTATCAGAAACTATACTTGTTAAAAGAAGTTATTAACTTGTTTTGTTTAAACAATGTCTTTGGAAACTGATTTTTCTCACCAACCTTGAGAAAATGAACCCACTAGCTATGTTTTCACTGATATCGCTCCAATTTCCTTACTCAATGTAAAAGACCAGAAAGAGACTATTAGAGTTTAAAATATGTATATCAAGGAGATCAACTTCTTTTTGAAAGTGACTATATAAGGAGCGTGGACCCTCTCTCCAGTGACCCAACTATTCAGCTGCTAAAAATTTAATCTCTGGAAATTGTCCTAAGGGTATATGTCAAATGGAAAACATCTATTCAAGAAAAGCTACTAAATCTCAGTAAGAACATCAAGAGCCTGAGGCATCTGAGCCATGACTTATTCACATCTCCGCCAATTCCAGACTCCAGAGCAGTATGATGGAAGTTCTCTGTAGACAATGTGTAGCCGAGAAAACCAGGACCATTCTCTACCTACCTTCCAATCAAGGATGGACAGAACTAACAGATACGTGTATAGAATACTCACCCAATAAAAGCAGAATAATATTCTTCTCTAGTGCATGTGGAACATTCAAGAGCAGACCCCATATGCTAAGCCATAAGCAAGCCTCAATCAATCTAGAGGATTAAAATTATACAAAGTCTATTTTCTAACTACAATGGAATGAAGTTAGAACTCAATAACAGAAGGAAATTTGGAAAGTTTACAAATGTGTAGAAATCAAACAACACACTGTGAAATTACCAATGGGTCAGAAAAGGTCACAGGAGAAATAAAAACAGTACCTTGAGACAAATAAAAACAAAAACACAACAGGGCAAAATTTATGGGACACAGTTAAAGCAGTGCTTAGAAAGAACTTTATAGCTACTGATGACTATATTAATAAAGATATATTTCCAACCAATAACCTAACATCCACCTTAAGGAAACTGGTAAAAAGTAGAGCAAACTAAACTGGAAATAAACTGAGGGAAAGAAATAATAAAGATAATGAGAAATTATTAAAGTAAATAATAAATATAGAGAAGAAATAAATAAAATAGAGAATAGAAAAGCAATACCAAAAAAAATGATGAAAGTAACCATCTGTTCTTTGAAAAGGCCAACAAATCTTTGGTTAGACTAACAAAAAAGAAAGAAGACTCAAATTATAAAATCAGGAATGAAAGACCATTGTTATCAACCTTACAAAAACAAACAAAAAAAAGATTATAAGGGATTGATGTGAACAATGTATGGCAATAAATTAGATAACTTAGATGAAATGAGTAAATTTCCAGAAAACACTAACTACCAAAATTAGCTCAAGGAATAGTAATCTTAATAGATGTACAACAACTAAAGAGATACAAAAGTAATTTTTAAATCTCCCACAAAGATAATACCAGGCTCAGATGACTTCACTGGTGAATTCTACCAGGTGTTTAAAGAAAAATTAACACCAATTCTTCCAAAAACAGAAGACAAGGGAACACTTTCCAACTCATTCTGTGAGGTCAATATTACTGGGATACCAAAATCAGACAGACACCCCAAGAAAAGAAACAACAGATGAACATCTCTTATGAACATAGGTGCAAAAACCCTCAACAAAATGCAAGCAAACTGCATCCAGCAACATATAAAGAGGCTTGCATACCATAACCAAGCGGGATTTATCCAATGAATGTAAGGTTGGAATAGCATATGAAAATGAAACACTATAATTCACCATATTCATACAGTAAAGAACACAAACCATATGGTCATCTCAATGGGGAAAAAGCAGTTGACGAATGCAAACAAAAACACGCTCAATAAACTAGGAATAAGAAGGAATAGAAATGAATTTCTTCAAAGTGATAAAGGGCACTGACAAAACCCCACAGCTAACATGATACTTAAAGGTGAAAGACTGGATGCTTTCCCCCAAAGTTCAGGAATAAGATGAGGGTATCTATTCTTGCCAAAACAGTCTCTGCATCTCCACACTGATAAACCATTGCCCATGCTACTCCTCCCATATAGTATACCCTCTTTAGCCACTCATCCCCCAAGTTCTATCCTCTTTTGGTAACTTCCTCTCGTTTCCTGGCCCAAATGGATGTCTCTCCCTTCCAAAGTCATGGTACACCATGGCAGTGCTAATTAGTTACATGCTGCCTTGTGATGTTATTTAATTTGTTGTCTACTATCACAATGAAGTTCACTGATGGTTAATAGAGCTTCCCACCTCCCCATCTAGACTATAAGTTCTTTGAAAAAAATTGCTTTTGTTTTTCACTACAGCTCATATGTTCTAGACCAGCGTAATAGAAAATGAAGTTTCAAAATAAATATTTTCTGAACAAAGTTACTTCCAGAACATGTATCTAAGACCAAGGGCTTACAGCTGGTAAATTCTGCTATTGCTCTGGTTCTCTTGCCATAACACATAAGCATAATGTATAAAGCGACTAACCTCCCCAAACTCAGGAATCTTCTCTAAATACACCCAAGCTGTTGTGAATGTACTGTCTCTGGAAGACAGAGGCCACGTGATGAAAACTCTATGTGGAGGAGTCTTAAGATAGCATGAGTGTTGATTCTCTGATGCAAAGGGAGGAGACGCCCCTACGACTTAGTATGAACTTGTGCACTGGTCAACATAGCCTTGTTCTTCTACCACAAGCCTGTGTCATCTGTGGAGCCTCTGGCTTTTCCAAAATCAGTTTACCTGATGCATGCAACAGAGATACGGATGAGAAGCACTGGAAAACCACTGAGCTTTCTGCCCAGCGCCCATCTGGCAATGCACAGCACGGCCGAGGCCAGGCTGTAATGACCTGTTCTTGCAGCCACTGGTGGAGTTATCCATGAACACTTTCAAACAGCCGCTGGAGAAAATCATGACCATCATGTGTGTCCTGCCAAGGGTGAAACTAACTTGAAAAGAAACAAATCAAAGGAATTTGATGAGGTTTACTCACATGTCATGTTAGTCCCTCTGTAGGAAAAAAGAATGTTTGAACACAGATAAAGACTTCATGTTGCCTTGGCAACAACTGCTTCTAGGAGAAACCCATTAAGTCATGGTCCTCAAGGCACATGGGAGGCTGCAATGCAGTGTGGAGGACCAACACAAATTACCATGTTTTTCCAGGCCACTTCCAACTCGCATCTGGGTGCCCTGCAAAAAAGAATGGTCTCTAGGGTCACCTGCCAACTCATGCAGCAAGAGCTTGAATGGGCAGTAGTAAAGTCTTTTCTGGAGAGATAGACAGTAAGGCTGTCTCTGGTGAGTGAGCTAGAAGAAGGTAAATTTCTCAGTGTGAAAAGGAGATTCGAGTCCATTTATCCATATGGTAACCAGCATAGTCCCCGTTATCATTTTACTTTGCCCACCTCCCCTTTAAAGGCCAAAGGAGCTAACTGCTACACACTGGCACTGTTCAGGACTATAAAAGTGTAAAGACAAGTCTTCTGGAATCTAGAAAGGGTTTTCTTTCTTAATAAAAGAATCGGCCATGGATGATGGCACCTCCTCTCTCCTTCCTCCAATGAAAGAGGATGTTACCACAAGAAGGAGGTCCAGAAAATTATAAAGAAAGCAACTCTGACATCAGGGAGCCACTGAACCAACCCCAGCAGCCACCTACTTCCAGACTTCTTGTTGTGAGATAAAAACAGATGTCTTTTTATTAATCCACTGTTGGTCAGGATTTCTATTTCTTGCAGCTGAAGGCATTCATAACTAATTCTACTGCTATACCAGAGTGGGAAGATGGTGTTTACAATTTTGACAGGAGGCTCTGAGGCTTCATACAAAAGAATGTGGAAAGTCATTGTGGAATTCATGTCACAGTTTTTTATCTCTCACACATACCACTCTATTAGATGCCACCATTAGAAGTCACTTGTATGATGCTGCCCATAATCTTACTGATTATGATGCATAGCCCTGAAGATAGCAGCCCGGTTATCCATTCTAATGATCACTCAGAGTCTCAGAGTACCTGTCTAACAACCACTAATCCTCTCTGTTTGTGTTTGAGACTCTCAACTTGTAGTTTAATGCCTTTGATAATGGTCTAAAAATCATTTTCAATATAGTCAACAAACTGAAAAAAGTTGGAGCCTACACCGGAAAGTCATAGCAGTCTTTTTTCCCATCAACAGGGTAAATTTAAACCCTGAGAGCAGTGAATATCAAAGTGTGGTCCCCAGAGCAGCTACATCAACATTATCTGGAAACTTGTTAGAAATGCAAATTCTAAGGTCTCTGCAGACAAACTGAATCACACGGGAAGTTTAAGAACTGTTGCCCTACAGCACAAGGGCGTATCAGGTGAGGTGCTCTCTCTCTCCACTCATTCTTATGTTTTCTCTTCATCCCACTTTCTTCCACTCTCCATTTTTTCCCCCTTCTGTTAAGGATGGTATCCAAATCCATTATTTGGTCACATTAATTACCAACATGATCAATGATCCCCACATTAAGGTTCATGGGAGATTTTCCACCTATAGATCAGAAATGCATAACCCAAAAGACACAAGTATTTAACTACAGACTGTTAAACCAAGGTGGGAAGCAGAATGAAAGCTTCAAATCCAGGTCTGTGCCCACCTCCAATAAAGACACTGAACCTCTTTCTTCATTTAATCCGTCCTAAATCCCGGGCCTTTCCTCTCATTCCTCATTCTTTCCCTGTCATAATCCACTTGGACTGCTCTAGCAAAGATATCACAGACTGAGTGGCTTAAATGACAAACATTTACTTCTACAGCTCTGGAGGCTGGGAAGATGAAGATCAAGGAACCAAGAGATTCAGTGTCTGGTAAGAGCTGGATTCCTAGTTCACAGACAACTGTCTTCTCACTGTGTCTTTACATGGCAGAAGGGGCAAAAGAACTCTCCAGAATCTCATTTATAAGGGCACTAATCCAATTCATGAAGGTTCCTACCTTCATGACCCAATCACCTCCCGAAGGCCCCACCTCCTAATACCATCACCTTATGGGTGAGGATTTCAACATGTGAATTTGGGGGGACACACTCAGTCCATAGCACTCCCCTCTTCCTCTTTACCTAGTGGTCAATCAGCTCCCACTTCATTTTCAAAGTAGCTCTTACCATCAGCCTTACCTCATTTCCATCTCAAGTTATTATCTTGCTTCTGCCTAAACCTCACACTATCTATTTTCATTTCCTCAGCTAGAAGAGGGAAGGCTGAGCTTTGATGAGCTGTAAGTATATATCCTAGAAATTCAGTCTATCTTGGGCTAAAGACAAGGTATTCTTGTTCCATCTGTTTTTAATTGGCTGTCACTGCATTGATAGAATGTCCCATTTGAAGAAGTGAGCTCAGGTGAACCAACCGCCCCCACCCCTAGTTCCCTTTCACTAACCTCTAATTTATGTAAATGTTCACAAGGTTGTGTGTATATGTTCCCCGCTGCGCATCCCCTAGCAGATTTTTCAAACAGATATTCCTCATGTATTTTCCTTATCTCTGAAAGACTTCTGAAAATGTGATTTTGGTTGCAGGTTCGTTAGAATATCATCTAACACTGTGCCTCCATCTGGAGACGTGAAAGGGCATGAAGGACAAACCAAAGCCAGGAGACCCCTCAATCTGGGTGTGTAGTACAGTTCTCCCCAGTTGTAATCAAGTGCCCTCATTTCAGCGTCTGAAAAGCAGTTTTTAAAAGTGCTGTAGGACGGACATCCCCTCCGGTGGCAGCTGTTTGAAGGAACATTGAAGGGTGTGATGGAAGCAGTGCCTTTATACGTCTGTATGTGCTATTCTACGAACAAAGCTACACTCCGCTAACCTTTACAGTCTCCTTTTTAGTTTGGCCCTGATATTTCTCGATTTCTATTTTGTTATGCTCTTTGAAGCCACCACAAATCCTTTTCAGGGAAAAAAACCCCACAAAATCAATGATTTATTCTTAAAAACAGTTGCAATAGTATATCTATTACTTTTAGAAATAATTAAAATAATAATGCCAGTATAACTCATACAGTGATTTGAGCTTTTCTAAGCATTCCATTTTTTTTTTTTAAGGATTCTTATAGTAAATCTAGGAGCAGAATTTTTTTTAATGGATGAGGAATTAAAATCTAGAGACTCCCAAGGTCATGCATTCAGTTGTTATTAGCAATAACAAACAAAAACAATGGCGGCAGCAGCTTGTTACATTCACTGACTGCTAACCAGAACTTAAACTCCGGTCCTCTGACTCCAAATTACACACTATTTTCTCTATACACAACATACCCCTCTGGTATCCCTGAGAGAAAGTAACAAGTTAATGGATTGCCAGGAAGGAGAAATAATTAAAGCCCAAGCCTGTGATATACACATCATTAGTCACTAGCATATGACAGACTATTCACTTAGTTGCTCAATTCTGTGTTAAGGAAGTATAGACAAAAGAGAGGCGGGACAAAATAATATAAAATCAATGGTCTAGGAGCCATTTGATGGCAGAACCGCAACTAATTACAGCTCTCATCATGCACTGAAGATGCCAATTACTCCCTGCTAAACCCACTTCTCTGTCTTCCACTCTGACATGTGAACCTTGGACAAGGTCATTGAGCTCTGTGAACTTTGATGGCATCGCCCATACAATACCAGACTAGATGATCTCGAAGGTCCCTGTATTCTAATAGTCCTTGCTTCGATGAATGAGAAGAGAATAATTTCTTTTACCAGTTCTTACATAGTAACAGTTGAGAAAGCAATACTCAGTGATCATCGGCTTGAGTTTGACTAATCACAGTTCAGTGATTCCAACACTTTAGTGCACATGGAATCACTTGTAGTGTATATCTGCATATTTCTTCGTCCTCATGTCGAGAAATTCTGATCCATGGACCATACCTTAAGAAACACTTATCCTCTCCTTTAAAACCTGATCTTGAATTTGGTGAGTCACCAGAGTAATACCTGCTTCCAGTGGGTGTAGTTGGAGCCATTTGTCACTTTAGTTCTAGATGAAAATATTAATTTCTTTGTTCAGACCTTTTAATATTTTTATTTACCGATGAAGTAAACAAACTTTCTAACAATGACCTTTGTGGAAAATATATTAAATAATAAACTCTCTGAAGAGAATAAATTAGCTACTAAAAGAATAGAAAGAGAATAGAATATTACATACTTTAAATGGATTTTTAGGATCTTCACAAATACTAAAAGGCATTTTATTACAAAAGAGATATTTCTCTTTTATGTAAAGATTCTCAATCTCAACTTCAATATCAATTCATTATCAAAATAGTAAAGATGACTTTTGAGTCATCTTAACACTGAAATAAAGGTTTGATTGCTCTATATATGAAATGAAAGCATCTTCTGATCAGTAAAACATTGCAAACTCAATCATTATAAACATATAAGAAAAAGAAGAAAATTAGGAACACAATTTCTAACACTAAAGTTTGGAGACAGGGAATTCCCCAAAGCAGGATAAATCCATATGGTACCAAAGGGATAGTGCAGAGTTCAGTAAAATATAGTGAATAATGAAAAATTAAAAATCAACGGATAAATGTCCAATATAACTCACTGGACACCATGAGTAAAGCAAAGTGTATTGGTAAAGAGAATGCTACAGATCTATAGAGCATCTTTTTTTTTTTTAAGTTTATTTATTTTTGAGACAGAGAGAGACAGAGCATGAACAGGGGAGGGTCAGAGAGAGAGGGAGACACAGAATCGGAAGCAGGCTCCAGGCTCTGAGCCATCAGCCCAGAGCCCGACGCGGGGCTCGAACTCATGGACCGTGAGATCGTGACCTGAGCCGAAGTCGGACGCTTAACCAACTGAGCCACCCAGGCGCCCCTATAGAGCATCTTAAACCCTTCCTCAACTCAATCTTCTGAAAGATTGAGTTTTTTACAAACCTAAACAATTAAATATATATATATATATATATACACACACACACACACATATGTATGTATATAATTAAATTCTGTATTTGTATATAATAATTAAATTGTATATATATGTGTGTGTGTATATATATATATATGTGTGTGTGTGTGTGTGTGTGTGTATATATATACACACACACACACACAATGGATATCAATGGGAAGATAAAACCAACCAATTTGACTTTATTATAACTAACTGGTATGTTTTCTCATGAGGTTTTAAATTTACCATTTTTGATGCAACCTAATTGTTCTTCTAAATAGTCTTAATTTTTTTTTGGAACACTTCATACTCTGTCATCTATGACCAAACCCAACTCAATGAATTTTGATTTTCAAGGGAAAAAATACATATTACCAAGAAAATGTTTCAGATTTTGTCATCTAACAGAACAGTGCTTGGCTCACAATAGATGCTCACTGAACTTTCATTGAATGAATAAACAAGCACAGTACCCATCTAGGAAACTACATTTCTGGTTTTGTTATAACTTCTCTTTGTGAATTAATTCAATTTCTTAACTGTTATTTAACTCTCAACCACATGGAAGGAAAGAACACGACAGAGAAAAATAGGTTCAAATAACAAGTAAGTTGCTCTCTTTAAGAGACGATGAAAAATAAGACATTAAGACAAATATATAAATAATTATCATACCAGTTAGAATATACTAGGTACCCATAAAAAAGGTACAAATATAGCTCAATGCAGGTTGGAGATGAGAAAATATTTTATTCAAGTAGGAAAAGTACTTCACATGAAGAATGTTTGACTAGACATATGTCTTTGCACACTGGTAGGATTTGAACAGGTGGAGAAAAGAGGAGATAATATGGGACACATATGAGTTTTTTAAAAGCCAAAAAGAAAAGAATCAATATAACATATCCAAACAACTACCAGTTAGAAACCAAAATGGCAGGCGCCTGTGTGACTCAGTCATTTAAGCATCCAACCTCGGCTCAGGTCATGATCTCCTGGTTTACAAGTTCAAGCCCTGCATCAGGCTCTGTGCTGTTAGCTCAGAGCCTGGAGTCTGCTTCGGATTCTGTGTCTCTCTCTCTGTCCCTTTCCCGCCCACACACTCACTCTCTCTCTCTCTCTCAAAAATAAGCAATTGGGGATGCAAGCTGGTGCAGCCCAAATGTCCATCAATGGATGAATGGATAAAGAAGATGTGGTATATATATACAATGAATTATTACTTGGCAATCAAAAAGAATGAAATCTTGCCATTTGCAACTACGTGGATGAAACTGGAGGGTATTATGCTAAGCGAAATTAGTCAGAGAAAGACAAATATCATATGACTTCACTCATATGAGGACTTTAAGAGACAAAACAGATGAACATAAGGGAAGGGAAACATAAATAATATAAAAACAGGGAGGGGGACAAAACATAAGAGACTCTTAAATGTGGAGAACAAACAGAGGGTTACTGGAGGGCTTGTGGGAGGGGGGATGGGCTAAATGGGTAAGGGACATTAAGGAATCTACTGCTGAAATCATTGTTGCACTATATGCTAACTAATTTGGATGTAAATTAAAAAAAAAAAAAAGGACACCTGGGTGGCTCTGTCAGTTAAGCGTCCGACTTCAGCTCAGGTCATGATCTCACAGCTCCTGAGTTCGAGCCCCACATCAGGCTCTGTGCTGACAGCTCAGAGCCTGGAGCCTGCTTAGGATTCTGTGTCTCCCTCTCTCTCTGCCCCTCCCCCACTGCGCTGTCTCTCTTGCGCTCTCTCTCTCTCAAAAATAAACATTAAAAAATTTTTTAAATAATATAAAATAAAATAAACAGTTCTTATGCTATATAGTGATTAAACCATACATATGTGGTTCTCTATTTAATAAATAAATAAATAAACATGACAAAATTTTTTTTAAAGGAACCAAAATGAAAGAGACAAAATAAAAAATAATGGAAGAGACAATCCAATTTACACTGCAAAATATAGTAGAATTAAAATGAAATATTTAGGCATATGCTAAGCAAAATATATCTAAAACCTGTATGAGAAAAATGTTTAAAGACTCCTAAAGGACACAGTAGACTCAAACAAATAGACATTTATTCCATGTTCTTAGATATTTCATCATAAATATATCAACCTTCTTTTTAAACTAATATAAATAATAGTATATAAACTTATAAATTTAGTGTGATGTCAAACACAAACAAACAATCCAGGGGGCGCCTGGGTGACTCAGTCAGTTAAGCATCTGCCTCTTGCTTTTGGCTCAGGTCATGATCTTGCGGTTTCCTGAGTCTGAGCCCCTCATCAGGCTCTGCACAGGCAGTGCAGGGTCTGCTTGGGATTCTCTCTCTCTCTCTCTCTCTCTCTCTCTCTCTGCCCCTTCCCCACTCACGCTTTCTCTTTCTCAAAATAAATAAATAAAACTTTAAAAAAATTTTTAAAAATCCATTTTGACTGGCCTGGGGTAGGAGTGGGGTTCAGCTTGGCAGGTTCAGAGCCTCTGGGTCCCTGGGCTTCAGAGGAGTGTCTCTGGGTATGACTAAATGGCATTGACACAAAGAATTCCAGCCTAGGGGACCCAGTGATGAGCACGCTGGCTGAGAGAGTCAAGTCACCCGTGGACCATGCACACCCCAGCCAGCACTAGGCCTGCTTTCCCACAAATTCCACTGTATTCGGTTGAGTCACCTGGAGAGACAGAGCAGCAGAATCCCACAGCACAGGAGTGGTAGCAAGCAACAACTTGGGGTGTGAGGGGAAATCTGCATTTGAAAGTGAAACTCTTGTTTAGACTAAAAAAAAAAAAAAAAAAAAAAAAAAACCCTCTGAGTTCTCAATCCAGGAGAAAAGGAATAAAGGGGCAAGACAGTGGTAATGCCCACCCTGAGATCAGTCTGCTAGGGGGGGCTTCAGGAAGTTTTAATCTGCTTAAATTGAAATAATTTTAACCAGTTTTAACATAATATTGGGTAGTGGGGTAGTTGGGGGAGCATGAGACATGACCACAGCCTTAAACTTAATTCCCTGGAGGAAAAAAACCTCTCAGGGTGCAGTTGTTCCCTTGCAGAGGTTCCCATCAACAACACCGGTGTAGGAATGAGGGCAGCCGAGATGAGCAGAGGGTTTGGAAAAGGTACAACCAAGTAGAGATGTTCAACAGGAGCTAAAAAGGTAGGATCGTAGTTTTGGGGACACTTCAGTGCTACACAACAGAATGTTCTCCGGTCTTAAGTGTGAGAAAAAAGATCTGGGAGTGGAAGGTGGAATAGTAGATAAATACTTCCCTTTAATATTTTTATAGAAGGTACAATATAGTTAAAATAGGCATCCAGGGCTATCTTTGCAGGGAAAAACAAAGTAAAGTTTGTGCTGGAAGGGCTAATCTGTCTTGAGATTCAGGCTGCATAAGCAAGGGGTAGAATAGGGTTCCGTGTACAAAAATAACCCCAATCTCAATGCTCCAAGTCCTCACTTCTGTAAAGAGCAGAAGGTCTTGGTTTTTTTTTTTTTATGCAGGGCCTCCTCTCCCTAAATATTCCACGAGTTTCCAGAAGTGCAAGTATTTTTCATTTAAATGGCCCCCCACGCCTCATCAGGATCAGGCCCTTGATGAAATCACTTTCTCAGATCCTCCCAGGGCGGGGGAGAGGCTGTCAGGGGAGCGCAGTGAGGGGAGAATCCGTCAAGCCCTGCAGAGCCCCTTCTTGCAGCCCAGCGCTCCTCGGGCTGCGCTGTTCTCCATGGACGCTGGTTTCGGCCCTGCCATCCCGTAGGTGCTCATTCAGGACTATCAGCCCCCCAGATGTCTGTGGTTTATCATTCTCTCCAGTTAGCAGATAAATTCTTTCCCTTTTCTTGTTCACTTCTTCAAAGAGTGTCTCAGAGTGGAGCTGTTTTGAAGCCAGACAATAGTCGTTTTTCCTTCCCGGAGCTGGGAGCTGAGGAGCACTCACACAGGTTTATCTTCCTTGAGCACCGAGAGAACAGTTGGTTGTGGAGGGAGGGGCGTCTTAGTGTTCAGCTGGCCTCTCAGAGTACACTCCTTTATTTATATGTTAATGAGCCATTGTTCTATTTATCATTTCTTTGTCTCTGTTCTTATTTTCTTCCACTTCCTTTTGTCCTGGCTTCCTTTGGTCCTTAAAGGCATCCGAAGTGCCCCAAAGTGTGAATCTCACAGTAATGTCTCCAAGCTGACATAGCAAGACTGACTCTAGTAGTTTCCACGCACTAGGCAAGTTCAGCTTCAAACAAAAAGCACACTCTGTTTTCAATACGAAAAGATAATGTCTGAAAGCCGGGGGATAACAGCTAAACCCATTGAAAATCAATAAAAAGCCCTATAAGGCCACCATTCTCTTTCATGGAATTTTTCTTAACGTTGGATGTCCCATACCACCAGGCAGTCAGGTAATAGGATTGATTTTTAAATATCTCTGGTTCAAGAGCATGCAACCATTACAGGGAAGGTGGAGGGGCTGAAGAGAAAAGACCAAATGGGTTTTTATGGTTTCTTCCCTAGCACTGCCCCACATTTCCTTTACAGGAAATAAATTCCCACACACACAGCATTAGGGAGGGAGCAGTGTTCTTCAGCCACTACATTTGAGGGCTGGGGACCCAACCTATATATTCCAGGAACCTACTGCATTCCCATCTCTGCTACTAATCTGCACCAAAGGATGCCCTCACTTCACCTCTTGGTGGGTACAAAATGAAGAGGAAGATACCTGCCCATCATTAGTCAGCATCATGTTGTAGGCATATCTACTAGCGATATAATAAAGTAGGTAAGCACTTCAAAGAATATAGAAAAAATTTAAATGAGGGTTATTACCTCAAAGGAATTTTTGAAATCATTAAAAATTTCCAAAAAAAAAAAAAACCCTTTTATTTTAGTCCTACTCCAAGGATAGGCATAATAGAGCATTCTCCCCAGTCATGCAGTAAGCTGGCAAAGGCCAAGCTACTCACCTTCCATTTGAGAGGCTGGCCCCGGGTCACTTCTACTGAATGTGAATCCAGGTGTTACACTTGCACAGCTGGCCATGGATTTTTACAACAGACTTCCTTTTCTGCTTCTGTTCCGTTTCCTCCTTTGAGGGGGGACTCTCTGACCTTCAACACTGTCTCCCAGATCATATCTTTATCATGCTGGCTCTGACATCTGATAACTGACATCATCTGGCCTTAAGACCTCGCTCTCATAAACAAGTCGTCAAAATTCATTATATTCGGACGTCCATTCCCATGGCTGTGATGAAAACATTCATTTGAACAAACACAGAAGTGTCAGAAACATTTTTAGGAAGGCAGGAGTCTGTAGGAACTGGAGAATGAAGGCAGCTACTCAAAACTAGGGTAAGTTATTCTGAGAATAAAATCCAGTAACCATGAGCAAATGACCCAACTGTTCCTCCAAAAAGCAGCTGTGAAAAACGTCTGAAAATAAGAGATACTGAAGAATAAACCTGTGAGTGATTACCCACACTGGTATTTCACTCAGTACCTGGATATTTAACTTTACATTCCATTCAGGTGAAACCTTCTTGAACCAGTATGTGATTTCAACATCATCTTTTTAGGAGAACTTTGTAGACAATCCTCAACTTACAAAGAAATCACCACTTTTCCCCTGTCTGCCCTTCTTCCTCCCTTCCCCACTGCTGGAGCTCCCCTCCACCTGCTCCCGCTGGGGGAGAATTCTCAAATGTGTTGTGCTCTTAGGCTCAGAAGCAAGGAAAGGGGTTTAAGAAGTTTCAAGAGCTACATATATCAATTAGAAATGTTCACTTTCGATTAAACCACAAACCTGGACTTCGTAAGAAGTCCAAAAGTAAGTGGCCTTAAGTTTGGCCCAAAAACCCAATGATTTCATCCAGGATTCAGCTTTTCCCATTAGATTCTGCTGGTACTTTGAAGTGCTTCTCACAAAATAGTGCCTCATCACTGTATCCAACCAGTGTCTCAGATCAAGTTTGTGTAAGGTGACTCTCCTAACACGGTGGTGACCTCTTCTCTAGTCAGTGCACTGAGGAGACGAAGGGTGGTCATTGATTTCTTATTCTTAAGGCCTTTGACACTCAGGTGTGAAAAGCAGTGAATTCCAGTCATTTGTAGTATTCCAAGAAGGTGAATCACCACCTAAAAGTAATGATAAAGAAAGGCATGGAGTAGAAATCAGAGGCTGGATTTGATGAGATTACATCAGATTGACTCAAATGTCCCATCTAACTCTCACTGCCTATTAAATGTAATGGTGGAAAAGAGTGCACTAAGGGCAGATCCCAGTGTAATATGTCACTAGAGATAGAAAGAAGAGTAAGACCATCTAGAAGAGGAGCCAGTGCTAGTACACAGATTATTCTAATACAAGACATAAGAGGAGAGCTGCCAGGGGGGCATCAGAGAACAGAGAGAGCAGAGCTGAATGGAGAAATTAAGAGCACTTCTGCAGGATGTGGGTCTGGGAAAGTCATCAAGATTTTTGGTACAATAGAGATGTGAGCTAAAGCAAGAGGGGCATTATGGAAACCCTTGGATGTTAGACTGTGGAAGTTATATTTAATGAAGCAAAGAGAGATACAGAGAGAGAAAGAGAGAGAGGGAAGGCATTAAATATGCTGATGATAAGAGACATAAGGAAAGTTATGCCAAAAAAAGCAATTGATTGGGAATAATCAATGACATAAACAACAGACTAGAGGAAATGAAGTTCAAGAAGTCCAGTCAAGAGGAGATTGCAATAATCCAAAGAGGAGATTAAGGAGCCGAGACCAGACAATGAGGAGGCAGAAACTTCAGCTCTGGCAGCTGAAGCAATGTGCAGGAAAGAGAAAGGGGAAGCCATTTACTGTGACATAGGCGATTATGGCTGGGCCAGCAGTGCAGTTAACAGAGGCAGCAAGATCAGGAGGAACATCGTTTTCAGGAGCTGGAGTGAAATGTGGAGAGATTTTTATTTTGAAACTGTTGACTTGTAATGGGTTTTCTGGCACAGATAAATAAATCAGGCAAGTGTTTGAAAATGTGAGCCTGGAGTTTGGGAGAAAAGTAGCCAGGGGTGGGGAGATGCATCTATGTACAGAGCGTAGTTGAAGCCTAAGTGAATGGATGAAGTAACTAGGGAGAGAACAAAGAAGGAAGGGAAGGGAAGGGAAGGGAAGGGAAGGGAAGGGAAGGGAAGGGAAGGAGAGGGAAGAAGAGGGGGAAGGAGAGGAGAGGGGAGGGGAGGGGAGGGGAGGGGAGGGGAGGGGAGGGGAGGGAAAGGGTACTGAGCATAGAAACCTAGAGAATGACCATATTTAGAAGGAAGATTGCATTCTCCCCACATTTATCACACTGTATGGAAGTTGTCTGCGGGCAGACTGTGTCCTGTTGACCACTGTAATCCCCAGTGTCTCCCATAGTGCAAACAGCAATAAATATCACTGAATGAATAAATGAAGCTAAAGTGAGGGCAAATTAAAAAGAGGGAAAGATCCAAAAGAAAACAAGTACTGCAATGTCTCTGTAACAAGGGAAAAAAAAGAATTTGAAGAATAAAGTTATCTATGGGATCATCTCCTACATCAAAATGAAAACAAAAGAGGACTAAGAGAAATCCTAGATTTGGCAATTAGGAACTCATTCAGGTAATCTAAGAATAAGTTCAGTAGACTTCAACAGAACAGTTAGGGTAGATACCATGTTGCAACGGGCTAACTGGGAACCAGCAGTTTAAAGGGGAAAAAAATGCAGATAAGTAATATACTCTAGTCTTTAAAGAACTTCAGCTTTAGAAAGGAAGAGAGATAGGGTTTGGCAGAGTCACAGAGTCAAAGAAAATTCTTGCTTAAAGCAGAATTTCCCTCAAGGTGTTTACAGATGTTAAAAAACATTACATTCCAGAACAAAAGGAAAAATTTGAGTTTGATGCTAAATAATTTGGGATATAGTGAGATAACAAAGTTAAGCAGATTTCTTTTCACTATTGCAGAACTTCCCAGAACCTTTAACAGACTAGTGGGAGCTCTAAATATTCAAAAGGGGAATGATAGTACATAGGATGACTTAAACTTATTTGACAAAATGATTCTTTTTTCCCCTAAGTATCTCCCAAAAAGAGTGGTAGGTAGATAGACTTTGGCAAACATGGTTTAAGAAAAGGGGAGACAATTTTATAAGCCAATGAGAAATAGGCAGTTAAAAAAGGAGAGATTACGGAAGCGTTAGATAAATGGATACCTGACGGGAACAGGTCCCAGAAATTCTCAGAAAGGACGTGACAAGAGCGAACAGGTGGAGGAGGAAGGATGCTCCTTCCTCGGCTGGGACACATATGGAGAGAGGGAGAGTGAAAAGTGTCACCGAAGTCTGCAGGGAGAAAAGAAAGGTAAGACATTTCATAGCAGAAGGCTGCATTCTTTCCTGAAAAGAAAAGATTAAGTGGGCAGAAAGGACACAGAATAGGGCTGACAAAGCTAAAGAGAAAGAGAACCATGGGGCCTGGGAAGGGACAGCAGGAACAAGGAAAATGTGAAGAAAGGGAGGTGGGGCAATATCAGTTTCAAAACTGTTTTTATAATCATATAGAAGCTTTGGCCTAAAATTTCACTTTAGTGGAATTTACCCCACAGATACACTTGCATAAGTCTGTAGTTATGTGTACAAGGGTGTTCATTACAACATTGTTTATAATAGTAGAAAATTCTTTAAAACACCTATATATAAATTAATTCAAGGAAGCTAATAAATTAGGCCACCTCATATCAAAACACTAAGTAGGTAGACAATAAGAATGGACTGACTTGGATAAATGTCCAAGACATTTTAAGTGACTACATCAATGTATAGAATAATATGTTTAGTATGAACCCATATGAAAATAGTGTATCTTTGTGGGTGTGTGTGCGTGAAAAAAAAAAAA
>NW_026057582.1:70467724-70547573 GCF_023721935.1 Panthera uncia
GAAAAAAAAAAATATATATATATATATATATATATATATATATATATATATATATATGTCTGATGGTTGCACATCAAAGTAGATACTTGTAAGCTGTAGCTTTGAAGGACTCCAACCTGGTAAAGAAGAAGGAATTTTTACTTTTCACTTACTGCCCCTCTGTTTGGATTTTTACCCTTTGTTCCTTCCCCACTGCCCCCAACCTCCCAAAACTCAGGCTGCAACTCTCCTGCTGTGATCAGCACTTCCAAGATCTGAGGGTCTCATGAATGATAAAAGACACTTCGACTTGATGGCAATTCACTTTATGGCTTTGGAAAGGTCACCAACCATTTCTGGGACTCTGAGCTTCAGTAGATTATCAAAAAAGCCTTTCTCGAATCTAAGTTTGATTCCACTTCTATAGCAAACAGACTAGAAAGGGATATGCTGGGTTGATAAAAAGACATTTATTTCAGAGACAAAACAAGTTTGGGTTTCCAATGAGTAACGTAAAATAGATTCCTGAAACATAAGTGTATTTCTAAGTGAAGCCTGATCTCACATGATTAAAAACCAGGAAAAATACAGATTTGGAAGGTTTTTTGACAAAAAACACAATTTTGATTGAATTTTTCACTTATCATTAATCTCTTCTGAACTCAGAATTTCTCTCTCATTTTTATTTTACTCATTTTCAAGGGGGACCTCATGGTCTCTTACTTTTCAGAAAATCTGATCAAAATTTGCTGCTGCAATTCAAGTGCAGATGTGTCTTACACCCACTAGGGGTCAGACGACTACATTAATACAAACCAATCCCAACTTGAAAAGTGGTATTAATTGGTTGAGGGCTGTGCCAACTAATTTCCCTGCAGGACAGAAGACTGGCCATTTCAATTAAACATTACATAAAGAAGATAATGAGAAAGAACGCATTTGACAAAAAAGACTCAGAAAGTTGAAACTATCATATATAATAAATATAATATAATAAAGAAGTTTCATCCTTAATAAAAATTTCAGTTACTCAACTGGCTCATTCTGGTTGGCAAGATATTACTCTAGCCTAAGTAGGTTCAGATTGGAGGATTAATCATTGAACTGAGCAAATGCTAAGAGAGCAGAAACAACTAAAATTATTAAACTGTCAGCAAAAAAAGAAAAAATCCTCATTTTTAAAGGATGAACCGCATGATTAGCAGAGGATTGAGATGGATGGCAGAAACATTTTTCTAATGGATTTCAACCATGGCAACAATAAATCTGAATCATCTTAGAGCAGTGATGCACCCAGGAATATGGGCCGAGAGCAGCCCTGAACTGGGCCCCTACTTAGCCTCAGCTCTGCCATGAACTGGCCCTTGTACCCTTGGACTAACAATTCATCTTCTCTTGGTCTTACTCATGCATCTTCAGAATGAATAAGTTAAGATTGCATGATTTATAGAGAGGGTCCAAGCCCTAAATTAAACAGATTTATTTAATAATCCTGTCAAACAGAAGATAAGAAAGTAAGGGGAAAATGCACCAAAGTTTAAAAATGGAAGGTGTGAAGCGTCAAGATAGATTACTATACATTTTCATCATTAAAAAACATGGAACAAACTGAGATCATAGATCATATTCATTGTCAGAGTTAAAGTAATAAACAAAAAGTCAAATTTCAATTCATTGACATTTTTAGTGACAGAGTATTCTAAAGTATTCTAACAGGCTGTAAGTGTACATGTGAAAATAGATGCAGGTCATTGTCTGGAATGATAAACAGACAATTAAAAAGTGGTAACCTGTTGGAGGGTGGTAGAATTGGATAGATATGGAGGAGGGCATAAGAATAGAAGGTGTATTTCTTTATATATTATTTTGATATCTTTACCCATGTGAATGTATTAACATTTTTTTAATTAATTTAAGAACTCCATAGATGGGACAAAAATGTGTGTCAATACTAAAACAAACATAACTGAAAGTAAAAATCCCCCATAATTGAAATGAGGATTAAGAATGATATGAGGGATATCTATTGCTAACTTAAGTTGGTAATAAAGGAATGATATTGTGTCAGTTTTTTGTTTTGTTTTGTTTTGTTTTTATTTGAGAGAGAGAGGGGTCGAGCAGGGGAGAGGGGCAGAGAGAGAGAGAGAGAGAGAGAGAGAGAGAATCTTAAGCAGGCCCCAGGCTCAACGCAGAACCTAACATGGGGCTTGATCCCATGACCCTGGGATCATGACCTGAGCCAGAATCAAGAGTCAGACACTCAACTGACTGAGTCATCCAGGCGCCCCAAGAATGATACTGTGTTTAAAGGGGCTGCATCAAATTGGTCATCTCAGAATGGGTGCGTCCAAAGGTTCTATATGGCAGTTGTATCACCTGGGTCCCAAAACCTCACTGAGTTGTTTGTCTCTTACCCTGTCTCTTCAGAGAGGTGCTGAATCAGGACAAGTACAATTCCATTCCCCTTCTTTCTTTACACATGCACACACACACACACACACACACACACACACACACAAACAAAATGTTTCTTAGCAAAGCTGTAGTGGATTTTAACCTATGCAGATAAACAATGGAGAGGGTCACAAGCAAATGAGTTAAATAGCTAAGCCCTGAATCCCAGGCTTCTTAACATAGAGTTTTAATGCAATTTCAATCAAAATTCCAGCAAGATAACTTATAAATATAGACAAGATTGTTCTAAAATTTATATGGAAAGGCAAAGGAACTAGAATAGCCAAAAATAATTTTGAATACAAAGAAGAATGTAGGAGAAATCAGTCTACTTGATTTTAACTTATTATATAGCTACAAGACTATATGGTATTGATGGAGAAACAAACATAGCAGTCAATGGAACAGGACGGAGAATGCAGAACCCAGAAATAGAACAATACAAATAAATATGTCCAGTTTACTTCTGACAAAGGTACAAAAGCAAGTGAGTGGAAAAAAAGATAATCTTTTCAAAAAAAGAAAAACAAAAACAAAAAACCAGTTCTGGAACAACTGGACACCCATAGGCTAAAAACATGAACCTTGTGACCCAAACACATTAAATAAAAATTAGCTCAAAATGTTTTAACGACTTAGAAGAAAATGCAAAACTCAAACTTGTAGGGAAAAGAAACACACAGGAGAAACTGTTTGGGATCTAGGACTAAGCAAAGAGTCCTGAAAGTTGACACCGACAATTCAATCCATAAAAGAAAAGCACTTCATCAAAATTAAAATGTTTGCTTTGTGAAGGACCCATTAAGAGGATAAAGAGACAAGCTACAGATTGGGAGAAAATATTTGCAAACCATGTATTTGACAAAAGACTAGTGTCTACCATAAATAAACAACTCTCAAAACCCAACAAGAAGACATTCCAGTTGGACAGTGGGCATAGACATGAACAGACTGAAGAAGATATAAGGATGGCAAATAAGCACATGAGAAAATATTTAATGATATTAGTCATTAGAGAAATGCAGATTAAAACCTCAGGAAGATATCATCATACACTGATCATAATGGCTAAAACAAAAAATTGCGACAGCATCAAACGTAGACAAGAATGTAGAGAAACTGGATCACTCAGACATTGTTGGTGAGAATGTAAAATGCCACAGCGACTCTGGAGAACAGTTTGGCAGTTTCTTCAAAACACACAACTACCATACAGCCCAGAGAGTGCACTCTTAGGCTTTAAGCCCAGGAAAAAAAAAAAAAAAAAAAAACTTACACTCATGCAAAAGCCTGTACAAGAATGTTTTTAGCTATTATATTTGTAATAGCCTAAAACTAAGCATAGCCCAGATATCCTTCAATTAGTGGAATGTTACACAAACTCCGCTATATCCATCTCATGGCAATACCACTCACTAATAAAAGGGAATGCTGCCATAATAAATAAATAAATGCAACAACTTGGATGCATCTTCAGAGAATTATGCTGAGTCAAAAAAGCCAATCCCGAAAGATTCCATACATATGATTTCATTTAGAACATTCCTGAAAAAATATAGAAAGGGAGAATAGATTAGTGATGGCCAGGGACTAAGGCTAAGGTGGGACAAGTGGGGGAAAGAAAGAAAGGACCTCTATAAAAGGGCAACACAAAGATCTTATGGTGATGAAAACCTTCAGTACCTCGTCTGTATCAATGTCAATATCCTGGTTGCCGTGGTGTACCACAGTTCTGTAACTGTTGTTGGGGGTTAGTTACCATTGGGAGAAAATGAATAAAAGGTAGATAGGGGCTCTCCGCATTATTTTTTGCAACTATCTGTGAATCTACAATCATCTCAAAAGGATAAATTTAGTTTGACATCTATACATATACACATACACACCAACCATGGCCTCAAGTTCAGTTACAGAAATAAAGAGTGTAACAGCTAGGTGTATCTGTTCCTTACTGGTTATGTACGTGTTTTTGCACAAATTATTCAGCTATTGATGATACTTTCCAAATTTATACTTCTTCTCTTTGTGTTTCTAGGACTAGGATTCTACAAACCACATTTCCACTTTTTTAGCTTCTTCTGTCTTTAGCCAGAAAAAGGAGGCAATACAGGGAGACCATACTCTGAAGAAGGAAGAGACTCGTTCCTTCCTATGTGCCTCCTGTGGGCTTCCTCCCTGTTTTATATCCCTCCAAGCACCACACAAGAACATATCTTCTTGACCTGAGACCAGAAGTCCTTCAAGCAGTTGACTCTAACTTGCCTTTTTCCAACACTTACAACACCAGTCGCATAGAACAAGTCTCAGCAAACTCTTGCTGTTAAGTTTTGCCAGAGAGTGAATATTTGAGACTTTGCTGCCCATACTATTTGTAACAACTATTCAACTCTGTCATTGTTGCATGACAGCAACACAAACAATACATAAATGAATGAGTGTGGCAAGTGTAACTTTACTTATGGACACTGAAATTTGAATTTCATATAAGTTTCACATGCCACAAAATATTACCACTGTTACAAGTTGCATTGTGCATCCAAAAAAAGATATGTGGAAGTCCTAATCCCCTGTGCCTGTGAATGTGATCTTTTTTGGAAATACGGTCTTTCCAGATGTAATCAAGTGAAGGTGAGGTCAGTAGGTTGGAAATACTGCAATCTCGTTCCTTCTCCCCCACTCCTAGGGGAAGGGAGCTGTTTTCTGTAATTGCTTCCATTATACCTTGCTATTCTCTTTCCCCCTTCAGTTGTCTAGTTAGTAATTTTATATCTAGTTAATAATTATTTGTGTTAGGTTCTCTCTATTACAATAACTATGTGATTTCTTTCTCCTGACCAGAACTTGATTGGTCTAATTTCTTTTTTTAAAAAATGCTTCAAGATTTTGCGTGAAGTGTACTGACCTTCAAGGCTTTGGGGATGTCTTGGTAATTATTAAATTTAATTTTAGGTAATTATGACAAGTCTTCACAGAGCTGGAATTTCTGACATAAAAATTGCTACCTTATTTGTCACAAACTTTAATTAATAATCACTTTTGCTTAATAGACTCATTCCTCTGAGGATCCCCCAAATGCTTAAGAAGGTCTAAAGAATTAATTCTACATTATACTAAAGAAGGAATGAAGCTGCCAGTGTCTCATAAAGTTTAACATGCACCTGTCCTTGGACCCAGGAATCCCATCTTTCATATTTACCCAAAAGAAACAAAAGCACATGTTTATGAAAACACTTACATAAAATGTTCACAGCAGCCTATTCATAAAAGCAGAAATCTGGCAACAACCCAAGTGTCTACTAATGGGAAAATGGATAAACACATTGAGGTATATCCATATAATGAACTACTGTATGCAGAACAACATGGATAAATCCCAAAACATTATGTTGAGCAAAAGAGACAAGACACAAAAGACTTTGTGTGAATTTGTTTATAAGTCTAAGAATAGTTAACACTAAGGAAGAGAGGCAGGGAGGGTGGGGAGGGAGGTCTAAGAACAGTTAAGACTAATCTATGGTGATAGAAATCAAAGAATGAGCCCTTGGAGCAGAAGAATATTGACTACAAAGAGGCAGGAGAGAATTCTGGGAGTGACAGAAATAGATCGTGATTGGGGTCAAGGCTATAGAGACATATATTTGTCAGAGCTCATTGATCTGCACTATTCATGTGTACATTCCACTTTATGTAAATTTTACTGTAAAGTTTTAAGAATAAACAAAGAAAAAAATAGTCTCTAATTTTCATACCTGAAATTACCATAGCATAACTTTTGAAATTGTAGACTCTAAACCTTTAGAAGGCAAGCACCAAAATGATCTCGTTTATTTTACATAAATTGTAACATGATGTGACATATATCTTGAACCACGAAGCATTCGTGTTAGAAGTGTAAGCATTTTCAAACATATGAGGAAGGCATAGATTTCAAATGAAATCTGTGTACCTAACTCAAGTTTGGCCTCCCTTCCCTCCCTCCCTCCCTCTCTTGTTTTGCATCTTCAGAAGCAAATTTACTCTCAAATTAATGAAACCTGCCCTTCAAAGCCCTTCATTGCATGTATTCCTATAAAGCTCAGTTAGGAGCCCTAACAATGTGTTGCCATAGTCCTATGATTTTGTAAAATGATATAAAAAGTAAAAAATTAACCATATTGGGTTCAAACCATTCTCTTTCCATTTTGCCTTTTCCCTTGATCATACACTGCTCTATATCAAGTTTGTGGGAGTGGCTGCTGACATTCTGGGGATTCAGCTAAGTTGAGTTCGGAGTACATTTTCTTTTTTTTTTTTTTTTGAGTTGGGAATATATTTAATTAGGATTTTATGTGGTATATATATTTATGTTGTTTACAGTCACTTCTTTGTAGGGTTAATTGCCAACTATCCCATTTAGGAACGACTTCCTAGGGTACTTCTACTGCTTACCTTGCCAATTTGCCCTCAACTCAAAGATTCAGGACCAGAGGTCATATTGCAATAAGAACATGTTCTGAGGCAGCCAACACCAGTGGAGAGGGGAAGAGAAAAGAGTGAAATATACCAAGGTGGAGGCTAGTCTGTGAAAATTCTTTCGATAATTATACACACAAATTTGGCAACAGAAGATTCAACTGTCATCCACTAGTCAAAACAGAAGATTTTCGGGAGCCTGGGTGGCTCAGTTGAGTGTCCGACTCTTGATTTAGGCTCAGGCCATGATCCCAGGGTCATGGGATTGAGCCCTGCGTTGCATTTCGGGCTGAGCATGGAACCTGCTTAGAATTTTCTCTCCCTCTCCCTCTTCTTCTGTCCCTCTCCCCTGCTCATGCTCCCTCTCTCTCTACAATAAAATTTTAAAAATAATAAATAAATAAAATAAATATATAAACAAACAGGAGCTTTTGCTGGGAATGTATTTGATAATGTAGTGTATACAATTATGAATATATAATTTTGTTCTTTCTGTGGAAATCACTTGACCTGTTATTTATTAGAATTCTTGTATTTGCAAAGTATAAACCTATAAAGGTATTAAAATATTGAATGTATTTATGTGTGATGTTCATGTTTTATGCATTTAACTATCAATAATAAGCATACATTTTTAAATCATCTAGGTAGAAAAAAGTCTTCTTTCTTGTTTAGGAAATATTTCTTATGTAGGAAATAATTCCTATTCTTAAAAGAATTACAAAATCACCACATAAAGAGGTGATCAAAAATACACGGCCTAGAAAATATCAAAGAAAAGTTTTATTCAGGTTATTTTTTTATTATTTTTTTTTTAAATTTTTTTTTTCAACGTTTTTTTTATTTATTTTTGGGACAGAGAGAGACAGAGCATGAACGGGGGAGGGGCAGAGAGAGAGGGAGACACAGAATCGGAAACAGGCTCCAGGCTCTGAGCCATCAGCCCAGAGCCTGACGCGGGGCTCGAACTCACGGACCGCGAGATCGTGACCTGGCTGAAGTCGGACGCTTAACCGACTGCGCCACCCAGGCGCCCCCAGGTTATTAATATTAACTAATCAAATTGGTTTTTGTCTACATTTAAAAAGCGGAATTTCTTATTTCTTTTTCAATCTTAAATAAATAATTCATTTTTCAATTTAAATGCTTTAAACAGGCCACCAAATTTCATAAGCTTCAGGTCCATCTTATTTCACCACTGGATGGGGTGACCAAAAAAATGTCAACAATCTAAAAAAGACAAAAATAAATAAATAAAACCAAGAAAACAAGGAAATAAAGATGTAGAGGAATAAACAGTCAATAAGCTAGAGCCATAAGGGCAATCAGAAATGGAGGCATTTCACACCCCTTTTCTGAATAACACTTGCTTTCTCTTTATATCCTGTTACTTAGCCATAATTTCTTCCTTTACGATCTCAAACAGTAATAAAGCAAGTCACAAAAAGGTAGGCAGAGTATGATCATGGATTTAAAAAATCTACAAATATGTGTAAAGAAATAAAACTTATATAAATATTATCAAATGAATTTAGAAAGGATCCAGAAAGATCCAATTGAATTTTATAATCAGCCCATAGCCTCCAGTTTTAGAACAATGGTTGACAGAAGGTAGATACTGAGTAAATAGTTGATGAATTAATTAACAGTTAATTCACGAATTAATTCAGTCCATAACTTTAAAACAAAAAAATTAAATGTACAAAAATACAAATAAGTAAAGACAAGTAAAGAAACAACCTAAAATCTGCCACTCAAAAAACCGTTGTTTACATTTTGGTGCATTTTTATATACCCATATATAAAAAATTTTAATTTTTAAATACCCAATATTTAAAAAAAAAAATTTTCAATCAAAAGCACCAGGGCATCTTTCCATACCAGGAAGTATATACCTAAATAATTTCTTTTTTTTTTAATATAATTTATTGTCAAACTGGCTTCCATACAACACCCAGTGCTCATCCCAACAGGTGCCCTCCTCAATGCCCATCATCCACTTCCCCCTCTCCCCCACCACCCCCCCCCCATCAACCCTCAGTTTGTTCTCTGTATTTAAGAGCCTTTTATGGTTTGCCTCCCTCCCTCTCTGTTTGTAACTTTCTTCCCCTTCCCCTCTTTTTTCCCCTTCCCCTCCCCCACGGTCTTCTGTTGAGTTTCTCAAGATCCACATATGAGTGAAAACATATGGTATCTGTCTTTCTCTGACTGACTTATTTCACTTAGCATAATACCCTACAGTTCCGTCCACATTGCTGCAATACCTAAATAATTTCTAATGGCTACATTCTATTCTAGCATTCATAATCTTTTATGATAAAATTACTTAATTTAATTCCTTAATTTAATTGCAGGAGCCAACATAGTGCTGTTTCCTTACCATGAATCATTCAGAATGAAGTACTACACAACGGCTAGAGATGGGTGAATACCTCCCCAAGCCCCTCCCAAAGCCCCTCCCCAAGCTCCTCTGGTTGACTTTCCCTGTCTGGCCCTTTACTGTGGCACACCTCTCTTACCAAAATTAGGTTAGCAAACATGCCAGAAAAAATTGAGTCTGCTTTCCTCAATCTCCAGGGGACAGGAGCCTGATATTGAGCCAAAAGTATTACTTCTGAAAAGAGAGATGCTTTCGTTGCTCACTTTTGGATGGATTCCTCACTAGTCTTTTAAACCAAAGGCAAAAATGTCATCATTTCTCTGCCCCAGGTAAGGTACTGAACCATACGTATTGACAGCATTCTATTAACATCAGAGAACATGACACAACCTTTTGCCTTAAGGAATAAGGGAAATACCAGTGTAGTCCTCAGTGACCTAAAGAATTGGGTCTCTGTAACTTTCTGCCATGAAGGTTACAGGAAAGGATCCAATGGCAAATTTAAAACTCTCTTCTTCATTGAAATATCCACGGAGTCTCCCTGACTACTCTAAGATATAGGCTCCTCCACTTCTCTGAGTTCAGGCAGCATTCATACCCTCCTAGTAGTGTTAGGTACCTTGTACTGTGTTATGTCATAGGCCGTACCTTTGCAAGATCCCGGAGGGCAGGTGCTGTATCTTATGCTAATCTGTGTGCCCCATAAAACCTGTTCAGTGCTTGATAAATCATAAAAGTTCTGAAAAGTGGGGGGCGGGGGGGGGGCTTGGAGATGAGTAATAGGATGGAGTCTTTAAAAAGGTCAAAAGAGGCACCTGGGTGGCTCAGTCAGTTGAGCATCTGACTTCGGTTCTGGTCATGATCTCATGGCTCATGAGTTCGAGCCCCATGACAGCTGGGAGCCTGGCGCCTGGTTCAATTTCTGGGTCTCCCTCTCTCTCTGCCCCTTTCCTGCTCGTGCTCTCTCTCTCGCCTTCAAAAATAAATATTTTTTGAAAAGCTTTTAAAAAGTCAAAAAAAAAAAAAAAGGCCTCCGTAAAGATAAGATATTCTAGATCTTAGAGCAGTTTACATAATTATTAGATCCTCCTCTTACATTTGTATTCTGAAACTGAAAACCTAAAGGTGGTGTAATGTTAATGTTTGTGGGGAACCCCTTGCCCAAACTCTGGCTCTGGATTTGTCTGGATGAGAGTTGATAAAGTGTCCAACTCCAAGGAGGGTACAGTCTCTGGGAAGTCACTTGAACACCTTGTCCCACCAGGCCCTGGCCTGGGGTCGGCCTAAATGTGTCTTTAAGGGACACAGACACCCTGAGGAACTCCAGGTCCCAAAGATGGCCTGGCCCTCCCTCGGAAGCTGACCCAGAAGACCAAAGCAGATCTGCCTTGTTCCCTCCACCTAACTTCCCCTAAGCTCTTCTTAACACAACAGATCACCACAACCCAAACAGTCAGCTTCTGCTTGCAGCAACAGGCCCGCTCCGGACACCCATGTCTGCGGTGGTGTTACGCCCACAATCAAGCAGATGAGAACCCCATGAGCTCAGCCCTGCACCGACCAGACCTGGAAAGGCACCAGAGGAGCCACAACTTAAGAAGACATATGAAGGTGGGGTGACAGGAATGTGAGAGACACCCAGCAACTTCATTTTGAAGAGTCACGAAGGAATGGAGAGTGTTTAGCCAAGAAGGGAAGAGGCATGGGGAGCTGTCTCGTACACTCTGAAGGAAGAAGTTATATGAATGAAATCAACCACTCCAAAGCCAACCAGATGGCAGAATTAGAAGCGGTGAGTGAAACTCATCCCAGGCAGATGTCTTAGTCTGGATTCCTTACAAAACAGATTTTAAGGCAAAGCTTAGGTATTATTGCTTTACTTAGGGGTGCAATCTCAGAGGGGAAAAAAAGTAAAGGAAAAGACACGTGAGGGAGAACAAACACAAGGTAGCACATTACCAAGCTGCACAGAACTTCCCCCAAAACACAGCTGGCCACACAGGACGTTTCTGGTGAGGTGGAGGGAGAAGGGCAATGTACTATGGAGCATAGTACACAGGAAGAGCTAGCAATTTATCTTCTGGATCCTTCCTGTCTCTATTCTCTCTCCACATGGTATAAACACCCCCACACTCCTTAGTTATCATCCTCTGCCCCTTTGAGGGGCACTGGGAGAGACCAGAGTCCCCACCACTCCAGTGGGATCTACTTTGGGCACCAGAGCTGCCTCAGCTTCTATGTAGTGAGTGTGACCACCCAGGGGGAGGTCAGAGACAACTGGAGGGCAAGGAGATGAGGTCACTGCAATGGCGGCAGCAGCCACACCTTTTAGAGCTGCAGGAATGGGAGTAAGCAGAGTTAGCCGAGGGGGGCTGAGGACAGGCAAGGCTAAGCAGATACAGGTTGGTTCACAGACCACACCAGCTCAGCAGGTTTTAGTAACATGCGATTTTCTGACACCCACAACCATCCAATAATGGAAAAGCCCAGCGCTTCTCAAACATTAAAGAGTATGTGCATACCTGCGGATCTTGTCAAATCCAAGTCTGGGTGAAGCCTCAAATCCAGCATTTCTAACTAATTCACAGGCAATGTCCTGGTGCTGCTCCTTACACTGCACTTTGAATATTAAAGGGATGGTCTCTGGGGCACCCGGGTGGCTCAGTCTGCTAAGCATCCAGCTCTTGACTTCGCCTCAGGTCATGATCTTATGGTTTGTGGGTTCGGGACTCGCATTGGGCTCTGTGCTCACAGCATGGAGACTGCTTGGGATTCTTTCTGCCTCCTCTCTTTCTGCCTTTCCCCTACTCGTGTGCTCTCTCTGTCCCTCAAAATAAATCAATTGACTTTAAATAAAATAAAAGAATTAAGTGGATGGTCTGTCTCACAAAGTAGTGTTTCACATCCCTACGTGTGTTTTAGCAGATCCTGCTTGATCTTCTTTACAAAAATCAGGCATTTTGCAGAAAGTTCTGCTTGGGATGAAAGACAGAACCAAATGACCACTACAGAACCCTCCAAATGTAAGTATTGACTTACCTTCCAAAACCCGATAAATACTAAACCAATGATGAATGATAAAAGAGTTAACAAAGAAGAAATGCGTAGCTTTGACCTTACTCATTGCTCACTTTTCAATGACTCCTTATCAGACCCAGAGCACAATTAGCCCAGACCCTGACTGAAGTTTAGAGTTTTGCCTAGTGACAACTGACCAGGAATAGATGTAATTCAGACACTAATTAACATGACTGATGCTTTTCTCATCATCTCTTTTCTAATATCCATTCTCACCCACAAGAAACTCCAGGGATAAATGCAGAGATGTTAAAAGGTATAGACAGGACATCTAGAATCATTTAGAAACGTTGTCCTCCAGAGATTCATGGGAAGGAAGTCAAATTTCAAATAGAAATGCAATCATTTCTCTTCCTTCCCTAAAGAGTAAAAACAGAAATAAAATCTCCTCAGCCCAGAAACTTAGGGAATGGGAGTTTCTGGATAGCTGAGTCTTCTGGCGACACGAAAGTCAACCCTTAAGAATTACCTTTTTCTGTTTTTATTCTAAATTATCCGTAACCACTTAGAACTGCTCTAGAAATTTGAATTACAGATTGTTACTTCTCCTTACTTTTCAATTACTTTCTCAAATTCTTATATTGTCTACCATCAGGATGCAGGGTGTCAGCCTCTTAAGTCTCTTCGCTTACTGTCTCCAAGTGCTGGGGCTTCGGTGCTCGTTAGAGCTTACACAGAGCAGACACAACTGGAAGTCAGATCAAATTATAGCTGCCATTACTCCTCTCTGCCACATGGTGGCACTGTTGAAGACGGGTTCTACACAGAGAGCGTGTCCCCACCGCAAAGCGCCTTCGCTGGTCTAGACCCCCCTCAAGATTTCTGTGGTTCCCTGAGAAAGGACCTCCCCATCTCCTAGGGCTAGGCTCAGCTCTACGGTTGCAGCTCTTTTTTCCTGCTCTTTCTCATCACACACATCCACTTCCCAGGGTGCTGGCCAGTGCCCAGGGATGCTGTTAGGTACAAACTCCAACATCTACCACCTCGCAGAATCCTTTTCTCCCTTCTCCAAAGAGGGATGTACGGTTAGGAGTTAAGCCTTCATAAGACAAAAGGTCTTATTACACCCCCTCTCTCTTGCACAATCTGTGCTAACCTTTCTTAATAAATCTAAGCCTCCCATGCATTTCCCTGATTTCTTAGGCAAGAGATACTGAACATAACTTAACTCCGTATTTATGTCTCCAGGCCACCATTATGAAGAACGTTGTGGTTTGGTTTGATTTGGCTTAGTGTTGTTTGTTTGTTTGTTTTTAGGGAAGTATACAAGTGCCTTTTACATTAGGAAAATTAGAGGTTTAGAGAACTTCCTTTGACAACTCATATCACAGAGCTCATATCTGGGGGGAGACTTGATCTCAAATCTATCTCTGGCCTGCAGCTGTGTCTTTTCTCACAACACGGCCTCGCTGCCTCCCTGCCCAGGGCTCTGCGACACAGATCATCATGCTTCTTCTTTAACCTTACTCTTTCAGTTTGTTTTGTTTTGTTTTTGACATGCATATCTTTATGTTCCAAATTTACTACCTTTTCTCCAAAAGTGAGCTATACTTTCCCATTTCTGTGCCTTTGCTCACGTTCCCATTTTCCTGAACTGCTCTTTAGTTCATCTCTGCCTTTCAAAACTCCAACCATTCTTTAAGGCCGAACCCCACACGTTAACTCCTCCCTGGGGTCTTTTAAAATCCCTCCCACTGAATGTGATCTCTTCCTCCATCAAACCCCCACAGCATTTTATGCATATTTTCCTATCCCATTCCTATATTGCAGGAATTGCAGGGCATCTAAATGGATTTCTTTAATTTTTTATTTCTTGCAGCACCTTGAATAGCATCTCATACTTAGTAAGTATTGAGTAAACACTTGTTGAATGGAATTTCATTGCCAAAGGCATCCCTCAATTTTTAGTAAAATTCTCCCTCCAACCTGAACTTGGTCCCATTTAGTGTCAATTCCCAGGAGGATTCAATACAAAGGAGGAAATACAAAACAGGAAGTAAAAGATGAGACGGAGGGCATTTTTGATAGGTTGCAAAAGTCCCAAGTGGTTTGGAGAACTTAGGAACTTCTAGTGACACACACGTTCAGTGATCTCACAGCATAAAAGAAAGTCTTCCAACTGAAAAGGACAAATGGGCAACTGTGGAAGATGAGAATAGGGATGTCATTGCATAGAGTCGGTCACATTCTCTTCCCTTGGGTACCATGATGCCACACTCAGTTTGTTCTCCTGATATCTCACTGCTCCCAGTGCCCTCTCCTCAATCTCCTAGTGCTGGAGCCCCAGGACTTGGTCTCACCTCTTCTATTATTCTCTTTATACACCTTCTCCATTGGAGGGTGACTTTTGCCACCTGTGCAATTTAAGCGCCACTGGAACTAAGGAGGGGCAGAGACAGGGACTGGCCAGTGTCATTCTGCCATCATAACATATTTCCAGCTTCTGACATTGGCAATGACTTGTACAGTGGTGCGTGGATGAAACCAGAAAATTCTGCATTTAGATGCCCTCTGGGACATATGATAATTTGCAAGACTGGTAGATAAAATCAAGTACATGTTTGCTTGAGACAGATAAAAAAAAAACTATGAACCAATGTCTCTCTCTCTCTGCTTTCCTTGATGGTAATCAGAAAACTCTACAAACAGTCTTAGACCTCATAAGGAAAGTCACTGTTTGCTTACACATACTAAATGTTTTGTCCTTTGGGGCCCTTTTGAAGGTGGAAGAGAGTCAAAATTGCAACAGCCCAATAAATGATTCTCATTTATTGCATCACTGCTAATTTGAACCCTGCCACTCAAAACACATAGAATGCTGATTACTGTGCATTCTTCTACAGTGGAAGGAGCAGTTAGGTCTCTGGTAAAAAGCCAGGCAGGTTTCCTCTAGGATACATGCATGCTGGCGTGTGTGTGTGTGTGTGTGTGTCTGTATATGTGTGTGTGAATGTGTGTGTACCTGATGTGTATGAAGGTCTCTCCTTACCCCAACTCTTTTTTTTTTTTTTTAATTTTTTTTTATTTTTATTTTTTTTTAAGCATACGACTCTTTTATTTTTTTTAATTTTTTTTTTCAACGTTTTTTATTTATTTTTGGGACAGAGAGAGACAGAGCATGAACGGGGGAGGGGCAGAGAGAGAGGGAGACACAGAATCGGAAACAGGCTCCAGGCTCCGAGCCATCAGCCCAGAGCCTGACGCGGGGCTCGAACTCAGGGACCGTGAGATCGTGACCTGGCTGAAGTCGGACACTTAACCGACTGCGCCACCCAGGCGCCCCTCCTTACCCCAACTCTTTAACTGCATTCAACTGCATTTTCCAGGGGTAGCTACTGAACCAACTAGCTTTCTTCTTTGCAACGTACCCAAAAAATCTCCAAATACATGGGTTGGTGAGGACCCTTCCCAACTTCTTAGATCTGTGCCTGGATCTTCTTGCTGAAAGGGCGGACCTACGCCGGGGACTCCATCTTGTTCTATGTCCTCCACCTTGACCACACCTCCTCCCCTTGAGTAACCTCCCGCTCACCCGTTCAAGCTTCCCAATCAAAACATGCCCGCGACCTGCGTAACAGGACTCTGACCCTTCCCCAGCCAATCGGCCGAGGCCACGACCCTTCCCCAGCCAATTGGCTGAGTCCACAGCCATTACCTCACCAACTGCCTCTAGACCCCAATAAAACCTTTGTGCTGTTGAAACTTGCTCTCTCTCCCCGGCATCTCACCGCTGCGTTGGTGCAGGTAGGGGATTGAGCTCAAGCTAGCTCGAATAAAAGCTCTTTTGCTTTTGCATGGGACTCGGCTCCCTGGTGGTCTTTGGGGATCACGAATTCCGGGCATAACACTTGCCACTGTGAGAATTTTAACAATAGTACCAGATAGAAGACAAATGGTAAATAGGGAAAACCACTAACAAAAGTTAATTTCTATATAGAAACATATTTAAGTCATTTTAGAAACTCTCTTTAAAACCTGAAACCCATCAAGAATATCTTATTTAAATCGTCATAGGAAAATATGAGTCTCATAAGGCATAAACTCTGTCATCTCAGAATGAAATTTTGGTTACTTTACGACCTCTACTGCCTTGAAAAATTGTTCTATCATGTTCTGGATCTGAAGGATCTAAAGTATCCAGGTTTAGAACAGAGGAATCTAAGCCACATTGTCATAGACAGTGGTTCCCTAAATGTTTTTAACTACACACCTTCAACAAAACATATTTGAGCACTCACCCTATTTATGTATACTTATTTGTAAACTATATATATGTATTACTGTCAGACTATCCTATTAACTATGTAATAAAATGGAGATAGAAATTAATCTCCAAAATAATTAGAGAATTAGTTAAAATAAACATCACTATTTTTAAAATTATTTCATTTATTAATGGTACAAAAAAACCTTTCTGCCCCTCCCAGAAATCTAATAGTACTGTTGTTAGCGATGGCTGTGATTGAACACATTTCATTATTTGTGAACTTTGGGTTTGTATTCATGTGCTGAAAGCTCAGTTTCAAATGTATTTTTAGTGTTAATGCCTTCATAGTATCATGAACTCATACCTCAAAGCATAATACATAATGACCCAGCCCCACTGCTAATGAGACTGGATGTGAATCTGTATTAGTCAGCTCAGGCTGCCATGATGAAGTACCACAGATTGGGTGGCTTCAACCACAGGAATTTATTTTCTCACAAATCTAGAAGCCAGAAGTCATGACTGATGAAGGTGTTGGCAGGGCTGGTTCCTTCTTGGAGCTGTAAGGGAAGAATCTTTTCCAGGCCTCTTGCCTTGGCTAGTAAATGGCCATCATCTCCCTATGTCTTCACATGGTCTTCCCTCTGTGCATATTTCTGTGTCCAAATTCTTTTTATAAGAACACCAGTCATAATGAATAGAACCCACCTGACTGACCTCATTTTAACTTAATTACTTCTGTAAAGATCCTATCTCCAAATAAGACTACGTTCTGAGGGACTGGAGGTTTGGATTTCAACATATGAACTGGGGGACGGGCACAACGCCACCTGTAACAAAATCTGTGTTTCAAATCGTTTGGTTCAAAATTTTGAAGTTATGGGTCACCTTCATGTCAGAAGGGATCAGCTCCACCATTGGCTTTGAATTATGACCTAATATTACCTTTATTACAAGTTTTCACAATATAAATATCTTAAGGTCCTTGCTCACTTAACCAAGCTCACAGAAAGTGCAAAACATCACAAGATGCTGGAAAATAAACTAATGAATGGTGTCCCTGCTGTGTGACCAACACCCTTCCCTCATGATACCCTGACCGTGTGACATCTAGCCCAGTTAAAGTCACCACTAATTTCTTTATTGCCTAGAATAAAACTCTAATTCATTCTTTTTTTTAAGTTTTTAACTATTTATTTTGAGACAGAGAAAGAGAGAGAGAGCACCCAGGAGTGGGGGTGGGGGAGCCAGAGAGAATCCCAAGCAGGCTCCCCACTGTCAATGCAGAGCCAGACACGGAGTTCAATCCCACGAACTGTCAGATCATGACCTGAGCTAAAATTAAGAGTGAGACACTTAACCAATTCATTCTTTTTAATGTTTTAAATAAATATATGGGTTCTAATACCTAATATCTGATATCTCCACAGGGGAGACCTCTTATCTGGACCACACTTTGGAGAAACTACCCACACATTTTCATATTCAGACTGGCAAAGTGATTTGAAAGAAGGGCCTTTGGCTACAACGTAGGCTGTAAAATCATGTTGAAATCAAACCAAATCAAAAGGGCCCATAGCATTTATGGCTCTTCCTTCCTCTTCTCGTTGGCTCGGATACACAAGTATTTATTTCCTCCCCAGGGTTCCTAACAGTGGATGGAGAGTAACACGGTCTGCTTCAGCACTGCCCCAGCGCCATGGGTCATGCTCCTCCAACTGCAGAGTTAGGAGCATTCATGGAAAATGTCACTCCGAAGATAGCAACACTGCCTGAGTCACGGTTTGATTGAATCTGTAGAATAATGTAATAGGAACTGTGTTCTCCACAAAAGTCACAAGGCAATAATGACAACAGGAGTCGGGGCCGAAAGATGCCAAACATTCTGTCCAAGTCAATGAGGCAAACAGACAGGTTAATGCACTGCAGGCATTGACTTCCTTGGAGGGAATGGCAATTTCCTGAAAAACTGCAGGGATAAAAAAAAATCTATTGTTTATAATAAACGTGGCCAAATGTATTGTAGCTCTGGGGGGCTAAGTGGGCCATCAAAAGAACAACAATGCAGGGCGCCTGGGTGGCTCAGTCAGTTAAGCCTCCAACTCTTGATTTCGGCTCAGGTCATGATCTCATGGTTGGTGAGTTTGAGCCCCACATTGGCCTCTGCACTGACAGGGTGGAGCCTGTTTGGGATTCTCTCTCTCTCCTTCTTTCCCTGTTCCTCCCCACTTGTGCTCTCCCTCTCTCTCTCTCAAAATAAACTTAAAATTTTTTTTTTCTTAAAAGAGCAACAATGCAGAGGTCAAATAATATACTCAGAGGAAATCAAGGGCCTGCCAAAGGGAAAGGAGCCCTCTCCAGGAGAGCAGGAGGAAATGCCATGTCAAGGTGCCCCTGTAGTTCTCAGAGCTGGTCATGCAGCCCAAGTGCAAAAACAGCAGGAAAAGCCAATTAAATGGAGATTGTGTTTGATGTTTTTCATCCTGCAAGTACATTCTAAACTGGCACAAAGTAATTACTTTCTACCATTCTGGGTAGAAAGGAAATAGCATGGGTGGGCATTACGACCATATCCGATTGGGATACAATGAAAGCAGAACCAAGGCTCCAACCTTGGTTGTGACCGAGTGGCACTGACCTCATATGCTGCCCCACCTCATTGACCTAATTCCCAAGCACACCATGCCGCCTTGTGTTTTTATAATTTTTATTGATAGTCAAAGGATAAGCTCGTGTCTCTGCTCCGCAAAACTTCTGCTGTCTCACTCAGGGCACTTTGATAACTGCGTCTCTTGCACATATTTCTGCAACTGTGTACACCTCAGGAGCTCGGGATTTTTTTTTTAATGCCAGCCTCCCCTACTAGACTATGAATTCATTAAGATCAGGGACCAAGTCTAACTCTTGTAGTTCCAGTGCCAACACACATCTTGACACTTACTGGGAGCTCTGCAAGTGTTTGGGGGACATAATGAATGATAACCTGACCTGCTGTTGAAAATGCTTCAAAGTATAATGTTGTTATACACATGGTCCCATGGACCGCTCACCACAAGCCTGTGAATTCATTATCAATATTCTCATTTTAAAGACGGGAAATGTGTGCTCACGGGAGGTAAGTGGCTTGGGCAAAGTGACAGAGCCTTTAGCAATAAAAGTAGGACCTCCACCCAGAGTTTCTGAGGCCAAAATTAATCAATGCTTTTTTTTTTTTTTTTTTTTTTTTTTTTTACCACTCTGTCGAAGTCCAAGCCCTCTCCTTGTTTAAAGAAAGAGGCACCCATGCCCAATGGTAAGGGAAACAGGTTAAAGTTTGGTGTCTATAAATGAGAAGACTGGGACCTGTGAGTTCCTTTCTTATACTGATAGAAGTCCTGGAAGGGTAGGTGCCCCTGGATGGCTCAGTCAGTTAAGCATTGAACTTCAGCTCAAGTTGTGATCTCACAGATCGTGTGTTCAAGCCCCACACCGGGCTCTGCTTTGGGGTCTGCACTGACTGTCTGGAGCCTGTTTAGGATTCTTTCTCTCCCTCTCTCTGCCCCTCCCTTGCTCATGCTCTCTCTTTCTCAAAGTAAATAAATAAACTTAAAAAAAAGAGGAAGAAGCAGAAGTCCTGGGAGGGTATCCAGGTATTCGGTTCAACGACTTCATGAACCAACGAATGAACAAACCGCCAGACTTGAAGGCACAGACAGCGGTTCTCATGCAATAGTACCACTTAGTACGGGCTTCAGATGCAGGGCCCAAAATGGGCACTGCATCACTTCAGCTGATGAGTGCTATGTTCACCTTGAGTTTCCTTAAGGAACTGTATGTAAAAAGATAGGCACAAGCCCCTGCCTGCCCAATGATCATTCCTACACAGTTGCCTGAGGACTCTGGACAGATGTCCAGGGGTGAGGGTCTGGAGGGATCTCAAGGAGAGAGACCTCAGAGACAGATGGACCTGGGACAGAATCCGGATTCTTCTCTCACCGCCTGTGTGGTGCTGGGCAAATTCCTTTACCCTTTCACAGACCAGAGCCTCATCTGTGAAGCCAGGTTGACGCCAAGGGTCTACCTCATAGGGTTTTTGTGAGAATTAAAAGAGGTAAAACTTAGACAGCAACTCGGAGTCTTAGGACCTCTGAAGGTCCTCAGATTTCCCCCAAATCCAAAAAGCCTATCAGAATGTAATTTTGTGTTTTCATTTTGATGGTAATTGAAATATAAATATTAATGCAGACACAGCCCGTGTCATCTGGATGAATATGAGGTTCCAATGACTGTCTCTTGTCGCTTGTATTTATAATCGAGGGTATACCAAGCCAAGGACGAAGGGTGTTATCACACATTGTGCAAGACTTTTGTAGCAACTTGAACAGAGGAAAGTGATGGGAGCCTGAGTCATTACATGGCACAGGACCGTTGGAAAGCAAAGCCTCCAAGTACCTCGGCTGTAGCCGTCGAGTGCTGTGTTTATGTTGCCCATAAATAAATGGTAAGCATTCTTTGATTAAAGGATACTTTTTTCTTCAGCATGGAGAGTGTGTGTTCTAAACTGACCAACCCGTTAATAAGTTTAACATGATTTTGTTGTCAAAATAGCAAATAATAATATTGAAAGTTACTACCATTCAAATAATGTCTGGAAATGATTAAAGAGAAAACAGTCATAAGTAAAACAATTATGCCAGCACATTTTTCTATTAATACATCCAGGTTTGGCAGTCTAAGTTCAACCAATGTCTGCTCTTTAATGCTATTAATTTGAAATTCCTGGTTGTACTTTTGTTTATAATTAACTTGTAAGTTATTTTTCGTTTTCATGATTGTATAACACATGCTTGTATACCTAGCTTTATATTTTTGCCTATTTAAGGAATTTTTTTCAGAGAGAGAGAGAGAGAGAGAGAGAGAGATGGCAATATGGGAGGGGCAGAGAGAAGAGAGAGAGAGAAGCCCAAGCAGGCTCCATGCCCAACACAGAGCTGGACACGGGACTTGATCTCACAACTGTGAGTTCATGACCTGAGCCAAAGTCAAGAGTCAGACACTTAACAGACTGAGCCATTCAAGCGCCCCAATGTAAGGAATTTTATGATAAAAAGTGTTAAGAGGTATTGCTAGAAATCTGCAAGAACGCATTTCCTCTCAAAGGAATCTGTATATCCCCTGATTATTCCAGTCAGACATTGAAGCAGACAGCTCTTCCAGGTCTAAAATCTTCTGATCAGAAAGCTAATGACTGCAGGGTGCAGGTTGGGGGCAGGAGAGGAACCATGGCGGGGTGGGGGGGGGGGGGTGCTCAGATCATTATAAGACTTTCCATTATAACTACTATATGACTTTTCTCTCTGCTTTCCCGCAAGGAGAAAGAAAAGAAGCAGAGACATTCTAGATGATCGAAAATGGAATGCTATCATGCAAATTCAAAACTATAAAGGGAAGCAGCTCACACTTGGCATGGCTGTATCTCATCACTCCAAAATCAGTAAACAGGGAAAGAGCTCATACTTACTGCTTAGTCAAATAAGAACCGTTTTGTCTGTGGAGCAGTCATCACAAAACTCCTTTTACTATTTGTGAACTACAAAGTCCACACATCTGAACAGATTAACCCAGCAACTTCGTTGCAGGAAGCCAGCCAAAAAGTGCGTTGAAGTGACCCATGTCAGCTCCCGTTTTCTCCAAGCCTAAACAATGATAAAGGCATTTATTGTAAAAGTTCCAGGGAGGCTCCAGGGAGGCTGGGGATAACTGTTTAAATGTGCAGTTTTTATTGAGGTTGGCATCCTCTGCCTCTGTCAATGAGCAGCATGTCTTTTCTTGCGTTGAAATGCCCTATTTTGGTGCTTGTGCAACCCCAGACGGGGGGGCAGAAGTGACAGTCATAGGGTGGCAGGGTCTCCACCTCTAATCCACATGCTAAGTTCAAATCTGATCTATTCGTGTAAAAATAGGTTTCCAGCTCTGGAGCCCGATACAAAATGCCGTCAGTAGACGGATGGTTAGACTGTTTGGACCAAGCTAAGGGAAGGAATAAGTCACCCAGAAGTTCACGCTGCCTTGGAATAGCCCGAGTGTCCTGCTGGTACAATAGTGCACGCGCTCTCTTCCTCCCTTTGGTTATAGCATGGAAGGATCTTCTGAGAGAGTGAGGTATTATAGCCCGTGGGAGAGCATCTAAGCCCCAAACCGTAAATACATGGGACATCCACAGACGCTTAGTGGGAGAGCTTGGCCCAGGAACCACCACAGTGACTCATGACAGCAATCTGCATCTCTTTCTCAAGCACTTGAACTCAGGGTTTAGACCAAGAGTCAGTTGTGGTAGATGTATCTAGAAGCATGAAGCCACACAAAGGCAATAATGACAGCTTCAGTTTTTCAGCAGTTACTGGGTCTCCGGAAATGCTCCCAACACAATACGCCCATTATCTCATGTAATCCTACAAATAGATTTGTAAGATTTCTTATAGATTTGTAAGATAGACACAATGGGTATTCCCATATTTCAGGACAGAACACCGAGGCCAAGAGAAGTTAGATAAAGTGCCCAAGGTCATACAGATAATGAGCCAGAATTCTAACTCAAGCAGCCTTATTCCAGGACTTCTGCAGGCAGCGGCAGAGAGAATCACTGAGTCACAATAACAGTAAGGCACTAGAGGAAGAAACCGGGAACAGCTGGGCAAACAATGAGTCAGCCCGGGCAGCCACTCCAGACCCTGAATCACACTCCATGTTCCAGACCCCACCCCCGTTCCTGGGATGCCTAGCTGTGCACAGCAGCTTCTCACCAGCATCCTGTTGTACGACTTCTCCCGGGTTCCTATGAGGCCTGCTCTCTTTTTGCCACAAATAACCTTGTACTGTGCCCTCTCCATGACTTTGGATACAAGCTGGGGGATCTCTCTTGCTTCTCCAAAGCCTAACACAGATGTAAATGCAAAACTACCATCTAGCAGTGGTTCTCAAACTTCAGTTACATCAGAACCACCCGGAGGGCTTGCTAAACCAGACTGTCGGACTCCTCTCTCTGAGTTACTGACTCCCAGGAATGGGATTGAGCCCAAGAATTTGCATGTCTAAAAACTCCCTGGTGCTGCTGATAAGGCAGATCCAGGGGCCACACTTTGAGAACCCCTGATCTAGAGACTCGCTCCTCAAAATGTGGAGAGCAGCAGAAGCAGCTAGAAATGAGACGCTCAGCACCCACACAGTCCTGCTGCATCAGAAGCTGCATTTTTGCAAAAACCCAGGTGCTTTCTGTGCTCAGTGAAGTTAGAGAAGCATTGCTGGAGCAGCAGTTCTCAACTAGCCACATGTCCTCACAAATACACCGTCCTTTGAGAAATACACTCAAAACACTGAACCCTGAAGCCCAGTCCACACCCAGAGATGCTGATTTAGCAGGTTGGGCATGTCCCGCCCCACCCTGGGCTTCCAACGTGCAGCCGAGGTTGTGAACCATTGATCCAGAGGTGCCGACTTTGGCCAATCCCATGCACATTTTCTCTTGCCCACAACTCATTTACAAAGTACGTACTTCTAAAAGGAAAAAGGGTGCTCTCTATAATATTTATTACAATGACAGAAGAGGAGAAAAAGTAGAAACACCTTAATATCTGAAATCTCCATGTTGGTTAAAACAGGCTTCAAATTTGTGAGACATAAGCCCACTGGCACAATCAAAGGAGGGACTCAGAGACCAGGAGCACAGTGAAGCGAGGCTTTACTCAACGTTCTTGCCAGAGCCAGTGTCTGACGGACAGGCACACTCAGGGGCAGTTACAGCAGACAATTTATCTCCTCACGTGTAAGTCCCTCCCCTGATTCCTCATTGGCTGAGTGCCACAGAGGTTACATCCTTACACAGAAGCCCCCTATGCCCATGTAAGCCAAAAAGTAGTCTGACTGGAACAAGTGTACATTCCCTGAGGTGACACGGAGACGAATTTCAGTCCCTCCTTTGTTCTTTGGCACCTGCTCATTGCAGAGCTGGTGAAAATAAGCCTGTGAAACTGAAACAGAGAGGGGAAGTGAAAGAGCGGAACTACGCCAGTCGACTCCATCTTGTTCTGTGTCCTCCACCTTAAGTGACTATGTCTCCGACATGGCCCCTTTCCGGAAAATCGCAGAAACCTCAGACCATGCCTCCTCCCCTTGAATACCCTCCCGCTCACCCATTCAAACTTCCCGATCAAAACACCCCCACGACATGCGTAACAGGACTCCGACCCTTCCCCAGCCAATCGGCCGAGGCCACGACCCTTCCCCAGCCAATCGGCCGAGGCCACGACTCTTCCCCAGCCAATCAGCTGAGGCCACAGCCATTACCTCACCAACTGCCCCTAGATCCCTATAAAACCTTTGTGCTTTTGAAACTCGCTCTCTCTCGGGCATCTCACCGCTGCGTCGGTGCAGGTAGGGGATTGAGCTCGAGCTAGCTCGAATAAAGGCTCTTTTGCTTTTGCATGGGACTCGGCTCCCTGGTGGTCTTTGGGGATCACGAATTCTGGGCATAAAGAAGAACCAGAAAGTGAAGTGTCTAAGGGTTTGGGGACTCCACTGTTGCTGGGGAGGAAGGAGGGGGGGGGGGGGGGGGGTTCGTACATATTTCCAATAGGTTGTAAACCTATTGTTGACCAGACAGCACAGCTTTTATGTGGCGTTTGTGAAAATGAATCACCTCCCTTACTTCTCACAAAATTGTAAAGGACTGAAGAATAAAACGAGACCAAAAAAATAAAATCATTTCTAAACCCAGCAAATACTACTGCAGCACCGATGTGCTGATCCAGCAGTCGGGAAACATCCTTTTCCCAAAAGAGTATTAGTTCTCAAGATGAAGTTCTTCACTACTGCCTCATTTCCCTCCAAAGCACTTTTTCTCTTTATACCTTTTTTGGTTTAGTTTTTTTTTTTTTTTTTCTAAATGTCAGATTTTATTTTTTTTTAATATAATTTATTGTCAAATTGGTTTGCATACAACACCCAGTGCTCCTCCCAACAGGTGCCCTCCTCAATGCCCATCACCCACTTTCCCCTCTCCCCCAACCCCCATCAACCCTGAGTTTGTCCTCTGTATTTAAGAGTCTCTTATGGTTTGCCTCCCTACCTCTCTGTTTGTAACTTTTTTTTTTCCCCTTCCCCTCCCTCATGGTCTTCTGTTAAGTTTCTCAAGATCCCCATATGAATGAAAACATATGGTATGGTTTAGTTTTGTTTTAATAAGATGTGTGACTTTAGGCAAATTATTCCAAATCTCTGTACCTCAAGTTTTTCAACTGGAAATCAAGACTAGTCCTTAACCCATAGAGTGTGAACACTGAGTTGGATTCCATATGACAAGCCCAATGCCGGCCTGATCACATAGAGAAAGCACAATAAATGGTCTACCTGGGAGAACTCCCCAATTAGGAGCTTTAATGATTACATAGCTAATGTTCTGTAATCCCCTCCTGAGCACCTGTTAATCTCCCTTAAAGGAGAGTGAGTATGTCCAGCTTTCTACAGGAAGCCACCAATACTGCAGCCAGCAAGGCAAGGTTTGATCCAGACTAAGCAGGCTGGTGGCCAGGTGCTAGAAAGCCAAGCAAGGAAACCATGAATCAGAAAGCTTTCCTGCAGCTTTGATGGCCTGTAGGATGGGCAACAGGCCACTATCTAAATCTTATTATAGTCAGAGTATTCAGGATGTGAACCCACTCAGAAAGGGTGGGGTGCAGCATTTTAAGGATTGTTTTATCACTAGGAGAGCGGAGTAGGTTGTGAGAAGGCGAATAGTTCTACAAAATCTCTTGAGAGATCATTTTGATTAGGAAACACAGAGGGGAGAGGGATTGGAGTGAAAAGTCCAACACCTCTTTCCCCTGGTTCCCTCCCAGCTTCTCCTTCTCCTCCTTCTGAGTTCTTGGATGGGTGGTATTTAAGAAGGCGTCTCTTCTAATAGTTTTGTAATGCCTCTGAGGCATTTTCCAACTTGGAGTCAATATACTTTGTATACCGATGAGATACTGCAGTGAAGTAATTAGCTGTGTGCAACTAGTTAATTAAGAGATACTGCAGTACCTTGGCCTCAGGCATTAAACAAGTCTAGCTGATAAGCTGGAAATTGGCAAATAAGAGGATTGACAGGACACAAGAGGATAATGTGTCACTTACTTAGGAATTTGCTTTTCCAGTGGATAATGGGCATGGCCTGGAGGAGGTCATCAGGGTGGGCTCTTCTTAAGGCTCAATTATGTCAGGAAAGCAGACACTTCCAATTCTTGAAAAATGCAGCAGTAAACAGTTCATCCTAAATTTCATTCTGTTTTCATTTATTTCTCTTTTTTTTAACAAAGTATTTTTATTTTTTTTTATTTTAGAGAGAGAGAATCTTAAGCAGCCTCCATGCCTAGCATGGAGCCCAACACAGGACTCGATCTCGTGACCGTGAGATCATGACCTGAGCTGAAATCCAGAGTTGGATGTTAACCAACTGAGACACCCAGGCGCCCCTTGTTTTCTCTTTCTATTGCCCAATACCCAGTTCACTGGTGTCAAGGAAGACATTAAGACTGAGAGAAGTATGGATGTGCCACCTGGAGGGGTCACACCTAGCAGAGATCTTGTGTAGATTTTTGAAAGGTAACGCTTCCTCAGCCCAAGTACAACCATTGTCCTTGCTCCAACATGCAGCTGGGAAGTGGGACCTGTACTGCATTCCAGCCACCCTTGCCCTTCAGGAAAGAATACACAACCTGAACAACCATAGGCAGGGCCCTGATCTTCTACCCCCAGCCCAGATTAACAGAAGACTAGACTTTGGAGAGGAAGGCCTCCTGAAGACAGGACTGGATCATCTTTCCCCAGCCTCAACAGGAAGGAACATCCCCAAGTGCAAAGTCATGTCTGCTACTTGCCCAACATGCAAGTCTCACGGTGCCTTAAATGTTAGCAAGTTTCCTCACACCCAGAAATTCCCCACCAGGGGACACTTGCTTATCTCCAAGCTAAGAATCACTCACTGGTGAGTGGAGTGGGGAATAGAGGAAATATTATCAGAACCTGGAAGACCTTCACACATGCCCATGTGGAGACTATGATGTGTGACCCCTCCACACTGTCACCCCACTCTCCCAGTCCCTCCCCCCATAGCTTTCAAATTCCTATGTAATGAGGTAACAGCCAAAGACTATATAAATGTGAAGAGGATCAAAGAAGAAAAACATGTTTGGAAATTACAGCTAAACTTCTATGTCGAAACACCCGAACATCCGTGTGGTGTCTCTCTCTGACCAGAGAAGCTTCTTCCATTCAATGCCGTGCATATTTAGAGTGCATTCCACTGACTACCTGCATAAGAATCACTTGGGGCACATGTCAAAAACACTTTCCTGCAGCACTTGGGTGGCTCAGTTGGTTAAGCGTCTGACTTTGGCTCAGGTCATGATCTCGCAGTTCACAAGTTCAAGCCCCACATCAGGCTCTGTGCTGACAGCTCAGAGCCTGGTGCCTGCTTTGGATTCTATGCCACCCTCTCTCTCTGACTCTCCCCTGCTTGTGCTCTCTCTCCCTCTCAAAAATAAATAAAAACATTTTAAAAATTAAACAAACAAAAAAAACCACATCCCCCTACTCAATCAGAATTACTGGGAGCAGAGCTGGAAATCTACAAGTTTTAACTTTTTTTAAATTTACATACAAATTAGCATAAAATGCAACTATGATTTCAAGAGTAGATTCCTTAATGCTCTTTACCCATTTAGCCCATCCTCCCTCCCACAACCCCTACAGTAACCCTCTGTTTGTTCTCCATATTTATGAGTCTCCTATGTTTTGTCCCCTCCCTGTTTTTATATTATTTTTGTTTCCCTTCCCCTATGTTCATTTGTTTTGTCTCTTAAAGTCCTCATATGAGGGAAGTCATATGATTTTTGTCTTTCTCTGACTGACTAATTTCACTTAGCATAACACCCTCCAGTTCTATCCACGTAGTTGCAAATGGCAAGATTTCATTCTTTTTGATTGCCGAGTAATACTCCATTGGGTATGTGTATATATGTATATACGTATATATATATGTATATATACATATGTATACACACACACACACACACACACACACACCCCACATCTTCTTCATCCATTCATCCATCAATGGACATTTGGGCTCCTTCCATACTTTGGCTATTGTTGATAGTGCTGCAATACATTGGGGTGCATGTGTCCCTTTGAAACAGCACACCTGTATCCCTTGGATAAATACCTAGTAGTGCAATTGCTGGGTTGTAGGGTAGTTCTATTTTTAGTTTTTTGAGGAACTTCCCCACTGCTTTCCAGAGTGGCTGCACCAGTTTGCATTCCCACCAACAATGAAAAAGAGTTGCATTGTCCTCTTTCTCCACATCCTGGCCAACATCTGTTATTGCCTGAATTGTTAACGTTAGCCATTCTGACAGATGTAAGGTGGTATCTCATTGTGGTTTTGATTTGTATTTCCCTGATGATGAGTGATGTTGAGCATTTCTTCATGTGTCAGTTGGCCATCTGGATGTCTTCTTTAGAGAAGTGTCTATTCATGTCTTTTGCCCATTTCTTCACTGGATTATTTGTTTTTTGGGTGTTGAATTTGATAAGTTCTTTGTAGATTTCGGATACTAACCCTTTATCTGATATGTCATTTGCAAATATCTTCTCCCATTCTGTCAGTTGCCTTTTAGTTTCGCTGATTGTTTCCTTTGCTGTGCAGAAGCTTTTTATTTTGATGAGGTCCCAGTAGTTCATTTTTGCTTTTGTTTCCCTTGCCTCTGGAGACGTGTTGATAAGAAGTTGCTGTGGCCAAGATCAAAGAGGTTTTTGCCTGCTTTCTCCTCGAGGATTTTGATGGCTTCCTGTCTTACATTGAGGTCTTTCATCCATTTTGAGTTCATTTTTGTGTCTGGTGTAAGAAAGTGGTCCAGGTTGATTCTTCTGCATGTCTCTGTCCAGTTTTCCCAGCACCACTTGCTGAAGAGACTGTCTTTATTCCATGGGATATTCTTTCCTGCTTTGTCAAAGACGAGTTGGCCATACATTTGTGGGTCCATTTCCGGGTTCTCTATTCTGTTCCATTGATCTGAGTGTCTGTTCTTGTGCCAGTACCATACTGTCTTGATGGTTACAGCTTTGTAGTATAGCTTGAAGTCCGGGATTGTGATGCCTCCGCTTTGGTTTTCTTTTTCAAGATCGCTTTGGCTATTCAGGGTTTTTTCTGGTTCCATACAAATTTTAGGATTGTTTGTTCTAGCTCCGTGAAGAATGCTGGTGTTATTTTGATAGGGATTGCATTGAATATGTAGATTGCTTTGGGTAGTATTGACATTTTAACAATATTTGTTCTTGCTATCCAGGAGCATGGAATCTTTTTCCACTTTTTGTGTCTTCTTCAATTTCTTTCATAAGCTTTCTATAGTTTTCAGTGTATAGATTTTTCACCTTTTTGGTTAGATTTATTCCTAGGTATTTTATGGTTTTTGGTGCAACTGTAAATGGGATTGATTCCTTGATTTCTCTTTTTGTTACTTCATTTTTGGTGTACAGGAATGCAACCAATTTCTGTGCATTGATTTTATATTCTGCGACTTTGCTGAATTCATGAGTCAGTCCTATCAGTTTTTTGGTGGAATCTTTAGGGTTTTCCATATAGAGTATCATGTCATCTGCAAAGAGTGAAAGTTTGACCTCCTCCTGGCCGATTTGGATACCTTTTATTTCTTTGTGTTGTCTGATTGCAGAGGCTGAGACTTCCAACACTATGTTGAATAACAGTGGTGACAGTGGACATCCCTGTCTTGGTCCTGACCTTAGGGGGGAAACTGTCAGTTTTTCCCCATTGAGGATGATATTAGCATTGGGTCATTCATATATGGCTCTTCTGATCTCAAGGTATGCTCCTTCTATCCCTACTTTCTTGACGGTTTTTATCAAGAAAGGATGCTGTATTTTGACAAATGCTTTCTCTGCATCTATTGAGAGGATCAGATGGTTCTTGTACTTTCTTTTATTGATGTGATGAATCACGTGAATTGTTTTGCAGATATTGAACCAGCCCTGCATCCTAGGTATAAATCCCACTTGGTCATGGTGAATAATTTTTTTAATGTATTTTTGGAGCTGGTCAGCTAATATCTTGTTGAGGATTTTTGCATCCATATTTTTCAGGGAAATTGGTCTATAGTTCTCCTTTTTAGTGGGGTCTCTGTCTGGTTTTAGAACCAAGGTAATGCTGGCTTCATAGAATGAGTTTGGAAGTTTTCCTCCCATTTCTATTTTTTGGAACAGTTTCAAGAGAATAGGTGTTAACTCTTCCTTAAGTGTTTGGTAGAATTCCCCTGGAAAGCTATCTGGCCCTGGACTCTTGTTTTTTGGGAGATTTTTGATTAGTAATTTGAGGAAATCTACAAGTTTTAACAAGATCCCCAGGTGACTTTTATGTATTCTAAAGTTTGTGAATGACTAATCTACTAGGACAGGTGCCTTATAGAGTGGGTATTTATTCATCTAATTTGTCTGCTCATGACTGTTTTCACATTTAAAGAGTGGAGAGTGAGTCCCTGATGTCATTTACACAGATACCTATTAGCCTAATCCTAGCATTATATAGTTCTACTTGGCTATGACCACAGAACAGCAAGCTAGCTGCCGACGGCCATAAATAACCAATCATAAGCTTTTGCTAAGCAGTTCCCATCAAACTTATATGGCATCAAGCTGACACTGCCCTAAAACCAATCATATCTCAAGTACATGCCTTATTATCTTATGTGTAGTCCCAACCATTCTGTTTCCAACTCTTGAGATGGTGCTGAGAAGGAGCTGTTGCTGGAAAAGAGAGAGTTGAAGGGGGAATAGATGAATAGGTCCTATGGTCTCACTGACAGAGCAGTCCACTTGCTGGTTACATTCAGTGCTCAGTGGGGACTACGTGAAATCAGAAGGTCCCAAGCTCTTGGGTCAGACCAGGAAGGACACCTCAGAGTAAAACAGCCAGAGTATACTAGCTTCATATTGCTGCTGTAGCAAATTACCATGAACTGGATTTTCTCCCTATCTTCCTTCTAACATTTACTTGTTTTCAAAGATAAAGGAAATCAACTCTATGTACAGTTGGAAGACAATTAACCTCTTTGTCATTATTTTCTGGATTTAATTTCATACATCTACTACATGCCAGTGACAACTCCTCGGGGGCATTGCCTTTGATTCATCTAGGAAAACTTCACAAACGTTTTACATGTATTTTAGCACCTATTATAAAGAATCTTACAGTGTCATGAACCCACTAAGCATTAAAATGTAAATTGAGGGGAAGAGAAAGTATTTAAAAAAATAGCTGCGGGGGAGAAACAGGAGGTCATTCTGAAGTTCAGAGTCAAAGGAATTGCTGGGGACTAGGTAATAATGCTACCAGGAGCACGGGCTGGGGTATGCCGGTAGAGAGCAGGAATTAGATTCCCATTCCGCCAGCTGCAGTTCTGCCTGAAGCAGTTTCTCTGGCTTCCCTAAGTGGAGCAGATTTTAGCATGTGTCTGTATTTCTGTGGTAGGCGCTGGTGGTACAGAATCACTCATGACCTCAAGTCGCTGTTCTCTGCCTCCGGCTTGGAACGATAATTGCCTACCTACTGACTGTTCCTCACTTTTATTTTATGAATTTATTTTAAAATTTAACAGTGATAAATGTTGAATAGATCATCCCAAAATTCAAACCACGAAGAAACGTGTCAAGAGTGAGGGTCACCTCATCCACCTTCTCTCTTCTAAAATAACCACTACATGGTATGTATCCTTCTTGACCTTTTCCTACGTACATATGTATATCATTTTTTGTTTTTCTCATTAATTTACTTTGACACTCCATATATCCCAGATACCCTTCCATGAAGTATATACAGTTCAACCACATTTTTTTTTGAGAGAGAAAGAGTACAAGCAGAGAAGAGGGGCAAAGGGAGAGAGAGAGAAAGAGACAGATAGAGAGAGAGAATCTCAAGCAGGCCCCATGCCCAGGGCAAAGCCTGAGGTGGGGCTCGATCTCACAACCATGAGATCATGACCTGAGCAGAAATCAAAAGTCAGACACTTAACTAACTGAGCCACCAGGAATCCCACAACCACATTTTTTTAAATGTTTGTTTGCTTGCTTATTTATTTATTTAGAGAGAGTGAGCACAAGTGGGGGAGAGGCAGAGAGAGAGGGAGACAGAGAAAATCCCAGTCAGGCTCCACACGCAGCACAGAGTCCAACCTGGGGCTCGGTCTCACAACTGTGAGATCATGACCTAAGCCCAAGTCAAGAGTAGGACCCTTAACCCACTGAGCCACACAGGCACCTCTCCCTCACAACCTCATTTTTAAATGGCTTCATCATACTCCTTAGGGACAAATGTTGCTGTAATTTAACTTTTCTTTATGGATGGATATTTACTTGTTTCAGTTTTTTTTTTTTTATAATTTAACTTTATTTTTTTTATTTTTTAAAATTTACATCCAAATTAGTTAGTACATAGTGAAGCAATGATTTCAGGAGTAGATTCCTTAATGCCCCTTACCCATTTAGCCCATCCCCCCTCCCACACCCCCTCCAGCAACCCTCAGTTTGTTCTCCATATTTATGAGTCTCTTTTGTTTTGTCCCCCTCCCTGTTTTTACATTACTTTTGTTTCCCTTCCCTTATGTTCATCTGTTTTGTCTCTTAAAATCCTCATATCACTGAAGTCATATTATATTTGTCTTTCTCTGACTAATTTCACTTAGCATAATACCCTCCAGTTCCATCCACGTAGTTGCAAATGGCAAAATTTCATTCTTTTTGATTGCTGAGTAATACTCCATTGTATATATATACCACCTTTTCTTCATCCATTCATCCATTGATGGACATTTGGGCTCTTTCCATACTTTGGCTATTGTTGATAGTGCTGCTATAAAAATGGGGGTGCATGTGTCCCTTCAAAACAACACACCTGTATCCCTTGGATAAATACCTAGTAGTGCAATTACTGGGTTGTAGGGTAGTTCTATTTTTACTTTTTTGAGAAACCTCCATACTGTTTTCCAGAGTGGCTGCACCAGCTTGCATTCCCACCAACAATGAAAAAGAGATCCTCTTTCTCCGCATTCTCACCAACATCTGTTGCTGCCTGAGTTGTTAACGTTAGCCATTCTGACAGATGTAAGGTGGTATTTCATTGTGGTTTTGATTTGTATTTCCCTGATGATGAGTGATGTGGAGCATTTTTTCATGTGTCAGTTGGCCATCTGGATGTCTTCTTTAGAGAAGTGTCTATTCATGTCTTTTGCCCATTTTTTCATGGGGTTATTTGTTTTTTGGGTGTTGAATTTGTAAGTTCTTTGTAGATTTTGGATACTAACCCTTTATCTGATATGTCATTTGCAAATATCTTCTCCCATTCTGTCGGTTGCCTTTTGGTTTCGCTGATTGTTTCCTTTGCTGTGCAGAAGCTTTTTATTTTGATGAGGTCCCAGTAGTTCATTTTTGCTTTTGTTTCCCTTGCCTCTGGAGACGTGTTGAGTAAGAAATTGCTGTGGCCAAGCTCAAAGAGGTTTTTGCCTGCTTTCTCCTTGAGGATTTTGATGGCTTCTTGTCTTACATTGAGGTCTTTCATCCATTTTGAGTTTATTTTGTGTCTGGTGTAATAAAGTGGTCCAGGTTGATTCTTCTGCATGTTGCTGTCCAGTTTTCCCAGTACCACTTGCTGAAGAGACTGTCTTTATTCCATGGGATATTCTTTCCTTCTTTGTCAAAGATTAGTTGCCCATATGTTTGTGGGTCCATTTCTGGGTTCTCTATTCTATTCCATCGATCTGAGTGTCTGTTCTTGTGCCAGGTTTCAGTTTTTAATTTTTAAACAGTTCTGGAAAAAATATCATTTTACACATATCCTTGCAAGCTTACATAGTTATTTCGGTAAGAAACATACTAAAGGTGAAATTTCTGTGTAAATTTTAATGGGTGTTGCCAGGTTACATGCCTACCAACAGCAAACTGGAGTCCCATCTTGTCCATACTTCCAGAGACACTGGATATTAAAATATGTATAAGTTGCCTCTATCTGATGGCATGAAAATAGTATCTAAAGGTTCATTTGATGTGCTTTTACCTGATCAATTACAAGATTGAGCACCTTCTCATATTTTATCACAGCATTTCCTTTAAGGACTATTAGAGTCCTGAGGATTCTTTGGAAAATGGCTATGGGCACGAAGAGATAGCACAAGGCCGCTTGCAGTTAATCTGGAACATAGCAAACTACACTTCTGGGAAGGAGGGATGGTACCACCTTCAGACTCCTGATTAGGCAGCATCCTATCTACCCCCAGGCTTCCTCCTCTCTCTGTGAACTAACAAAAGGCTTACGGGGAACACATTAATAGTTCTCACCCTGCAAGCCATCAAGTGCTAGACTTCTCTAACACTCACCTTCTGCAAGTATAATGACAACCATCCCTGAAAAGCCCAAAAATGGCAGGAAAGAAAGAATATGGGCTTTAGAGTCAGTCAGACCTACATTTTCCACTTAATAAATTCATGATCTTGGATGAAATCATTAAACCTTTTTGCAAAGAGCACTCCCAGGCTTTCTGCAAAAATTAGAAGCGTATATAGAACATTAAATGCTCAACGAATGTGAAACTTCCTTACCTGTTCTCATCTCCTCTGTCTAGGCCCCTTGAATGCATAGAGTCTCTCTTCCCACAAGCACCAAAGCCAGCTGGTGATCTTGCCCTCTGCTTCAATCGTGGACTGGGGCTTGCTTCTTAGTCTCTGTCTGGCCAGCTGATTTCTCTGAAGGTTGGGTTTTGTTGTCCTTCTTCCTAATATTTCAGAAGATTTTCTTGAGGGATACTGTTCTTCATTGTCCCATCATCTCGTCCCTGGAGTTTAAGAGCCTCATTCCCTTCCTCTGGATTTCATAGCCTGCCCAACAGTAGACCAGAATTGGCTTCTCTCAAACTTGCCTTTGGACTTGACCTTGTATTATATACCCTCTCCCCCAGACGTCAGTCTCCACCCATCTCTCTCAGCTCTTGCTCCCATTACCATAGTTTTCCTTTGCTAGAGCAGTAATGTTGACTGCTTATCTAGGCTCTAGCAAATGATGCTAAAAAAGAGAAGGAAATAAAGTTGTACCAAGAGAAAAGCCTGTCTCTCATTTCTGTTTCTCCTCCCTACCAACTGGCTTTTATACAGCCACTCATGATGCAAGAAGCTCCCGCTTCTCCCCAAGCTAGAAAACTGATCGATCCATAGGGATAAATCTCTGACAAAGCCAACTGGATAACATAGCACACAATATCCCATTCTGGAAGCAATGCACAGGGGGTGGAAAACAAAACAAAACAAAACAAAAAAAATGCCACTGACATGTCACAGATTTGAGATCCAGTTAAAACCTTAAAGAACTAATCAAAGCTTTCACCCTTCTCCAATTGCATCTGGTCCTGCTGGATTTTTTTTCAAGGTATATCTAAGTGTTTTTGTGAAACATGAACATCTGATTGCCAGAATGAATAGAAGAGAGATGATGTTAAACATTCTGCTTTTATTAACAAATCTCCTGTGGGGATTTGCTACTTAATTTTATTATTAGGACCATTAGTATGTGTATGTTATTAAATAATTATAATAATGAGGACTAAAAATTTGTATGTATTCTACACAGTTGCTGTCTGTACTCATTAGGATATTATTGGTCAGCCTTTTTGAAAAGGAGACCAAATCATGATGGCTGAAGCAAGATAGAAGGTAATTTCTCTTGTTAAAGTTCCCTCTGATAGGTTCAGTAGGGAGAAGCTCTACTCCACAAGGTCATCCAGGGACCAAGGCTCCTTCTCTCTCATTGTTCTGTTATTCCCTGGAGTGTTGTTCTTGTTCTCATGGTCAAAATCAGTTCATCCACTACTGCATCCATACATCAGCATTTGGAAAGGAGGAAAGAGGACATAGAAGGCAAACAGCTTTCTTTGGAGAACATAATTTCTAAGCGGCATACATCATTTTTGCTTACGTGCCTTCGGCCAGAACTTGCTTGTGTGACCACACCTTGCCAAGGGAAACTGAGAAATGTAATTGCTAACCGAATAGGTATGTGTCCTCTTGGACCTCGGGTGGTTGTATCACCAAAATTCCACCATACCATATATACAACTTTTAGCCTACTCTTTCATTTAATATTTTAGACATCATTTCTCCACGTCATTAATGAATTACTACAAACATCATCTTCAGTGATTATATAATGGTTCTATATATGGAAGTATTTTCCTACTTTCAGACACATAGGTTATTTCCAATATGGGGCTTTTATGAATTGTACTGCCATGAACATATAGTATATTAATCTGTTTTTGCTTTTCTGGTGATTGCCAGAGTACCTTCTGGTGATTGAGGTTTCTTCCTACAGGTAGGATTGTTTTACTTAAAAGATGTACCAATTAACCATCTTCTCAGCAGCAAATGAGAGGGTCATATTTATGCCACTATCACTAGCAATAATTTGGTCTTCTTTTTTTAATCTTTGCAAATTGGATTGATTGAAAATGGTATCCAGCCGCAATTTTAAATCTCATTCCTTTTATTGTTAGTGTGTTTATTTCATCACTTGTGAGTTTTAACAAGTTCCAAATGTCTATAAACTGTATTTCTTAAGAATTTTCCTTTGCTCATATATTGTCTCAGGTTATTTTTTTCATCTGTAAAACAGGATAATAATAGTGTCTGTATCATAGTGTGGTAAGGATAAAGCTGTTTCCTCTACCCCATTTGTTCTGACTTCTTCTGGACAAGTCCTGCAGTGTTGGGCCCAGTCTATGTTGGGGCCACAGTGGATTGCCCCATTCATTCTGCCTCACCACCCCATCTTCTTTTGGTCACAGCACTGATGATTATCAAAACGTATACTTTTCAGTAGTTTGTTTATTTTTGTTCCCTTCACTCCACCTACCCCCCCCCCCCCCCGCCCCGCCAAGTCTCCCCTAGTAGAACCAGGCCCTAGTTTCTCTTTTTCAATGGTGTTTCTCTACCACCAAAATAGCATCTGGCAAATATAGTAGATACTCAACAAATACTTGCTGGATAAATAAATGAACCTCCTTCTCTCGTTGCCAGAGTCCCTGGACTATGTTCCATACTTAGTCACCATCTATAATTACCTCTTTTCCAAAGACGAGTAAGTCGTAAAGCCCCCGCATACAACCTCCTGCATCCATACACACTCACTCATGCTTCTAGGCTCTTGTACCTGCCTCACTCTGTCATGTTTACAATCCCAACTCAGTACACCACCACCAATTACACCCTAACATTTCACCGTGCTGTATCACACATCTGGCACAGTGTTCTACTAAGACCTCTAGTCTCTAATCAAGAACGAAGAGAGAAGAAAGAAAAGAGGAGGAGACCCCCGATCTGGCTGCCTAAAAAATACTGTACTCATGCAGAAAGGAATGTGGTTGCCTGATTTTCTGGTTGGAATCCCTGACCTAGGAACAGGCTGTGATGGTAACAGAGAGCTTTTTCCTGTCTTCTGCCAGATGATGTGTACTTTTCCAAGGCAGAGGTTGGACCAAATAAAGTCCAGGACTGTGCTTCTCAATCCAACACCAGTGACGTGGCAGTTTCTGAAAATCGTCCCAGAGTCCGGCATATTATCTTCCCGTATCCCACTTATTAGGACTGATACAATTTTTTTAAAGTACTTGTCCGCTTTCAAAGCGACTTTCATGAATGTTAGGGGAGGACAGATAAGGTACCTCCAGTATGCCTCTATCTCCATATTAAACTGAAAATCTAGCTGAGGTCTCATTTTAAATTCATTTTCTTTAGCATGGATTAAGAGACAGGTATTGGACATTTTTTTGGATGCTTCTCCTATTTCATATCTGTTGCCTGAGATTTATTATGAGTGGTTTCAAATATATGTCAACATTTAAAGTTAATTCCACTTCAATTAATATATTATTGTGGTCTCTAATTCCAAGAGTAACCATTTTGGGGACCCAATAATTAAGTAAGTTTCAGACTGTATTTGACAAATTAAAAGGCAGGGAGGACATATAAATTGTTTTGGGAACTTATACCGAATATGCTCCAATGACAGTATGAGCTGTCTTTCTGAAGTGCTCAGGGGAGGCATACCCCTAGGTCTCCAACTGCTTAGCCACTCTCAACCTCTGTTACTCTTCCTGCATCTACTTAGCCTCTTTAGTGAACGGATTGGAAATCTACTGTGGTTGGCCTACTTCAAAATTATATCCTGCCCACCTTCAACCCCAGATCTTCCTATGTGGAAACAAGGGGAAAATGCTCTCTTTTTCTTTGCTGTATTTAAAAGACTCTATAGACTCATGAAAATGCTGTGTGTTACTTTAAAGTTACACTAGCTACATTTTTAATGGTTTGGAGATTCACTGGTAAGAGAATGAGAATTGGCCAGATAACCAAATGCCCTCATGTGTTCCATCATGTTACCATGTCCTGAACATCTGTTTGATGGGGCGGTCTCTCGTGGCCCACATCAGCATGCCTAGAACTGAAGTTCCTTCAGTGTCTTCCAGATCTGGCCTGAGCTCAACATCCGGAGAACAAGAATATAGCAGCCTGAAAATAACTAGGGGGGAAAGATATTTACTATGATAAAAAGGTACTGGGGCATCTGGGTGGCTCAGTTGGCTGAGCGTCTGACTTTGGCTCAGGTCATGACTTCATGGTTCGTGGGTTTGAGCCCCACATCGGGCTCGCTGCTGTCAGCACAGAGCCACTTCGGAACCTCTGTCCCACTCTCTCTGCCCGCCCCCCTCGGCCCCCCACTCATGCTCTTCCTCTCAAAAATAAATAAAACATTAAAAAAAAGGTACTGATGCGGCAAGCTAACCAAAATACCCATGGTCGGGGATATGATGACGAACTGTGTCTCTCTCCAAGTCCTCTTGTCCTGTTATTGTCTGAGTGCTTAAATCTAATTCCACCTCAGCACTTCTTAATGTTCCTCACAAACTGATGATCTCATCCTTCATGCCAGGATATTCTTGGTTAGGAAAATGTTAGGAACTTGCATTTCTGTGAAACGAGAACTTGTAAAACCTCACTTGTTCAGGGTAGCATGAAAACAGTCAAGGGACAAATTGGTCTCTAATAAAACCACTCTTTATTACCACAGGAACTGCCTGCAGTACACAAATACAGATGCTCGAAAGGAATAAAATCACAAGCACTGATAAACAGCACCCCTGGCATATGTGAAGGTGAAATAAAATGACATACAAATATATAAAATGCTCAAACAATTTTAAGGGGAGAGGTTTAAAAGTTGCCAAGGTTCTCAGTTTCTAAAACCAATTTTTAAAACGCTTTAGTACCTTCACAAAAGTTTCAGTATGTCGGTAAGACCCAACCTGGTAACTAATGAATCTGGAGGGTTCAATATAGACAGAACTCCCTTTTTTCCCCCCACAGCATTTTAAAAGACATTAAATCTTAGATGTTGCCAGGCTATTCTTCAGAAGAGTTCAAAGGAATGGCTTTGATATAGACAGCTTTGAATGCGAGCAGATTGTCATTTCTAAGAGGCAACTTGAAACTAGGTTGCAGCAGTGATGCCGAAGAGCAAAGGTAGATCCAGGAGCCTATAAGCAAGGTCAGGCTTCAAGCATGGCAGAAAGCCTGCCTCACAGGTGCCTTAGAACGAGAACAAGTTGCAATGTTAAGCTAGCTGCAGAAGCAGGGGGGTTTCCTAGGTACTTGTAGTACCTACCTAGAGATCGATAGGACAGGTTCATCCAGAGGAGAAGCGGAGGGGAGATTAAATAGTTTTTCTCTTGAAGAAGCAGCTTTAGAAACCCCTAGGGAAGGACGTATACTGACCTGAATGTAATTCATAATGCTGACCTAACTGTGAGCAAATCATAGACTCACGGAGTTGTAATAGGCCTTAGAGGCCCTGTAGTCAAAGTACCTACATCAGTGTTTCCCCAAAGCCAGCCTGTAAAACAGCTGATATCAAGATTCACCTGGGGAAGTTATTTTTAAATATATAGATTCCTGGGTGACACCATGGGGGCTTCTGATTCAGCTGGTCTAGAATGAAGTCCAAGCATGGCTACTTCTAACAAGCTCCACTGTTGGAAAACCAACTTGGAAAGAGAGGGGCAGATAAGACAGACAGAGCTCAGGACCTAGGAATCTGGCTCATCTGACACCTGTACGCAGGTACATTGTAGGCAATGGGCGAAATGCCAGGGAGGAAGTCATACCAAGGGTCTATCAGACAGGGTGTTCCAGCAAGAGGCTTGGTCATGGTGACATGTAAACCGACAGGCCAGCAGAGGCCAGTAGTTCCATCCAAAAGTCTGGACGAAGGAGCAGTCACAGCCAGGCTGGGTTCAGAGAAAGATACTCAGTCCAGAAAGTTGTCAGGCCCCAAGGACATAATCCACACAGGCATACAGGAATAGAAAGACCAAAGACGTGCCCAGAGGTGGACAAATCTGGGGCTCGGTCACGAGAACAGAGTTGAAGCCCAGTCTTTAAAACTACAACAGTACCAAGGGGAGTTAGTACTGGTTGAATGCCTTCCTTATGGAAAGTACTTTTCACAGGTTGGCTCTTGTCCCTCTCCCATCATTACCCTCACACATGCTTGACTTAACGCACACCTAATAGGTGAGGTGCATTAAAAGGTGACCAGGGGCCAATTTTTCTCTCTCTGGGCCACAACATCATCATCTTTAAAATGGGTGGAATCATTCTTACTCCACAAAGTTTAGAAAGGATAAAATACATCAGTACGGCCTAAAAGGGATTTTACAGTTTCTAAAAGGAAATCCTAAACTTATGTTGTACTATGTTGCAAGACAACACGTTCACAAGCCTACCAGGACATTCTATATCTGGCTAAATTCCCCTTCTGCTTCTAAGGCCCTCTGTTAACCAATCACACCTTCTGCACCATCCACACTTGTCATGGCTCAAAGCCCTGCATTCCACACCAGCCAGCCCAGACGCCGAGCTCCTTCCTCATCCTCACCAGTGTCCAAATGGTTATCCTTACCTGTACATTCATCCCTTCCCCGTCCTTATATAAACAACTAAACCATATTAAGCACATACACTGTGCTAAGCACCATATTGACTATTTTATCAGTAGTATTTCTCTCAAGGGCCATGAAACTCTATTAGGTAGGTACTATTATTTTAACCCTTTCCACCGATGAGTAAACTGAGGCTTTAAAGAGAAGTAGCATGCATAAAATCACAGTTAGCAAACAGCAGAGCCAGGACTTAGACGCGGGTTCATCTGTGGCCAAAGTCTTTGTTTCCAGGCCATGTATGCTCTTTGCCATTGACCAAGCCATCTGTCACTCAAGGCTGATCTCAAATCCCACTTTCTCCATAGCAGGGAGGGCAGCTCTAGGCTTCAGTGGATCAAAGGCAACACCAAAAACTTTATTTAACTACATCACAGTCTAGAAACCACATAGAAAATCAGTGAGACACTTCATTATCCCTTGCAAAAGGCGCCTTCCGGGCAAACAGGAAAACAGTGATGCTCACTGCATACTTAACTGGACTCTTCCCAGTAAGATATCAGCTGAGCCTCATTTTTTTTAAAATAGTTAGTCAGAAGCATGAAAACAAATAGCAATAAATGCCTTAGGAAAATCACTCTTAACTTTGGTTTTGACAGCATTTAAGTGGAGATGGTGTTTTAGGACAAGCAAATCAGTCTGCTCAGTTCTCATCTCTGAATTTTCTCTCTCTTGTACGTTAGGGCTTCCCTCAGGAAGGGGGACTTAAGCTACTCTGTCCCCGATCTTCTACTAAATTTCAAAAACTAAGAGATAATAGATAAATAATTAGATAAATATATAAATAAGTTTATATAATTATGCACATATGCATAGATCTATGTATCTATACAGATCAACTTAGTTATCTATATAAATACATCTGTATGCTAGTCATCTGGTAGGTGACTTGGCATGGTTTAAAAAGCATTTATAAAGGGCCTACTATGTGCCAGCTTCTGTATTAGGCACCAGGGGGGAAAAAGTCAGAATAAGATCTGGCTCCTGTCCTCAAAGAGTTTATAGTCAATGTCATGCACCTAGGTGTTACCTCTTTTACTCATTAAAGTAACTATGTGACACTGTTATTATTTTAAACAGAGAGACCAGGGACACACAAAGAAATGAAACGATTTGTTCAAGGCAATGTAGAATATAAGAGTTAGATGTCTCTGCCCTCAAAACACAAATACGTCTAGCCTCAATGTGCTGTTTCTGAGTCTATTCCAAGATCTGATCTCCCACTTTGATACTGTTTCTAGCAATTCAATCAACCTATTGATCCTCTTGCCTGATTCTTCTCCCAATAACTCTTTTTGTATTTATTTTTATTTTTTTTAATATGAAGTTTATTGTCAAATTGGTTTCCATACAACACCCAGTGCTCATCCAACAGGTGCCCTCCTATTTCTGAACTCCTGCACTCCAGTAGGGGGAGCTTCCTTAGGAGTTGAAATCCTTCTGCTAAACTCCAGGTGGCGCTCTGCCACTTGAGGTAGTGCTTGCTGGCTGTGGATTAGCATCTGCTATACCCCTTGTTCAAGGGGGAGAGGGCCCCACTGGCGCATCAGGAGCCCAGTTGCTCTAACGGTGACCTCCCTGGCACTCCTAGCTTCACCAGATGACCCCAGACGTCTGTCTCCTTGCCCTCTGGATACCATGCCCTGTCCATCAGCCTACAAGCCCTCTTGGGCCTCTTAGGCCTGTCTGGGTGTGCCAGACAAGTCTCCTGATATGAGAGTTGCAAATTCATTCAAGGAAAGTCTTTACTTCTCCACGTGCACCCCATCCCAAGGTGGTTAATCAATTCACGCCTGGCCACACTGCAAGATATGACAGAATGTACCATAAATGCGTTCAATTTTCCTGCAGCAAAGTTTGTCAATAAGTAACAGCAGATATGAAATGTCAGAAAGGAAAGGGGTTCCATACCAGAGGAAAGTGGATTGGCAGGCTGGAGGGAATGGTCTGAATCAATCTCACTCTTACACGCACGCACACACACACACACACACACACACACACACACACAACCTCTGTCTGTCTGTCTGTCTCTCTCTTTCACATATATAAATACAGTTGTTTGCTCTCTCTCACTCTGTGTGTGTGTGTGTGTGTGTGTGTCTGTCTGTCTGTCTGTCTCTCTCAGGAGTATGGTTCTCTAGAACTGAAGGCCAGAACAAAGAGCTCTCACCCAGAGCCACAGCGAAGGAGTCAGAGTAACTTACTATGAATCTGGTGATGCTTAAGCTTCAGGGCCCTGACATGCACTAGTCTGTATGAGTATGGGGATTGTCAAGTGTTCTGGATGGTAAAAGGAAGTCAGACTACAACAGGAAGCATTTCATATAAGCATTTCTGATAAATTGTCCTCTGAAAACCAGAATATGAATCTCTAAGTTGCCATGGCCTGACTTATTTTCTCATTCTAAAAATCTATGTAATTTATATAATTTTTAAGAAGTATTTCTATTTGTACCTGTTAGTGTTGATACTTTTGTATTATACCAGGAGACCTCCCCAGGTTGAACAAACTATGGGCACACAGAGCCTAGATCTCCTCCTGGGGAGGAGAACATTGGTACTGAAGAAGCAAGGAAACTGAAAAACTGTGCTGAGATCCAAAATGTCAGGAGGGGACTCTGGAGTGTCAGCCCACCGGAAGGAACAAAGTCAATTAAGGTAGTTCGTATATGGAGTCTGGGATCCAGAAGTCTAATTACAAGCAAACGAAGTGGGAAGGATTCAGAGAATTGCCTGAGTAATTGTAGCTTGTTCTGAGGAGTCCCCAGTCAGAGCAGAGGGCAATAGGAGGGAGGGATGACATGGTTAGAAAAGTCAGGGCAAAGCAGGGTGTCAGGGACCCAACCACGAGTGCTGGAGTTGGTGGTGAGGTTACAGTCTAAGCAGAGAAAAGCAGGACATGAGGACGTATGCACCATTATACTGACTGGGCAGACATGGTGGGGGTGGTGGGGAAAAACCGTGGGCTGATGGGCACAGAGGCACCATCGGCTCACCCTAAGACACCGCACCCCAAGAGTGGAGCCTAAACACTCTTTTAGGCTGTATCAGTGACCCCTCAGAGAGAATGCAGTGCTAAATTAGCAGGACTGGGGAAAGAAGGCAATGGCGGGGAAGCAAGATAAGCAGCAGAATTTCACTCATAAAATGGGGACTAGACTATTACCCATCTCACAACGTTGTTGAGATGATTCAACCAGCGGTGTAGGGAAAATGTGCAGCCTGGTGTCATATTCAATCCTGGAGAACCACTCACGCTCTCCTGAATATGATGCTACCTTGAATATGGTCAGTAGAAAAGGGGGTGAAAGTCTCCTGGTATGAGAGTTGCAAATTCATTCAAGGAAAGAACAACTAATTTTGCTTTAAAAAGAAACCAGCAATATAATGCAAAAATGCAGTTTATGTTTTTCCTTATTGATTTAATGAACTTCTTGGTAAATTTTTATCTGCTCAGTTGGTTAGTGACTGGTTACTTTTTCTTTATAGTACCACTAATAGTTTTAGTTTCCTTTATAGGAATGACTACCATTATTGTGTTTTATTTTCTAAATTGATGTTGTACTCTAATATCACTCTGTTATTTTCCCTTGTGTGGTGGGAAAAATTAGAAATGTCCTTCCATTTCAATAGCTCATGAGATGTTTGTGGCCCTCCCCCAACTGCCCTCTTCCCCAGAATGTGAGCCATCCTGTAAGTTGACTTGCTGATATCTGTTCATAGATAAGGTCTCCAGCTCCTGGTCCATCACTCAGAGATCCTGGCCTCAAAAGGGCACGCTGATCCCTGCACGGACACCTGTCTGCTAGACCTTTGGAAGTGATCTTATCCCCATCTGGAAAGCTAGATTCTAGTTCTATCTAATCACAAAAGGTCAGGGCTCAGTCTTCAACAGAGCCACTTAGGCCAAAGCAAGAGAAACATGGGTAAGCTGCCAAAGCATGTTAGAAGGTTACAGTCTGGGATTTTTATTCAGATACAGAGCTTTCTGCTTTCCTCTGAGGGGAAGAAATACTTAATATTATTGAGAAAAAAAATTTCCACTAACTAGAATCATGTTCAAATCACGCACAGAAAATACTTTGAATGCGCAAGGTTACTCTCAGGGAAGAATATTCAACATTGCAGAGGGAGGATAGGAGTCTGTCATAAATTTTCTCCCACCTACCCTAGCATCCACAGTTAAGGAAATTAATGTGGTTTTGCCTAATCTCCATGGCAAAGCAATCCTTGCCTGACCTCTCAGATTCCCCTCAGTCTGGAGATTGTGAAACCAGAAGGAGTGGTAGCAAATTCGCAAGAGACAACAAAGGTGAAAATGGGATAAAGTCTGGAATCAGCAGTCATTGCCTAAATGTGTGGGCTCTTGGAGTCTTCTTCAACTGTATCCATGAGCCACAGCAAGATGTTTAAATCTCCGCATTCATTTTTTTTTTTCATGGATAAATTGCATTTCCTTTTGAAAGACAGGAAACATCTACCCTAGCTCTTATTTATTTGAATGAGAGACATTACTCACATCAAGAAAAACCTGCAGGTGAAAACATGGCTAACCTACCAACACTATATATTATTTCCTAATATGATTTACAGTGTAATACTTGGCATAAATCACAGTCAAAATTAAAAGAGAATCATAAAGTACAAAATGAATCCAACTCAATAAAGTCAAAGCCAAATCGTTATTCTTTAGTAAATATTTACTAAACCCAAAAAAATGTGCACGAAGTAAAAGCTCCAGAAATAAAACAACTGCACTAAGAATTCAGTTGGGTGCTTCGTATTTAGTATATGCCAAAGAAAATTTTACTAAATTTTTCACCGTGATGACCATACACGGATATATGATCTTAGGTGAAGTTTGTGCAGGCTCAACATCACTCAGTTAATTCCATATTATAAATGCTACTGCTCATTTCCCCAAATTATACTGTCCATTCCTCCTTATTTTTCTTCTTGATCAATCCAACATTCATTTTATATCTGACCACGGAACAGCATACGCACATAATGAGAGCGAAAATCATGGCTCCCTTGCAGATGTGGTTCAAAATCTAAAGCCAGTATAGTGTGGCCATCAAGAATAGAAGAACTCATGCCACGTGCTCTCTGGGGATCAAGGTGGCAACAGGCTGTTCCTGTAGCCAGGCCCTCACATTTGAAGGAGGAAACCAACATACAGTGATTCCTCCAGGCAACCCGCACTCTGATGTAGAGAAAATCCAATCAGGTCATTACCTGATTGGGCACATTGATTTTTGCCCTAATAGGTATGGGTTATCTGCCAGGCCATGGCCTCCTTCTAAGTGCACTGCAGAGAGAAGCCAACAGATATTCTTTTCACACCAGGCTAGTAGCTTCATCTATTACTTTACGTAGTGACCAGGGCAGCCTCTGATTAATACAGTTCAGCCAGATTGGGGATCTGGTGAGAGACGCAGGGAAACTATTGCAGTGGTTCACAAATGATTCTGACTCTGAGATCCGGGGCATGGGGAATGTGCTTGAGAAAAAAATAGATACAGACCAAATTGTTGGTAGAGGTGAATATTTCTAAGTGTTCACACAATAGGCAGACCTCCCTTCCTGCCCCGTTTGAGATCTTTCAGTGGTTGGTTTTGAAATTGACCTAATTTTTATCTCGGGCATCTTAGACCTCCATCTGTAAGACTGAACGCTCTTACAAGGAGAACTGGCCCTGCCAGCTTTGAGTGGTTTCAGCAGGAATTTTAGGCAGCAAGGAAGCTTTCCTGGCTTTCCCCATGCAGTGTAGGCGGGGAGAGCGCCTGACTGTGAGTCACAAGACCCAGGTCTGGCCCCGCCTTCACCAGCAACAGTCAGTCACCCCACAGGTCAATGCCCCCATCTTCAAAATGAGATTGATAGACTACTCTCTACCGCATGCAAAGGGAGTATCGAGGGCAAATATAAGAGACATAAAATAATTTATAATTCTCTGGAAGTGAGACAAACACATACTGTTAAGATAGCCAGGGAGCATAGGCTGTTTGCACACAGAGGCAGAGAATGAAGGCAATTAGTCAAACAATTACTGCAAAAACCACTCCCCCCTCCCACAAAGAAGAGAAAACAATACACACACATCCTTACCAACACTTATCTCACTAATCTGAGTATTTCAGACAAAAGGGAATTTTTGGCTGCCTGAATTACCCAGATAGTTCCCTTAAAAATCTCAATTTCACATATGCAGTGATAATGTCAATAAGGACAGCATTGTCCTCTATAGGGAATGAGGTGGCTAGACCTATAACCATTTCTTTCTGTTTGAATTTAACTTCTGAGGAAGATAAATTATTATGCTGTGTTCACCCCAAAGGAACCTTAAGACTTCAGAAGACCACAGGACTACCTGGAGTTTAGCTATGGGGTTAAGATTCAGAGTCCTCCAGAAAGTGTCTCTTCAAAGCATCTCTCTTGGGTCATAGACTGAACCTTGGGGATTTCTGGGTGATTCTTGCAAAGCATTACAATTTCATCCTGTGGCTGTGCTACCAGGAGATATACATCAAGACTGCAATAAATTGCAATGCCTCAGGCTGAGACAAGCTTTGAGGGGTTCTACTGTGGTCATTAGTTTAATTTCTGGAAAGAGTTTGTGAAAGTCTTTCTCAAACCAACAGACACACCAACTTGGCACATTCAATTTAATGTTTATTTATTTTTGAGAGAGACAGAGACAGAGTGTGAGTGGGGGAGGGGCAGAGAGAAAGGAAAACAGAATCCATAACAGGCTCCAAGCTCTGAGCTGTCAGCACAGAGCCCGACTTGGGGATTGAACTCACAAACCATGAGATCATGACCTGAGCCGAAATCGGACGCCTAACCAACTGAGCCACCCAGGTGCCCCTTGGCACATTCAATTTAATATCATTTAAAGGGGTGGGGAGAATGGTATATAATTTACTCCCTGTGTGCAGAAATGAATCTATATTCCTAATTTTTCAGACATTTGATACATACACCTGGAATCCCATACTCAATTGTTTCTGTAACTTGGGTATTGCATTTAGCATGACAACTTCCTTATCTTCATAAAGTGGGTCATTTTAATAATGCATACTAGCTATTGAGAATTTTAATTCAAAACCCTTTATTTATGTTACATCTTTACAGTAGCCTTGGGTGGAAGACAGCCAGCATTCTATATTTATGACTACAAGATGTTATATGTAACTTCCTGAGTATAACCTAGTTGCCTAGTGAAAAAAAAAATGCTGCTTCTAGAAGCACCTTCTGTTAAAGTATCTTATGTTCAGGAGAAACTGACTGAACAAACGTGACAATGAAAATTTCATACCTACTTGTGCTACTACTTTCGAAAACTTGGGCTCTGAGTGTCAGTTTCCATTGCTCCTGAAAGCTGTCACATTCACCACCAAGTGTCATGAGGTTGGGAATCCAACAACCGGCTGTATAAGTCTTACTTACCCCATACCTGAGTTGAAGTGAAGTCTCCCACTTTGGCCTTAAGGTTCTACTCTTTCATCCAAGCAGTGGTTTTGCCTCTGTCCTAAGAGAAGGATTCTTCTTTCACCTGTTCTCTGAGGCCACCCTGGAGAACTAACCCTACTAACACCACTCCCACCTTGGCAGAACCATAATCCTGCTGGGTGCATCCTGGACCCTGATTCAGAGTGGGGGCAACCCAATATTACACATAATAGCAAAAGAAAAAAATCTGGTCTCCTGGACTACAGTGCCCTAATCCTGCTCAATAAGGTTTTCTTGAAGATACAACTTGAAGCAGTATAAGAATCCAGCATTATAGTTAAACCCAGAATTCCAGACCAACGACATTGATTTGTTTTAGAGATTCAAGAAAAAACATGATGCAAGAAGAAATGTCAAAATCAAGGATCTTATTCAAAAATATAATGTTCTGACTACAGAAAGTAAGTCAAAGCAAATGGACCAAAAATCAGGTTCAAAACTTAAATATTTGTGGAAGAGTCTCCAAATTAAATGTATAACTATACATATGTAAATATGTATGTGTGTATACACACACACACACACACACACACACACACACACACACACACATATCTCTTAACCCCTTGCTCTGATGCTGACCTACAGGCCCATTATATCAGTATTGATATTTGCAAGATCTGAACAAAATGTGAGGAAAAATTTAATGTGTACCATTGTAAGGCTGCTATTGTCCTTGCCCAAAAAGATCTATTCTTTTTTATATCTTTCCTATTTTTTTCATAGAATTATCTTTTTTTTTTTTTTAATGAAATGATTCTCACAGTAGAGCGTTGGTTTGCTGTTTTGTTGTTGCTTGGTTTGTTCTTTATTTGGCAAAATAAAATGTTGAAACCCAATGAGTCTCAAATTTGGGGCGTGCCATGGTTTGTTACTGATCCTTGAAATCCTTATAGCCAGGATGTATGACCCAGACAACATACGCCAAACTCTACTTGATGTTTGAATGCCTCTTCCTAACCCTCACTCATTAGTCCTTCTTCTAGGTCCTGCTGCCACAGGGTCTCGGTTACCCCTCCACATGAAAGCCCTTTTTATAGCTGAAAACAGTTCTTCTCCCAAGACTTTTTTTCTTCAGAATAAAAAATCTTTTACTGTCTTCAACGATCATTTTGAGCCAGGTCTCTAAAAAGAGCCTGTGAGAAGGCAGAAAAAGCTTGAGAGAAATATATATACTATTATCATTATTACTATTACCACTGAAGGCAAGAAATCACATCTATGTTTTATAAATGAGGCAACTGAATCCAATAAGTTAAGAGGCTAAACCAATCAAACAGCTGGTAAAAGACATTCAGTACTCAGCAAACAAAACTGTCTTGCCCTTGATAAATGTATGCATTAAGGGCAAAGGACACACATGGTAGCAGATGTGTATAAATTGATTCGACAAACGTCTCCATCATGTAAACTATGCCATGCCTTACTGTAGCAGCACAGTTACAGAAAACAGGGTACAGTCCCTCCTTTTGAGGAGCTCACAGTCATGACACGGTATATAGGTAAAATAGTAAAAGTATGAAAAGGTTGCACAATAGAAACAGAAACAACCAACTTTCGTTTGGGAGAGCTGGAAAGGAGCAAGAGAGGACGTGACTTGTAGGCTGGGCCAATGAAGGGTGAGGAGGAATTTGCCAAGGAGGGTGAACCGTTACCTAAGATAATTTACTGCAGAAGAAAGGACGTGTTTGGAGGAAGATGTGATGAGTTCAGTTCCAGAGCTACAGGTAACTTTGAGACACCCAAAGGAGACAACCAGGCAGCAACTACACCATGTAAAAGAAACTTGAAAAAATAGACCTAGGAGGTACGTGCACACAGAAAGCCGAGCTGGAAAAATCTCTTTTCACTCTTTTACCAAATTGGAAAATGCTTTGTATATAAGCTTAGGATAATTTACTTTTGGGGGGGGGGAGATAAGTTACTTTTAACTCGAGGATTCAAGACAGTCTTCTTTTGTGAATCATGGCGCAGAAACCCATTTTTATTGATAAGAATGAAATGAGAAAGAAAATAAAAATATTCTCCAGAGAGGTGAGTTTCAACAGTATGAAATGAAAGGTGTTCAACATCAAACTTTCTATCTTCAACGTACAGATACATACAGTTAATCTACAGCCAGTAGGCTCTCGGCGTTTAAAGAATAGTTACCTTAGTTTGCCATAACTATAAACACAGAACTAAAGAGGGATGCTTAGCTTGAAATTCTTTGAGACTGCCTGCTTAAGATTATTTTCGTATATGTAAGTGACTTCTTGCTACGGAAAAGCACTCAGTAATTCATTTCCTCCAAGCAGAGATAGGTAGTTTGGTTTGGAACCTGGCAGATTTCAATCATGGGTTAGAGATACTGAGATGCGGATTTGCCAGCATTAAGTCTGTCTGTAAAAGCATACGGCTGGTGGACTGAGAAGGCTGCCAAGCAGCAACACTCTGATAACTTCTGTTCAAGCAAAGGGAGTTTATTTACATCAGGGTTAGTCTCTAGTGAGAGCAGCTGCATACAACAGGCTGCACTTGCTTGAGACAATTCCAGCATCATCTCGTCAACCATGTGTTCACTGAGCCTACCTCCTGCATGTGCCCTCCATCATCCACAGACTCCATTCCTGGTGTCTCATGGAATGTAAGCTTGGTTCTCACTGTCTTAGCTCCCAGCTACACTTAACCACAATGCCACACACATAGTCGTAGCTCAATAATTATTTGTTTGATGGATGCAGCCCAAAACAAGTACAAATTGAAAAAAAAAAAAATGGACTCAACAATGCCTAGCAACACTGTCTGCTCACATGTTCCGATACATATTTGGAGGTCTTCAGTAGGCATCGATCCAGGAAACTTCCTGCAGGTTTTGTTCATTCCTTCCTTTGTACTTGTCTCTTGAAAGTTTCCACTTGGAATTTTGAACAATAACCTGGATAATCAATTTGGTTTATTTTAACCTCTAATACTACATTTAAACTTACTGAACAAAATCATCTCTCTCTGTCCTGAGGCTTCTATTTTGAGTTCTCTCTTGGCACCATTATAGCACGCACTTAAAACTGGGATTTTTTTGAGCTTGGATGAGATGCAGAATAATTTTCTGTTATGCATGACTGAGAGGCAAGAAAAATATTTCAGAGAAAGAAAGCTGTCTCTAAGGGGTTATAAGAATAATTTGGGATAGGACTGATACAGAATTTAATTTTAGCAACATTAATATATGAAACAAAATACTAAAATCTCACTTTCATACTTTACGGTATATTGGCGATCATACATAACAGCTCTGATTAAGACATATTTTGGTTGCATCTAAAGAATTCTCATCCATGTGCCTGCGTTATTCTGTAAATATAAATGGAATGAGAGTATTTCAGTGCACTGTTGTTTATTATCTACCCCTCAGTCACAGATAGAGCCCAGGGGAAGAGTCCTTTGTAAATACACTCTAACAATGACAACAGAACGTTTAATTTATGCACAAAAGTTGCTATAATTCTTCTGTTGGTAGCTTGTTTCACAAATTGATGGCAAGAAAATTAAAGGGCCTCCATGAAAAATACAGAGCTTCAAAATTAAAACAAAAACAAAAACAAAAAACAAAAATAAGACTTAGATACAACCCATTCAAGGATATTGTTCTCTCGGGCTGGTGTTGGTCAGCCTCTCTCCTGTTTAATCTGTCTCTCAGCAAAAATGCCAAGACAGTTTCGGGGAATATTACACTCAGAAATATTGCTTCTATATATATTGGCAGGAAGCATTGTCTGGGAAGGAAAATCATCTTGTTCCAGAAGCCTGCAGAAATTGTCCAGTGAAAAATAATGAAATAATCCAATGTGGCAAAGCCAAACAAGGAAAGTAAAGACACATTTTACAAAGGCTCTCAAAAGAAATTTGAAGTTTCCTTTTGAAAATTTTTGAGTCCTACATAGACATGACTTCTCAAAGCTTGAGGGGGGATGTTTCTCTCTCTTGTATGAACTCTTCTATGGAAAACTTAAGTGATAATTTGTGGTATTGTAGGATAATCCATTGAAAGCTAATTGTGAAAGCAAGACCATAATTTAAAGAAAAACAAAGGAGAGTTTCCCCCCTAGCTAGTCATGGAGTTGATTGTATGCCCTGTTCTTTGTACCACTAAATACAGTTCAAAATCTTTGCCCCCTCAGTCTCTGGTCACAGCACTTGCCTTGTTCCTTGCCTTCCTTTCCTACCACATCCCAGTTCCCTCATCTCCATGTTACCTCCTATTTTCCTGTCATCATTAATTCACATCAAGACCTCTGCCAATATACAGCTATGGGAATCTCTCTCTTTAATTTTATGATTTTCCACATCAAATCTAATGCTTAAAACCATACACACCATCTTATTTTTAAAACCTGCAGTCCTCTCCTGACTGTTGTACTTCTGGCAAAGGCACCCTTACTCTTCCAATCACTCTGACCCACAACCCCAGTCGACTGATTATCTCACACTTATGTCCCCTATCCAGTAAGACACACACCCTTCAAGATTCTCTTACTGTAATGTCACCTCACGATGTTTATTTCTGAGTGATGGGATTTTATGACATATGTATGTGTGTGTGTATGTGTATATGTATATATATATACACATTAATATATATATAAGTCATTTAAATATGTGCATACTGCATCTCTAACACTCATACAGACAATATTTTGCCTCTATCTCTGTATCTTGCATCTGTCTCTTATCTCGATGCTAAGGTCTGTAGTCATCTTTACAATATTCCTTAGCTCACCTCACTTGTCCATAACCTCCCACTTCTCTCTTGCCCATGCGAAGCACAGTACTTCACTTCCGACCCAAGAAGATCAAAGGCTTCCAGTATGGGCTCTCCATAATTTCATTCTCAAAATCCTCGAAATTATCCAGAGTCCTCAAATATTCCTCCTTCGTGTTGTCCAGTTGGCCTTGATTCTTTGCCTTTATACCTGTTCTTAGATTTTGGCCAATCAATTGATTATTTCCTATCATTTTCTGGTATCCTCTACCTCTTTCTGTTAAAAAAAAAAAAGAAAGAAAAGAAAAAGTCTTCCCTTCTATCTACAACATTTTCAAGTACTTCATTTGAGGGGGGAAAAAAAAGCCTCCTTTAGCTCTGCTAATCTCTCAAGCTACTAGACCAAGTTCCTCCTGCCCTCACACCAGCTTTCCCCCCAACCCCTGGTTTCCCCTGATTTCTCAGACCACTGTACTGGTTTTCATCTTCAGCATACGACTGAAGTTGCTGTCTTGAAGATCATAATTTCACTCCTAAAAACAAAATCTAATAGCCTTATTGCTGTTCATAGCATTCCTGGCTTCTCAGATACATTTGCCATTGCCAAAAACCTTGATTCTCCAATTCTCTCTTCCCCTGCCCTTGTGTACTCTCCAATCTTCTGAGTTTCTTATTTTCTTTTTGTTTTAAAATTTTTTAAATCTTTTATAAACTTTATTTATTTTTGAGAAAGAGAGACAGAGTGTGAGTAGGGGAGAGGCAGAGAGAGGGAGACAGAGAATCTGAAGGAGGCTCCAGGCTCTGAGCTGTCAGCACAGAGCCCGACATGGGGCTCGAACTCACGAAAGCAAGTTCATGACCTGAGCCAGGTCAGACGCTTAACCAACTGAGCCACACAGGTGCCCCTCTTCTTATTTTCTTGACATCTATCAGGTTTCCCTTTGTGGAATGTCTTCCTCTTTCTGTCCCTTAAATATAGATTTCCCCCAAGCTCTCATTGTTAACCTCTTCCCTTCTCTCTTCAAATTCTTTCAGGTCAATTCATTAGTTCACAGGGACTGGCTAGCAAAGTTGTATATCTTCTCTCTTGAAAAACAAAACAGATTTCTAACCACCTCCCAGAGAGCTCACCTTGGTCTTCTGTAGGCATCTCAAACTCAACACGTCCAAAATGTAGAATACTATCTTCCCTACAAATTTCTTTTCCTTACGTGAATTTCCTGTCCTATCAATTTTCTTTCATGTTAAAAAACAAAAAACATTGGGGCGCCTGGGTGGCTCAGTCTGTTAAGCGTCCGACTTCAGCTCAGGTCATGATCTCATGGTGCGTGAGTTCGAGCCCTGCGTCGGACTCTGTGCTGACAGCTCAGAGCCTGGAGCCCGTTTCAGATTCTGTGTCTCCCTCTCTCTCTGCCCCTCCCCTGTTCATGCTCTGTCTCTCTCTGTCTCAAAAATAAATAAACGTTAAAAAAAATTTTTTTACATAAAAAAACAAAACAAAACAAACAAACAGTGAAATTGTTCTATTTACTCAACCATTTCTTCCTTGATATTTTAAGTGATCCGGTTTTGTACAGCTGCCACAAACTACCACCTCCCGATTCTGAAGCCCTGGTCTCCAGCCCCAGCTTCTATTCTAAGCATTAGAATAATAATTTTGATTGCCATCAATTATCTTCAACTGAGGCCCCATATGAACTTCATTAATATGTACAACAAACCATTATAGAGCTGTTCTTACACACCAGACACTGTTGTTTCTGAAGAAACTCGTGGACTAGATGGGGAGATAAACATCTAATAAATACTTACAAGTCATTTGTTCTTTCAACAGTATTGATTGTGTACCTATTGTATACCAGGCACTTGGGCAATGGCTGGAGATACAACAGTCAATAAAACATGGTATGTGCCCCAAGGAGTTCACAGTCCAGTTGGATAAGTCAAACAAATAACCACATAATTATCATACAATGTAGTATGAAATGGGAAAGGTATAATCTACATCTTAAAGTATAAATAGGAGGTATCCACATGAATAAGGTGAAGTAAGGGCTTTCTAGGTTCTCAGAACAGCATTAACAAGTAACAACATGGTGTGAGGAACTAGGCGGTCTTATTGTTGTAATCGGCTATTTCAATAATTTAAGTGAGAAATAATAAATACCTGAGTTTTGTTTATTAAATGAATGAAGGGCTATGAAGGGCAAAAGGAGGTATGGGGAAGATATGTAAGAGACACGGTTGTGGGAATTTGGTGACAGACTGGATATATGATGGTAGAAAGGAGTCTTCTCGATCTCAACATGTCCGACACCTATCTTACTTCCTGTATTTTATCTCTCCCTGATACCACTGCTCACAAAGGTGCTCTAGTTGGAAACCTCAGTCAAATCCTAATACAGAGCCAGCTAAGCATACAATAAATGCATACTGAGTAAATTAATTAATATCTATAAGTCCAGAACATGAACTGGCATCATTGCCTGTATTATCAGCATTCTTAGCTGTAACCACAAAATCCATTCTGGCTAATTTAAGCAGAAAAGGGACTTATTAAATGGTATTATGTAGCTCACAGAATAAAAATAGGAGAGCTGGAGAAAATTGGAGGCTAAATTTCCAGGGAGAATGTTCAAGACCAAATCACACAATTAGTCTGAGGAGGACATGGCCGCCACCACCTCCAACTCTAAGAATTAAACCTCGGATCTTGACCAGAATGGCTCTTGCAGCCAGCGCTGCAGCCACTTCTGTTGGCAAGGCCACCACTGCTGCTGTTGCCACTATGAAAACTCCACACCACCCACAGCAGTGACAACAGGGTGACACATGGAGCTTGTTTCCTCTGGCTGCTTGCTTCTGGCACCAAGTCTCCGGAAGGCATAGCTGACCGGTAGAGTCTGGGTCACTCACCTGAGTTGCCACTGCAAGGGAGACTGAGGAGTTTGAGCTTTACCTTCAGAGTCAGAACTTCTATGTTGGAAAAGTGGTTTTTTGGGGTCTTTTTAAATGTATATTTATTTTGGGGGTGGGGGAAAGGGACAGAGAGAGAGGGAAACACAGAATGTGAAGCAGGTTCCAGGCTCTGAGCTGTCAGCACAGAGCCCAACACGGGGCTCGAACTCAATGAGCTATGAGATAATGACCCGAGCCAAAGTTGGATACTTAACTGACTGAGCCACCCAGGCGCCCCAAAACTGTTCTTAATATCTCCATGATATAGAAATGAAAAGATAGTGTCCAATATGAAACATAAATGACAGACCTTTTTGACCCTCCTGAATCTCCCTTCTTCCAATCAAGTCAACAGTATGGCCTACTTGTAGGCCTTCAGTCAGCACTTCCTTCCAATGCTTGGAAACAGAGAAGAGTAAACCAATAAATAAAATTCATAAATGTGTCACATCATCTTTGTGAAAACCCTCAGAAACTTTTCTGTGACACATTCCTCATAGACTCCCAGAAATACTGTTAACAGAATATAAACATTTATACAAATAGATAGTAACCTAACATGATTTCTATATGTAAAAGTATGGATAGTCACATGTCCAGAGGGACCACTCCTTATACATTCACACATAACATAACTTCCAGCTTTGGAAGTAGACACAAGCAGATCTTCTGGGCTCTTCTTCCGTATACATTCAGATTCTACAGCAGTAATCTTCAAAGAGAGGCGCACATACCCCTGAAGACTATACAGTAATTCATTGGAATTTGGAGACAAAATATTAGAACACGTGCTTATATGTATATAAGAACTAAGAAATAGATTAAGGTTACTAATATCACCCACACTAGAGCCCTCACTTGGTCCCCATGTTAGATGGTCACATGAGGGCACAATGCAAGAGGTCTCCACAAGGAAGCTGGGAGGTCCTGATTCTGAAGAATCAGTATTGGCAACTTCGCCCAATCTCTGCTTCTGAAATATTTCAGTCAGGGACGCCTGGGCAGCTTAATTGGTTAAGCGTCTGACTCTGGCTCAGGTTATAATCTTGCAGTTCATGAGTTCAAGCCCCATGTTGGGCTCGGTGCTGACGGCTCAGAGCCTGGAGCCTGCTTTGGATTCTGTGTCTCCTTCTCTCTCTCTGCCCCTCCCCTGTCTCTCTCTCTCAAAAATAAATAAACATTAAAACATTTTTTAATAAAACGCTTCAGTCAATTGTACTTTACATGTGGTAAGTGGAATTAAAATTTATTTTGTCCTCATTAGTAGAATCCTAAATACGAGTCTACTTGTTAAAAGCAGTCTCCAAGGCCAAAACAGCTAATTTCAAATCCTGCCTGACTTTAAACATTTTATTCAACTTGTCTCTGCCTTAGTTATCTCATCTGTAAAATAGGAATGAAACCTAACTCAGAATTTTGTTATGAGATTGACTGAGGTAATTTGTGTGAAGTGCTTAAGACGTTTCTGCAAATGGTGAGCACCATGTGAATCTCTAAATAAATATGTGCTCAAGAGATGAGGAGTATCTGTGAAAATATTCTGCACTGCAGAGAAGCGCACTGGTTATCTTGCGGCAAAACATTTCAAGTCCTTGTCAAATTTAAAGATGAATTACATACTTTTACAGAAAATATAGGATCCAAATTTTCTGATCTTTTCTGTGATGTCAAGTGCCTATCAGTAGTAAGCCTCATACAGATATTGAAATGAAACAAACCCCCCAAAACTGATATGCCCTGTCAAGATAAAGATGATATTTTAGCAATGAGTAAGAAAGTAACTGTTTCTTTTTTAGTAAATGGGTGTTTAGAAATGTTTGTATCATTGTGTGGCTGTGTGGAAATGCTATGTCATCCATTAACATTTCTATTTCTTCACATACAAAAAAATAATTTTTGGAGACAGACTTTTCTAACCCCTTTTTAAAAATCTGGAGTTGCTCTGGAGTTTGGAATTGTTTGAAAAATTACAAATGCAACAAACATCCCACTTGTACTTTATATTTTTATTTAAGCAGTATTTATTTCATCTTCGTCACATTCTTTTCAAATTTTACTTTTATTTGCATTTCATGTTCATATTATATTAGTTTAGAAAGAACATGTATATAATTTGTCAATAAAGGCTCCATGAGGGGCACCTGGATAGCTCAGTCAGGTAAGCGCCCAGCTTCGGCTCTGGTCATGATCTCATGGTCTGTGGGTTTAAGCCCCGCATCAGGCTCTGTGCAGACACCTCAGAGCCTGGAGCCTGCTTTGGATTCTGTGTCTCCTCTCTGACCTTCCCCTGCTCATGCTCTGTCTCTCTCTCTCTCAAAAATAGATAAATATTTTTAAAAATTTAAAGACTATATGATGAAAATATTTGTACTGATAAGGGTGTGTGATAACGAAAAAAAAAGACTACCATTTCACTCTCTAGGAATGGTCACTGTGACAGAAATTTATACATGATCCTAACCCTCACAATAATTCTAAGAGATGGGTACTTACATAATTCCTATTCTACAGTACAGGAGCCTAAGGTTAAACATTAAATAATTTCCCCAGAGCCATAGAGCATGCAAGTGACTAAATCAGGATTGGAATGCACTTCGATCTGGCTCCAAGGGCATGCTGCATTGCCACTTTGCTAAATACAACCCAGAGGGATTATGGTGATATTTTGCACAGCAAAATACCGTGAACAGAATAACAGCAGGAGATTCAGATTGGTTAACTTAAAGAAAAGATATTTAACCATATTTTGGTTACATATGTCCAAGCAGACTTCAAATTTCAAATGGTTTTTGCTCTAAAGTTGGAAATGTAGAATGCAGGAATGTAGAATGCATTTTCTTCTAGAAACAGGGTTAAAGATAGTAGCTAAATTTCTGTGGACTATACAGAATCCTATTTTCTCATAACATACCTGAATTATTAGACACCAGCAATGAAAAATAGTAGAAAACCATGCAATACATGCAATGTCAGCACTTACACACACACACACACACACACACACACACACACACAGAGTCAGAATATTGCCACTTCAGGAAAAAAAACATGTTCTAAAGGGCTGTGATAATGCATAGAGAAATTCTGTACATGTTTTCAAAGGAACAGTTCCTCATTTTCATGGGCTTCAGAAATTAATGTCAATTCTTCACAATACTTAACTTCAAAATACATAATTTTAATTTTATTTACAGAGGTATATAATTAGTGTTCTCTTATTTTTATCACAATTGATTAAGGCTGATTTTTGAGCAAATGGAAATGTAGGGAAGTGGGCAGAGAGAAAGAAAAAGGAGCTGGAAGTTTGATTTTCCTGAGGTAATTGGGAAAAGTGGGAAAACAAAGAAAAGACACTAGAAGACAAAGAAAAGAGAATAATGAGCGTAGCAACGACATCTGTATGCTTGTGGGGGAAAAAACAAAACAAAACAAATCATGGTTTTCAGTAAAATTGGCTGAGGCATGGAATGGAGAAAAGACAGAAGTATGGTAAGTGCTTACTCAAACCTAGTCCTTGTCATTCTGCTAGGTGTCATTGCGTCTCTATATTATAACCTTGTTTAATGTTTATGGATGATACAGTCCCTCCTTCCCCTCAGATTGCCAGAAACTCAGTTTGATCCAGGGCAGTTTGGTTGATGAGTGGTGGTGACTGGGATGGACAGATGTCAGGTGTCATCTCTGGTGCAAGAACAGCCTCAAGATGGCTTTGAGAGAAGTGAATGACCAGTGTCCAAACTATGAGTACAGGGTTTTAATTCAGGAAGCGCATAAGAGCCAGCATGGTTCTTTTTGGCAATTAGTTACATGAGTAACCTCCACCGAGAGAAATATTTAACTAATCATTCCTCGAAATCTCCCAGGATTCTCTAGCTCCAAAAAGGAAGAACATTAGAATTGGAATCATTTTCAGAGGCCGGGTCATTCTCCTCATCTTTAAGAGAAACATATTTCTTTCCTTTTCTTTTTTTCTTTTCTTTTTTTATTTTTTAAAATTTACATCCAAATTAGTTAGCATATAGTGCAACAATGATTTCAGGAGTAGATTCCTTAAGGCCCCTTACCCATTTAGCCCATTGCCCCTCCCACAACCCCTCCAGTAACCCTCTGTTTGTTCTCCATATTTAAAGTCTCTTATGCTTTGTCCCCCTCCCTGTTTTTATATTATTTTTGTTTCCCTTCCCTTATGTTCATCTGTTTTGTCTCTTAAAGTCCTCATATGAGTGAAGTCATAGGATTTTTGTCTTTCTCTGACTAATTTCACTTAGCATAATACCCTCCAGTTCCATCCACGTAGTTGCAAATGGCAAAATTTCATTCTTTTTGATTGCTGAGTAATACTCCATTGTATATATATACCACAGGGCTCTTTCCATACTTTGGCTATTGTTGATAGTGCTGCTATAAACATGGGGGTGCATGTGTCCCTTTGAAACAGCACACCTGTATCCCGTGGATAAATGCCTAGTAGTGCAATTGCTGGGTCATAGGGTAGTTCTATTTTTAGTTTTTTGAGGAACTTCCCTACTGTTTTCCAGAGTGGCTGTACCAGCTTGCATTCCCACCAACAATGCAAAAGAGATCCTCTTTCTCTGCATTCTCACCAACATCCGTTGTTGCCTAAGTTGTTAATATTAGCCATTCTGACAGGTGTAAAGTGGTATCTCACGGTGGTTTTGATTTGTATTTCCCTGATGATGAGTGATGTTGAGTATTTCTTCATGTGCCGGTTGGCCGTCTGGATGTCTTCTTTGGAGAAGTGTCTATTCATGTCTTTTGCCCATTTCTTCACTGGATTATTTGTTTTTTGGGTGTTGAATTTGATAAGTTCTTTGTAGATTTTGGATACTAACCCTTTATCTGACATGTCATTTGCAAATATCTTCTCCCATTCTGTCGGTTGCCTTTTAGTTTCACTGATTGTTTCCTTTGCTGTGCAGAAGCTTTTTATTTTGATGAGGTCCCAGTAGTTCATTTTTGCTTTTGTTTCCCTTGCCTCTGGAGACATGTTGATAAGAAGTTGCTGTGGCCAAGATCAAAGAGGTTTTTGCCTGCTTTCTCCTTGAGGATTTTGATGGCTTCCTGTCTTACATTGAGATCTTTCTTCCACTTTGAGTTTATTTTTCTGTCTGGTGTAAGAAAGTGGACCAAGTTGATTCTTCTGCATGTTGCTGTCCAGTTTTCCCAGCACCACTTGCTGAAGAGACTGTCTTTATTCCATGGGATATTCTTTCCTGCTTTGTCAAAGATGAGTTGGCCATACGTTTGTGGGTCCATTTCTGGGTTCTCTATTCTGTTCCACTGATCTGAGTGTCTGTTCTTGTGCCAGTACCATACTGTCTTGATGGTTACAGCTTTGTAATATAGCTGGAAGTCCAGGATTGTGATGCCTCCGGCTTTGGTTTTCTTTTTCAAGATCACTTTGGCTATTTGGGGTCTTTTCTGGTTCCATACACATTTTAGGATTGTTTATTTTATCTCTGTGAAGAATGCTGGTGTTATTTTGATAGGGATTGCATTGAATACGCAGATTGTTTTGGGTAGTATCGACATTTTAACAATATTTGTTCTTCCCATCCAGGAGCATGGAATCTTTTTCCATTTTTTGGTGTCTTCTTCAATTTCTTTCATAAGCTTTCTATAGTTTAAAGAAACATATTTATTTTCTGTCAGCTTTTCCAGATTGCTGCACTTAGAAATGCACTGGCTATGTTTTCTTCTTTCTTACAATACACTTTTAAATTCATTGTCATTTAACTTCTTGGTCCTCATCTTCTTGAACCTTAAGGACAGACATTCATTGATATTACTTATCTCCTCCTTCTTGAAATTCTCATCTCCTACTTAACTCTTCTCACTCTCCTCCTACCTTTTAAAATCCTCCATTTCTGTCTTTCTCTGACTTTATACTTGCCACACGTCTAAATTTAAGTATCTCCTAACATTCTTCTTTGAGCTCTATTTTTTTCACACCCTCCCACGGCATATCACCCACACAACTCGAACAATTACCACCATTGAATAATTCCCCAACGTATATTTTTTCATTCCCACATTTGTATTTCTTGATCACTGAAATCCCAGGACTCCATCAATGACCAATAGTAATTTGACTTGCCAAATCCAGTAGATTCTACTTCTTCAATGATTTTCCCTTCCTACCTCTCCATCCAGTCTTACTGTCACCTCAGCAATCTGGGACCAAACATTATTTCTATCCTGAGCTGTCAGATACTCTCCCAACTTCCAGTTTCCCTCTCTGGATTCCTTGTGCTCAAGTAGCCTTCTGCAAGCATATTCTGATACATAATGTCCTTGTTCAAATACACGTAATAGCCCCAAGAAAGACCTGGCCATGCTGTGTTGAAAATCTGAGCTAAAAAATGGGTGTTTTAAGTTGCTAAATTTGAGAAGGCTTGTCACACAGAAGTAGAAAACTGACATGGCAGCTTATATCTCCCAGAGTGAGCAAATCAAGAGACAGCAAGGACATAGCCACAATGCTTTTTTTGTTGAAAAACTACGTATTCTATTTGTTAGAAGTCACAAAGTCCCACTCACACTGAAGAAAAAAGAAATTAGGTTCCACCTCTTGAAGGGAAGAATATCAAAGAATTTGTGGACATATTTTAAAAAAAAACATAATAATAGTAGTAATTAATTTTTTCTTATTTTTACTATTGCTGGATAATGACTTATTTAATGAAAAAAGTAGGTAGTATTTTTTTTATTAAAAAAATTTTGGGGGGGGTATTTATTTTTGAGACAGAGAGAGACAGAGCATGAGCAGGGGAGGGGCAGACAGAGAGAGAGATACAGAATCTGAAGCAGGCTCCAGGCTCTGAGCTGTCAGCAAAGAGCCCAATGCAGGGCTCGAACTCACGAACTGGGAGATCCTGACCTGAGCGAAGTTGGACGCTTAACCGACTGAGCCACCCAGGTGCCCCAAAAGTAGGTAGTATTTTTGCACACACTTTATAGATGAGGAAACTGAAGCACATGGAAATTAGGTAATTTGCCAAGGTCATGGCTAGTAGCTGGCTGTGCCAGATACCAGTCCCAAAATCGTAACTCCAGGGCCTGAGCTCCTAGTCACTATGTGAATTTTAACAATGCAGTTAAAAATATGCCTCATAATATAATCCATGAGCAAAATAATAAAATATTGGCCAATGAAAATAAAATTGGCTGAATTCATAATTAGTTCAATGACCGTTTCCAGAGATGACCAATTAATGACCAATTCAGAGCCTACCTGAAAGGGAAATTAGAGTGGTTTGTTTAAAATTATATCATCTGCAATTTCCTCTAAAACATTTTACTTATGCCTTGAATATCAACATCAAAGCCATGCTTACCAAATTAATAAATGGCAAGACGAATTTCAGAAGTCTCCAAAAGCATGTCCTAAGAGAAACAAGTAAATAATTAAAGGACCCAGGAATACATAACTTAGAAAGACAAGAAAGAAAGAATATATTTCCTGACTCAAACACTGAAGAGCTGATAGGAAACAAAAAAAATTCACTTTATTGAGTGTGGTTTCAAAGACAGAACTCAAATAAATGGATGGAAATTGTGGGTGGACTTCTGATCAATACAAGAACTCTGACCATTTAGTCACCTCATGGCAGCCCAGACTGTCTTAGAAGATGGTAACTTCTGAGTCACCAGAGGAATTCCCAAAGCAACTGAATGGCCACTCGCCAGATGCTGTAGTTCAGATCCATTTAGCTGGTGAAAAGTTGGAAAAAATTCCTTCTAAATCATCTTCAAACTCTAAATGTCTTCAGTCCTCTCCCACACGTCCTGACTCCGCCTCAAACTTCAGTTTCATTATTTGACCTCTTAAACGATGCCTTCCAGCCAACCTGGCCACTTTCCCCCATAACGACCCTACATTTTTTGTCTCTATCTAGGCTGACCGTTAAGCATCTTCTGCAACTGGCAAAATCAGACCCATCCTTGAAGACCAAGTACAAAGCTATCGCATCCCTGATGCTTTCCCCAATAATCAATCTAATTATCCTCTTTACCTCCTTAGCACTATGTTCACCTCTCTCATATGGCTCCTCTGACACTCCGTCTCGTGTTAAACATTCTTAAAAATTTTTTTCTTTAATGTCTCTATTTATTTTTGAGACAGAGCATGAGCAGGGGAGGGGCAGTCACAGAATCTGAAGCAGGCTCTAGGCTCTGAGCTGTCAGCACAGAGCCTGATGCAGGGCTCAAACTCACAGAGTGTCAGATCATGACCTGAGCTGAAGTCGGACGCTTAACCGACTGAGCCACCCAGGTGCCCCTTGCATTAGACATTCTTATAGCCATCTTAATTCCCTATAAAAGCGAAAGCTACTTGAAGGCAAGAACCATCTACTTTCCGCATGCCTGTTCAGTTTTAAATATGACTGCCAATCACCGCCCTAATAATACATGCTTGTTAAATTGGATTTGACCCTTACTACATGAAATCAATAGTGATATTGGAAGGATAATTTAAATACATTTCCCGATTAAATGTACTTCTGAAGTAGAGTATATGTGCCTCTCCTCCATTGACCCCATTAGTTCTTTTTTGTCTGCCTGATTTTTAAAATTATGGTAAAATACATGGCATTCACCACTGTAACCATTTAAGTCTACAGTGGCATTTAGTACGTTTGCAGTATTGTGCAACCATCACCTCTAGGTAGTTCCAGAACTATTTCATCATCCAAAAAGGAAACTCCATTTCCATTAAGCAGTCATTCCCCCACCTCCCCCGCTTCCTCCCCGCAGCCCCTGGCACCCACTAATCTACTGTCTCTACCCTTAGCTCCTTTGAAGCTCTGACACAAAGTCTTATACTAAGTGGTTATTCAGTAAATATTTGTTGAACTGAATTTGAATAAAAAGGCACACCAGAAAATACACATGCTTCAAGAGAAATAAACAGCAGGAGAGATCTATTTTTGAAAGTATAGGGTACCTGGATGGCTCAGTCAGTTAAGTGACCAGCTCAATTTCAGCTCAGGTCATGATCTCACAGTTCAAGGGTTCAAGCCCTATACTGGGCTCTGTGCTGACAGTGTGGAGCTTGCTTAGGATTCTCTCTCTCCACTCCTCTCTCTCTCTCTCTGCCCCTCCCACCTCAAAATAAATAAATAAATAAATAAATAAAATATAATATATACACACATAAAGAAAGTATAAATTATTCTTAAAGGGTATTGTTTTTGAACATAACATTGTACAGAATAACGTTAATCGCTTTGTCAAACAAGCCCTTTGAAATATAATGTTCCATGTTACTTCTAAGCAACAAACAAAAAACTAATGTGCTAGAAAAACATACCAGAAATTAGTTGTGCAAAAGTATTCTGTAAGTTTTTTAAAGTCTGATTTTGCAGTGAGAACTTCCAAACTCCCCCCAAAATACATAGGAATGATTAAGATGACAAAAAGACATCAAAAGGGTTGGTCTGGAAGACATTTTAGGTTTTCCATACAGTCTTCACTGCAGTGGCTTCTTTTGTAATATTCAAAATATTATCATTTTTTATTCTGCCTTCTTGAAAACGTTTTTGAAAGGATTTCTTTTTTCACGTGTTTGTGTGATTTCTGGGAGTTGGCCATGCACGGGTGAGGTCCCCTGCCAGGTGGCTCTTCTAAGCAATTTTCCCACTGAAAATTCCGACAATAGTTTATAATCTCATCTCTTAGTGGTTACAAAAGACTGAGTTCAGTCCATGAAAATGTTCCTTTATCTTAATTGTTCTCTCCCTCCATGGTAGCATGTTTACCTTTATAATTTTGTGATTTTTTTTTTAACTCCTGCTGCTGGAGAATCCACTGTTTTACGCCTTGTTTCTTCAGCTATTAGTCACATAGATCTTATAACTTCTGAGAGGAACTGTGCATTTTTTTGTTCAGTGCTAGGAGCTCACCGACCGAGGGGGGGTTTCCATAGTATACTGACGTGCAAATGACAAGTTAAGTTAATTAAATTCAGTGACATTAAACTCACCATAAAACTCCCAATGTGTACAGAATGACTCATTTCCAACAAGCCCTATTTAATATCATGAAATTGTAAAGATTATGATTTAGTTAACTATTATTCCAAACAATCTTGAGGCCATAATTAAATTTTTTTTTCTGAAAAAGAAGACTACTTTGCTGTCGTGATTATTTTTACTTATTCTATTGCATTCAGGACGTTTCTTAAGTCATGTTTTATTTCTTTACATGTCACAGGGAAAAAAATGGAAAGAAGGAATTTGTCAAATTACTCCAAGTGGAAATAATGTGAATAGTAGATACATAAAAGAAAACAGAGAAGGGAGAAACATCTTTCAAAAAGCAGCAAAAGATGGAAGAACTTCTGGAAGGTGCAGCCAAAGTCTTACAGCTAGAGGGAATGTAAATGGGTGCCACCTTCCTGGAACGTATCTCGACAAGAGTCTTAAACCTTCTGTGTACATTTAACCTTTGCATTAGCAATATCCCTTCTAGGAATTGATCATAGGGAAATAATTTGAAAAGTGAGAAAAATATATGAACAAGAATGCTCATCCAAGTGTCATTTACAATGGAAATTTTAAAAGAAAACCTGCATACAACCTAAACATCCAAAGATAGGGGACTAGTTAACAAATTATAGAGTACGCATTTCATTAAATACTAGAGGGTCATTACAAATGATTATGTAGCTCTATATTATTTTCCTGGAGGGAAGTTGCAACATAAAAGTGATAAAGGCAGTTTATAGAACAGTGTGCACAGTATGAATCCACTGTAATTAAATATATATAAAAATACACACACACAGGCAGACGTAGAAAAGAAGTTAGTAAAAATAATGAAATTTTAACAAAGGTTATCTCTAGGTGGTGTATTTGTATAGGATTTTTCTTTTCTGCTTATCTGCACCTTTGAATCTTGCTGCAATGCTCATGGATTTCTCACATAATGTGAATGCAGGAAATTTATGCAACTTTTCTAATTCTAAATTCTAATTTGAATTACCTAAAACCTACCGCATTGTTTCCAAATGACTATATAAACTGCAAAAACTAATGAAGGTAGAGAGGTAGATGGATGGATGGATGGATGGATGGAGAACTGATTACAAAGAATAGTATTATTGCTATATATGCTACTCACATAAAACCACCTTATTTAAGAGCATTTAAACTGGAAAGTCCTGCTAATAATATTTGAAAATAAAATGGCTTTTTAATTTTGAATGATTTTATTGTATTTATTTTCAAATTCAGTGTGCTTTCCTATAAGTTCTATGTTATAAGGATATGTACAGTGAGCCAAATTCATTTCAAACTAAATGATGTGACTAAGTGATTTTGATGCTCTTTCAAGGCTTAAATTGGAAAATGATGAAGCTAGATAAGTAGCTTTTCTTTGCTTATGTTTATGCCATAATTCCTCTAAGTATATGTATTAGTTAGCGATTACCACAAAGATGCTGCATGACAAAGTGCCCTAAAACTTGATTGCTACAAGAACACACATTAAATGCTCATGGATCTGCAGGTCACTATGGCTCACCTGATTTAGGCTGGTTTGGCTGGGAAGTTATGCCACAGAAATCAGGAGGGCTGGACTTGGCCCCAGGCTTTGGATTGGGTTCAGGTCTAGTCCAGGTGTGCTTGTTTGGGGGATAAAATAGCAGCAGTTACATGGGGCATGCTCTTCTCACGGCAGATCACCGGAGCATGAAAATCAAGCAAAATTACATAAGCGCTTTTCATTTATAGCCTCTTCTCACTTCTATGAGAAGTGAGAAGCACTTCTCAAAGCACTTGCTTTGGCCAAAGCAAGCCACATGGCCAAAGTCAGAGGGTTAAGCGGGTCCTAAGGGAAAGCGAAAGGGATTGAATGTTGGCTAAATGCTCCTAATTATCATAGTAAGTGAATCAATGACTGAGACATAACCCACAAACTGTCACAAGGAAAACCCAATAATGGGAGACTTCAATTTTGAGATTGAGAGAAACCTTAAGGCAATTTTCAAATGGACATTTGACATCCTGGTTTTGCTTTTCCCTTTTCTCTCTCCCACCCCACTAAGTGAACAATTTGCCCATGGATGAGGCCAGTACTGCACTGTACTAACAGTCATTCTTGTGTACCAACAGACCTTTCTACAGGTTGAAAAATATCTGTTCACTTAACTGCACAATTTCACCGTGAGTCTACCACCAAGAACAACCAAAATAGTTGAACAGTTCTCCAAAAAGAGAAGCTGGCTGATGATAAAAGAGAAGCAAGTCATAGAAAGGTGTGCTTTTCCTCTTTGATCTGGGAGGGTTCCTCTAGCAGATAAAAGGAGAAATGCAAGTTACACATGTTGTATTTAAGTCTCTTTAGGCAAAAATTAAGAGTCAAGAATATCACTAGAGGGGCGCCCGGGTGGCTCAATCGGTGAAGCGTCTGACTTCGGCTCATGTCATGATCTCACGGTTTGTGAATTCGAGCCCCATGTCGGGCTCTGTGCTAGAGCCTGCTTTGGCTTCTGTCTCTCGCTCTCTCTCTGCCCCTCTCCCACTCATGTTCTCTCTCTTAAAAATAAATGAACATTAAAAAAAGAAAAGAAAAGAAAAGAAAAGAAAAGAAAAGAAAAGAAAAGAATATCACTAGAAAAATGCAATCATCTGTCCCTAAGAGCTCTCGTCTCGGGCACCACAGCACCTACCATATAAAACCTCTAAACATTACCCTCACTTACTCTCTTCCATCCCGCTGCCAGATCTCCAACACTCCCATGTACCCCTTCAATCCCTAGTGCTGTGGAAGTTATATCGTGTCATCCACAACAAAGAGACAGGATGACATATTTTCTTGAGACCTATCTGAATACACCCAATGATACAGATAGGGAGAGGTAGAAAAATCAGAATACAAGTGAGTGACATGGAGATCTGTCCTGTCTCATCAGACATTCAGCATGGAAGTGACTTTAGACGAGTTCTGGTAAGCCGTAACAGAGGGGTAGAACATTACAGAGGGCAACTGCATGCATTTGAATTCTTGCCAAGAATTTGCGCTTGAGGTGAGACTACTATCTAACAGTATAATTAGAGCATTTAGGGAGAAAGTTGGGGGAAGTGAACAGAGTTCTGCCAGTTGTGCTGAGACCAGTCCTTTTGGAGGCTCCTTCCTCTTTCTTTTTTCCTATTCATGAGCAGCACAGGGTGATGACACTCTGAGTCACTGCGAAGAAAATGAATAGTCAAGGTATTTAAGTGGAGGGTGGGGGTACCCCCAAACTGGGAAGATAGTACTTCCTTTCCAAACCATCTCACTTCCTTTCTTTAGTTTCTAAATAGAATATTGGAATTTTTTTTTTTAAATAGCAAAGAATCATCTTGTTCACATACTGGCATCTTGGCCTCACTGCATATCTGCCAAATTAAGACCAGAATTTACCTGAATAAGGTAGTTTTGGAGTTTGGTTTTTTTTCTTTTGTTTTGTTTTGTTTTTTGTTTGTTCATTTTTTGTTTTTGTTTTGTTTTGTTTTTAAGAAGGGGATACTTTGGGCAAGATTCTATAAATAAACTTAAAGGAAGAAATATATAATTTGTTATAGATCATGCAAAAACTCGTATGAAACAAACCACATGTTCAATGCAGTGTTTATAAAGCAGGGACTTTGTGCATTCAGCAGTTCTGCTGTTAGGCTGGAGGGCTAGTCAGCTTTAAAACTTTCGAAGGTTTAATCGTAGACTGGAGATATGAGTGTTAACTGGTTAATATGTAAGGTGACAAAAGAGAGATATAAACAATAATGATTAACCAAGAGTTTAAGGATCAAGATGGAGTAAATACATCACATTTATTTGATGTGATGTTTCAAATCTTACTGAAATTAAATTAACAAAAAGGAACAGATGTCAACTAAAGAAATAAAGCTTAAACATTATCAAAAATAATATATTGTGCTTCTAAAGCCACCGCCCTAATAAGACAACTGTTTCTTACACATAGGAGCACGCCATCTTGCCTGACCTCTTAGCAGTATTCAACACTGCTGACCACACCTTCCTTCTTGAAATACTATTTTCTTGGTTCCAGAATTACCCAACAGATCTCCAGACTGGAAGTCACCTGTGATAGCTGTTCCTCCTTAATAAGACCTCTTAATATTATAGTTCTTGAAACTTAAAATGGGCTTTTTTCCCCCCAGATATTCTATACCCTTTCTATACAATAGCATCAAACACCATCTTAAGGTCAATGGCTCCCAAATAGCTAATTTCAAACCAGATCTATTTTCTGATCTATTTTTCCAAACCCGTACACTGTCTACTTGACTATTCAACTTGGTTCTCTGACAAGATCTCAACCTCAGGTCCAAAATGCATTTTTAAGTTTTCTTTCCTAAATTCCCAACTGTATGAAATATGTCAGTGAATCACCATTTACCCAGAGGTTTAAGGAAGCAAATGAAGATGGTCATTAACGTTTCCATCCTTGCTCCCAATCTATTAGCAGACTTTATTTTTCTCACCTCCAGAATGTAGTTGAATCTGTTCCCTTTTCCTCATCTTCCCAGTTTTAGATCTTATCTAAACTACTTTTGTCTCTCTTACCAGACTGCTACAGTGGTCTACAAAGTGCCTTCCCTTCCTCTACTCTTGATTTATTTCAACCCATTTCCCATACAGCACAAAGTGGTCTTAAACTATAAATAGGTCCCTGCTACCCCTGCACTCTAGAAACTGTGGTGGGATTGATAAGATAAATCTCGAAGGCGTCGCACGATCTAGTTCCTCAGGGTACTCCACTCTCCTCTCATGAATTATGCTCCAGCCACTCTGGTCCTTCTTCCACTTCTGTAATGGCATCAAGCCCTTTCCCACCTCTGGGTTTCTGTTCCTCTGCTCCCGCTGTTTCCACCTGGAACACTCTCCCCCAGCCTTCCCTCACTAACTCTGATTCTTCCTCCACTTCCCCAGTTTCCTTGACAAATACCCTCTTCCCCAAACCAGCTTAGGTTCCCCTATCATGTGCTAACCCCTTAGGTCCTGGCATGATCACAGTTTGTAACTATGTATCTACTCATTCAGTATCTTTTTCCTGCATCAGACTGTGAGGTCACTAGGTCGTGAATCATATTCGTCATTTTCACTGCTGCATCCCCAGTGTCTAGTACAGTGCCCGGGGGTATGTTTAGTTTCAATAATACTTCTACAACTTAATGTATAGAAAAGTAAAAAATTAAGCTGGTCTCATAAAGTCTCCAGTTGACTATCCCATTTATTGTTTATAAAAGGTACATAATATTTCATCAAATAAAATGACTAAATGCACCTAATTATTTCCTGTTTCCTGAGGAGTGTTAGTTAAATTTGCTCTCACAATTAATGCTGCTATAATAGAGCTGTTTCCTGAAAAGAAATTCACAGAGGTGGAAATCACAGGGCTATAGCTTCTGAATATTCCCCCTGAACAGGATCATCAATTTTTCTACAAAAGTATTATAACACATGACAGTACCCCCAAAATGACTGATCCTGAATAATTTAGTCATACTTTTTAAATGCTTATCAAAGAAAACATGCCTGCTCTCTGTGAACTCCAGTCCTACAACAAAGTCTCACAGTGCAGGTCATATACTCATTTTACAAGTCACAACAGTATTGACACTAGTTAAGTCTAATTTCTTGTAAGTCCTAGGAACAGTTCCCATTATATTTTATGTGTGGTAAAATTATAATGACACCAGGATGTCTGTCGGGAAGACATATTTATTATGAATATGACATCATAAATCTCATCTAGAGTCAAGGTTTTTAATTGACTCAACTATCAATTAAGAGCAATAAAATGTTCTTTTAACTTGTAACTTGCAGCCAGAAACTCATTGCCTTTACTCAAGTGTGCATTACGAAAACTTGAATTAGAAACACTAAATATTGGGGCACCTGGGTTTCTCAGTCGGTTGGGCATCCGACTTCAGCTCAAGTCATGATTTCACGGTTTGTGGGTTCAAGCCCCACGTCTGGCTCTGTGCTGACAGCTCAGGGCCTAGAACCTGCTTCAGATTCCGTGTCGCCCTCTCTCTCTGCCCCTCCCTGACTTGTACTCTCTCCTCTCCCTCTCCATCTCAAAAATAAGTAAACATTGAAAAAAAAGGAAACAAATATTTTCAGTAAGCTTTCTTTCCAAAGAAACAATGAATGTGAAAGTTTTCAAAATGCCTTTTTCTCTTTAGAAAAAAATATATTAATCTAAAGTGGGAAAACACATAGGACAAAAAATGGGTGAAGAGGTAGTCGGTCAGAGCCCACAGCACATTTAAAGCCAGGGGTCAAGGCTCTAGCAAGCAGAATTGTGATTTTATTCTAGAAAGACGTCTGCTTTGGGCCAGGTCTAAATGATGAGTGCTATAATGGAGTGGGTTTGAATCTGATCTGGTCCAGTTAAGCTTCTGGAAAACTGAGACATTTCCATGTCTGGTGTATTGGGGGGCTCTTTAAAGATGAGCATAACATGGTTCCTGGGTTCCTGTTTTAAACAGGCTTATGTTCATCCCTGGGGCTGCACTCAGCTTTTCAGAGACAATTACTTCATGAATGGAGCTGTTTTTTTTTTTTCTTCTTTCCCTTCCCTTCTTTCAATAAATAAATAGGCTTTTTCCTCCCAGGGCCTATGGTCCTAGACATTCTAGAGGATATAGAGAAGGTTCAGGCAAATCTCAAGCCTCAAACGGGATGGATTAGACCTGTGCAAACATATTTGTAGCGTAAACACACTGCAGCAATATACAGGTAACTGAGTGGAAGATGCCTCTGGCTGACACAATCAGTGAAGATTTCCAAAAGAAGCATTGCAGACAGCTCAACAAAGAAAGACAGGGTAGGATTCAGGCGTGCAGAGATGAGGCCTGGAGATTGGTATAGGAAAGGGCATCCAGGGCAAAGGAAATGCATTTCACCTTTAAAGTGCTTTTTGTTCTCTCCGTGTCTTTCTTGGCTGGGTGGCCTAGGACAGTCCTTAAATTTTTTTTTTTATGTTTATTTATTTTTGGAAGAGAGAGAGCACATGAGCAGGGGAGGGGAAGAGAGATGGAGACACAGAATCCGAAACAGGCTCTAGGCTCTGGGCTGTCAGCACAGAGTCTGACCCATGGCTCAAACACACGGGCCCTGAGATCATGACCTGAGCTGAAGTGGGACACTTAACTGACTAAGACAAGCAGGCGCCCCCGTGCTTCTTAAACTTTGAAGTAGAAATGAATTGCCTGGCAGTCTCATTAAAAGGCAGATTCTGATTCTCTGGGGTCTGATTTGCCCGGGTAGCCTGGGTAAGCAGGATCTGCATTTCTAACAAGCTCCCAAGTGATGCCCAAGCTGCTGGTCTGAGAAGTGCAATTTAAGTAGTAAAGTCCTAGGCTGTGTGTTTCTACAGAAGTCACAGGGCCTCCCGGGGCAGGGCAGGTCCTTTTGGCCTAAAAGAGTTTCTGGAGACACAGCAGTGGAAGCTTCCCTCACTGTTACCCTCTTGGGAGGGCGAGGGAACCAGCATAAACAGAAGAGAAGGAGCTGTGTGTGTAAGAGAGGAGCCCCCTCCATCTCAGATATGAATGGATTGCATCATTCCCTCCTCTAAACCAGCAGCACAGAAGCTCAGAGAGAGACAGCAGCTCTGTGCCGTCACTGACTTGCTTGTGTCCTGGCAGAATAAAGGACTCTCTGTGAGCTCAAAGCCTAGCAGCTTTTCTGGATCTTGGTGGAGACAGTCATTTTAAACCAAAAACAAGTCTTTCACAAACACTGCTGAAATAAAGGAAGGAGTCATTAGGATGGTTCAGCCTGACAAACTCTGAACTTGATACAACAAACCAGTTTTGAGTGGAGGTGGGGGCCCTGCTACAGCAGAGGGTGATCAAAATAGTCTTAGTGTTTTGGGTTTTTTCCTGCTGGAGACTACTCTTCGAGAGTTTTAATTCATGCAAGGGAAAAGAGAAGAGTCATATTTGGTTGGCTATTTGATCAAAATTCAGAACTAGTCATTGTTGAAATTTATCTGTATACTGTCTTAAATCTTAACTGGGTCCTCACTTAATAAATACAAATGCTGAAATCTTTAAACTATTAATCTACCCCCCCCCCCAACGACCTTTTCTTTGGAGAGATAGTAATAGGTAGAAACACGAGGACATCTGGACAGGAGAAGGTAAAAAAATTTCAAAGCATTTCCATGTATGTTAAATGGTTGTTGTGAAAATAGGAATGCTATATACTGCACCTGCAGAGATAAAATATGATTGCTTATGGCAGAGGCAGTGCTTCTAAGAAACAGCTCAGGTTGGAAATTGAAAACACATTCTGGGGTTCCCCTTCCCATTTTTCTTGCAGTTACCAAGATGGGTGGTCATGAGATGAAAGTAATATTTATTCAGCACTTGCTGTAGGTCAGGTATCGTGCTGTGTACATGACAGATGTGTTCCTTTTTAATCCACCAATTAAAACCATAAGTAGATGGTAATATGAGACAAGAAATCTAGTATCTAGAGAAGTTGCAGCCTTTACTCGAGGTTGTATAGCAAGGAGTTGAAACAGAAGTTCAAACCCAGAGGTTCTATCTAAAATAAGATCTGTACCCTCTCTACTATGGCATGCTGCCGAACATCAGCTTGTTTTCTGTTTCTCGCTGAGGACAGTCTGCTTCCTCTTAGAAGCTCTTCTTATTAGATGTTGAGTTATGTCAAAGGCACATGGGGTTAGTGACTGGTTAAACTTAAAGACCTCTAACATCCTGCCCAAACGTTCACATTCCCTTCTACCACAGTGCCTTTGCACATGCTGTTTTTAAAATCCTGCTTGAAGTTCCCTTTGGTTTTTTTGTTTGTTTATTTTGCACTTACTAACTATATCACCTTTCTCCTGCATACCTCAGTTTGGTCATTTCTTCAAGAAAGTCTCTCTTTCTTTTGCTCACTATTTCTTTCTCTTTCTCTCTCTCTCTCTCTCTCTCTCTCTCTCTCTCTCTCTCTCTCATTGTGCTTTACTTTATTGTGCTCCATGTATAATGTGTTTTTTTACAAATTGAAGGTTTGTGGAAATAGGAAGAGAACTAGAAGTGGAGCCTGAAGATGTGACTGAATTGCTACAATCTCATGATAAAACTTTAACAGATGAGGAGCTGCTTCTTATGGATGAGCAAAGAGAGTGGTTTCTTGAGATGGAAACTACTCCTGGTGAAGATGTTCATTGCATGATGCCAGCCTCTGGATCAGTTAATTGCTACTTCCATCAATCATGCACTGACTGGGTAGCTGTGGTTATAGCCCCTCCTAAAACTGCTGCATAGTCAATACCCTTCTGCGGCTGGGCAGTTATAACCTAGGCCATATTCTGTGCAGTCTGAATGTTTGTCATCTCCTTCCTGGCTGACCTTCTGGAGATGCAGCAAACAGGCATCAGTGTGGAACGTGGCCAGCTCCTCCACGGAGGCTACTTTGGGCTTACCTATCCTTATTCACTTATGCAGTGCATATGCTTCAATCAAAGAATTGATTGGCCATCCTGGCCTATTTGGGGACATTGGGCAGGGAGTTGCACATCATGACATACCGGAGGCAGCGACTGCCCACCGTCCACTAGTTCCTCTGGCTCCTCCATCTTCCAACTCTGGCTGTTCCTGAGCCACCACATGGATTGGGCTTTTTTCAGACTCAACCCGGGCTCCAGTTCCTGCTCTTCTTCCCACTATTTCTATTATATACTTTTTACACTTTAATAGCCCATACCTCTGATTGTGAAAGTTATCACAGATGCAATTTTACACTTATGCATGTGTCCAAAATAACAGATTCTTTCTTTTTAGAGATCAGGTAATCAACTATTTGTCTCCTGTCCCCAGTGACTCACCTGAGTGGTGACACCTGGTAACTGTCATTTGTTGATGGGCTCCTGCTTCTGAGTTAGGCATTGGATGAGGGTGAGGGAAATTGAAGATTTTTAAGACTTGTTCCCTGTACTCAAGGAACTAACAATCTGATTGGAAATGCATGGCTAATATATATTAATTAGTAAATTAGGGGCAGATTGTTGTACTGTGGCAACTCAGTTAAAAAAAAGGTAGACTTCATTTATAACCTAGCTAGAATCCTTAAAGAGTAAAACCATATACCAATACTAACTCTGTGCAAAACAGAATAGGGTCCCAAGCATAAGTTCCATAAGCCCATTTGAATTCTGCAGGTCTCCCAGATCCCACCTCCTCATGTCACTAGAAGTGACAGTTTGCACTCATAATTTACAAATGATACGTACAGACACTAGCCACAGACCTATCCCTAGCTGGGGGTGATTCCTGATATCGCCAGGGGAGCCATTATGAAAAGCAAAACAATATTGCCAATATTCCAGGGACTATGACCAACAAAAACGGCGGTTACATGGATCAACCTAAAAGTTAAGTTGAGACTTCCTGAATTTCTTACCTGAAAGCATATCATCAGAATGAAGAATCTGAAAAGCTGTTAGCGATACACTACGTAGAATTTTTTTTTTAAATACAGACTTTAACTAGTCTCAAAGACATTGATTGATGATGCTATAAGTGATGCTGTTAAAAATAGTTACCATGCACAATTCCCTAGATCAAGGTGTCTTTGTCCATATCAGTTCGTACCATTTGTTATTTAGACAGCCCTTCCTTCTATAGCTGTAGGCAACCTGGGGCGTCTAAATTTGTGGGTGCTTCAGGTTGAGGTTGACACTGGGCAGTAACTCAGTTTTTTTCTTGCACCACTTAATGCTCAGAAAAAGGGCTTTGCCAAGTGGTCTGGTATCCTTACGACCAGGAGTGAACTGTGTGACCAGAGAAAACTGCTTTCACATTTCCCTTTTCTATTCCAGAATATACTAGTAACTTAAAAGCCAGTAACTTGGCATCCAGATGCACTATAAGGCATTTTTCAGTTTTATGATTTCATGATTAGACATCTAGAGAAAAAAAAAACTAACTGTTCTTACTCTCTTGTGCATGGGATATTTTTGCAACTATATGCAAAAAACTGGTAACAAGGCTTCATGGAGAGGGGAGCTTTCTCTTTCCTGCAACTTTTGGACTAAACTTTTTAATATCAGTGTTATTTACTACTAGTAATGAAAATAACTTAAAAAACAAATACAATTAATTTAAAATTTAAGCAGTACAAGTACGTTTTACTTGTAAAAGTACAGAGCCCCTCCCTCTAGAAATGTTTACATGCTGTTCTCGTTCTTCTTTACAATTTTACCATTATTGTGATTTGTTTTAGAAATAATGATTCTTAGGATCTGTGGAGGAAAGGACAGACATACAGAAGATTTGGATGATGTAAATTGCTATATATTCCGCAAATATGTGTAACTACTTGGTATGTGATAAGTCTGGGGCTAGGTACTTCCTCCTTTCCATAACTTCTCCAAGGCTTCTTGTGTAAACACCCAAGCATTTTTTTTTCTTTGAGAGTTCTGCAAGCTTAAAATGCTTTTCATAGACTAGTGGTGGTTTGTTCCTCAAGAATGCAACGACCAATGTGCTCACCTGCCGCGACAGTGATCCAGGGCGTGGAGGTAAGTCCCAGGTGTCTGTTGAGGCAAAGACTGCCTTGATAACCTGCAGAGGAGACGAGAGGGTAGCCTTACAGAGGGCGGGAGTCATTTTGAGTGGCTGGCAATAGAAACTCCTACAGAGATAGCTTAATTCACAAAATTGTGGAATTGCCCAAAAGCTGATTCCAAAGATTTGTCAACAGAATCCTGCACAGGCTAAAAGAGCTTTGTTAAATCAAAGAAAGTTCCTACTTAAGACAAGTCTTGTAAAGCCGTAGAACTTGTTTGGTTAAATTCTATTTCATATAGGTATGAAGGTGAGAAGAATGCCTTATATTTGCTTAAACCTTGGTTTTCTCTTGGTTTTCAAAGCCCTTAGGCATACCTTATTTCTCTGAACCCTCACAAAAACGCTATGAGAACTGTCTGGCAATTTCACACATGATGAAAAGGCAGCTTAGAAGTGGAGCCTCTGGTCAATAGAAGCCTGGTAGGAAATGGCTGAGGTTTAGACCAGGACCTGGGAGCCTTACCTGAGGGCACTCCGCTAGGCCCACCACACACCTCTCCAGTTATAAGCAGAGCACGTGCGGCTTTGTTAGGGAAATCCATCTGATTTTCCTAAGATCACAACAGTGAATGTGCCCTAGGTATCCCCAATTCTCCCTTCTTCCCCTGTAGACCGCCTTCCTAGGTCTGTAGCCAGCCCATCTGCCTAGGGTTGGGTTTGGATTACTCCCCCAGCATCTTTGCTAGCAAGTGAATAAAGTTCAGGCTCCACAAACTGGCCGTCAAGTGCTCTGCCTCTAGCCCCCATCCATCACTTCAATCCCCTTTCCCATTTTGGTATGCTATTTCTTGCCCATTACACTCTACCCAAGCAGACCAGTGAACCACCACTTAGGACCCAGGAGGGCACAGGCTAGGGTGAGGTGTCCTGCAAAACTTATGGGGATGTCACGGAACTCAGGAACCAAGATAAATAGTGTGATGCAATCTTTTAAAAATTAGTGCAAAAAAATGCATGATGAAAAATATTAAAATTTAAAATAAAGACGGGGTCAGCTTTACTGGTTTTTCCTTTTTCTTCAGACTCCGAAATGCCTCTTCAGGGCACTGTTACTGATCCTGCATTGACTTCCCCCTGAGTACTTACATCAATGATGTTTCACAAAATTTGTTCTCATTACCCCTTTCCACACCAGTAACTTATCTTCTTGAATGCCCCAGCATTTATCTGTAGCCCTCTTTTGTCTGGACAACCCATTTCCCTTGGTAACTGGTAGTACTTTGGTGGCCATCTGAATCATCTTGAATCCTTTCCAGTGCCTTCCTAAACCACAGTGGGCACTCAGCACCTCTTTGAAAGAAAGAAAGAAAGAAAGAAAGAAAGAAAGAAAGAAAGAAAGAA
>NW_026057582.1:70547583-70575976 GCF_023721935.1 Panthera uncia
GAAAGAAAGAAAGAAAGAAAGAAAGAAAGAAAGAAAGAAAGAAAGAAAGAAAGAAGAAAAATGCAGCAATCACAATCCTCAAATTAGCTGTCTCAGGCTGAGCAGGGAAGGAACCCAGATATATTTCGTTTGGTCCAGTGTTGTTAAAAAAAATTGCACTTGTATCAATGATGTAAAAATCAGGATGTTATACATGAAAAAAAATCGAAATCTTTGTCATTTCTTGAAAAATCAGAAAATCTAGCAAAGGTAGGCCCGAATTGTTCCATGACAGCACTGGGCGTTTAGAACTTCTCTGCCTCCTGGCTGGGTCACTTATTTGCATTACCTGCCATGCCCCGTTAGCTCTTTTGAGTTTGGACCTTAGGCTTGAGTGCACTGGATAAAACACATCTGCTGGATCCACTCCTTCTCTCCTGGATAATAAATGTTTCCTTGTCCTTTCCAGTAGAGTCTTGCAGAGAGGCTCACGGAAGCCGCTTACCTTTCCAGCCCACAAACTTCTCACAACCCGTGAAACTTGCACTGCCCTCCGCACCCTGTTTTTCCCCAGCCCTCTGCTCCAGGGCCCCCTCTCCTGCGCTGGCCCATCCTTCCCTCCTCCAGCCCCACACCCCGCGGTCGGGAGCCCGGGGCGGGTCTCCCGGCCACCACCGCAGCTCTCTGCCCCGGGCCAGGGCGCTCGGGCTCGCCCACGGCACTGGGCATGCTCAGAGGCGGCCGCGGGGGCAGGTTTGCTTCGCAGGCGCTCGCACTCGGCGGCGGGCGGGCGCGCGGCTGCAGCTGTAGCTCCAGCGCCAGGAGTTGGAGTTGCCGGGAGTTTCCCCCCCCTCCCCACCCCGCCTCCCTCTTGGCGCGCGGCAGCGGGAGCCGGCGCGGGAGCCGCGAGCGGCGCCGAGCCAGCACCCGGGTCGGCGGAGCCTTGTCCGGAGCCCGGAACCCCGCGCGGGGCAGCCCCCGGGGAGGAGCCTCGCCGGCTGGGACGCGTGCCACTCACTGGCACTGCCGGCGCTCGAGCCCGGCTGCAAGGTAGGGCCGGATCGTGGGGCGCCGGGCGGGCGAGGCAGAGGCCAGGGCGGGGGTGGTGGTGGGGAGATGCGGCTGCTGCGGCCGCGGCGGTCAGGGCGCCCGGCGCTCGGTCCAATGCGGGCGGCCAGGGCAGGGACCCCACTGCGGGGCCGGAGGAGTAGGCAGGCGCCCAGAGAGATGCTTTCAAGTTGGCGGGCGGCGGGAGTGGGGGCTTTGCGCCCCGGCGCAGCTGCTGTGCGCGCGGACAGGGACTCGGTCCCTGGTTTTCCCCAAACCTGGGACCCGGTGTGCGGGTAGGTTTGGGCAAGCCGCGGAGCGGAGCAGTTTCCTCCGAGAAAGTTGAGGATGGAGCCCTTCTTTCGGCACTGTCCCCGCGGTAGGACGAGTCCCGAGGGTGCCGCCCCGAGGCCCCAGTGTGGAGGAGCCGAGTGGGTCGCTGCTCCCCTGGGCTGAGTTCCTCCACCCCTGGCTGAAATCTGCGAATCACCGGATCTTCGCTTCTCTGGCGTCTTCTAGGAAAACCATTCATGCCAAAACTGAGGTAGGCGTCTGAGTGGCACGGCTCCCTGCCTCCAGGGCTTGTAGCCGGGCTCTGCCCCTTCCCCAACCTCCGACGTGGCGAAGGGCTCCCCGTTCCGAGTTCGCGCTGGTAGCGCGCGCCGGGGCAACATGGGGCAACGTGGCTGGGGTAGGTGGATGATAGTTTTTCCTCCAGGCTTTCCTCAGGTTTACAGCACCCCACCAATCCCACCCTGTTCATCTTCGCAGAGGACAGGACTTGAAAGGAAGGGCCAGGTGGAGAATTTGAGTTGACATTCTGATCCTTAGGAGAGGGTGCCTGGATCGTATCTGCCTTGGGCTCTGGCCCCAGGACTTCATAAGGAATTCTCTCCTTTCTTATTCTTCCCCAGGGACTGGGTGGCAAAGAATAGGGCCAGTGGGTCTACCAGGACGCCTGCCTCTTTCCTCGGGCTTCTAAGATAGATTTGCAGGCCACCCCAGGACCCTGAAACTGGCATTGTGCAGATTGCCAGAGTGTGGAGGATGCTGCCGCTTTCTCCTGGCTCCACTTTTTTCACTTCTTGTTTTGGGTTTTGGGGTTTTGCCTGCACACGAGTCAGAGCTGCGCTGTCATAACCCCGGGTGGTGTGTGTTGGGGGTGGGGGGGTGTGTGGAGAGTGGCGGTAGAGAAGCTTCAGCCAGGCAGTGAGCGGCTGTTCGCCTCAGAGGCTGCTAGTGGGAGTTGGTCCAGAAATGATTATGCAGGCTAGAAATATGCCTCTCTCTCTCTCTCTCTCTTTTTTGGCTGAACACCTTGGCTGTTGGGTTTGTGTGTTAAGTTCTTAAAGGGGCACCCACACATCGCTCAAGTGCCGTGTTGTAGGAGCTGATCGTTTTTCTGCTGCACGTTTGTTTTTTCTTTGCTGTTTCCTCAGGGTGAATCTGCTTTGGGGCAGATTTCCAGCTGTGGGAATCACATGGTGTGGGTACACAGGTTCTAGAGTCAGATCTGAGGTCAAGTTTTAGCTTTACAGCTGATGATGGTGCGGATAGACAAATAGCCACTCTGAGCTTGTTTCCTCTAGTGTCAGATGGAGACACTTAGTGGCCTCACCTCCTTTCATTGCAGGGTTGTTGTGAGACTTGGATGAGATAATAGAAATGAAAGTTCTGAGGAAACTTGGAAGCACCTTTCATATCCTATTGTGGCTACGCTCTTTACTCAGTGTTTCTGAATTAACTAATTCTTTCCATTTTAACGGGACACCTAAGCCTTCTGCCCTCTACCCATTCCTCACCAAGAGGTTTAGTTGCTCAGGCCTTTGGAAGTAGCTGTTTATCTTTTTTCTTTGTATTGTTTCCCTAAAATCCACCTCTCTTGATTTTAAGGGTTGAGGCTCTAGTCCTCATATTTATTTGAGGGAAGCAGCATGGTGTAGATTAGGAGATCTCCAGGGTTGTCTTATCAATGTTCAGAGTCCTGGCCCCCCACGTTGGCTTGTCAGCAAGACCCCTGTTAGACAAATACAGTTGATGAGTCAGCAGACCCTGGGCTGGAGCTCTGCCTTGGCCTCTAAGTGACCTTGAACTAAAGACTCAACCTTTCATCAGTCTATGAGGTTAAAGAGCCAATAATCATCAGACAGGAACAGGTGGGATTTCCTCTCACTCAGTTAATAAGGGCTTGATCAGGCTCCTGAGCCCCCCACGTGCTGCATCTTTCCTAATCCTGGGGCAGAAGTTCTCCAGCATGAGCACTGAAGTCAACTGGAGGGCTTGTTAGGGGCACCTGGCTGGCTCAGCCAGTGGAGTATGAAGACTCTTGATCTTGGGGTTGTGAGTTCAGGCCCCACGTTGGGTCTAGAGATTACTTAAAAAAATAAATAAATAAAAATCTTCAAACAAACAAACAACCAAAACACAAAGATTACTGGGCTGCACTGCTTAGAGTCTCTGATTCTCTAGGTCTAGGGTTGAGGGAAGGGGGTCCAAGAATTTGCATCACCGGCTAGTTCCCGATGATGCCAATGCTGCTCGTCCGGATCCCACGCCAATAGAATCACTGACGTACCAGGTGAGAGACAGTAAGAGAGAGGTGAGGTTTGTTCTAAAATAGCATTATTTTAATACCACACGTACAGAGATAGGGTGCTTTAGGAACTTGCCTGAAGCAGCTTATATTTCCAATACCTGTGCCACTTACCATTGTCCAGTTTTAATAATTCTGATTGCTCTTCATTTTTTTTAAGTTTATTTATTTTGACAGAGAGAAAAAGCGCAAGTGGGGGAGGGGCAGAGAAGGAGAGGGAGAGAGAGGGAATCCCAAGCAGGCTCCCTATTGTCAGCACAGATCCGTACACAGGGCTCAATCTCACAAACCGTGAGATCATGATCTGAGCCTCCATCAAGAGTCAGAAGCTTAAGGGACTGGGCCACCCAGGCGTGCCGCAACCCCTCCCCGATTGCTCTTTCAATGAGTGGATTTTACACAAAAAAGGTAGGATTCCCCCTTCTTTTCACACTGTATAATACTCAGGTTTCTAGGTCACTCTTGAGTAGACTGAGATCTGTGACCTTGATATTGATAAATCTAGCAACTACCCTATTCCTTTCCTAGGAGATCTCAGACATTTTTGCAGAGGAGTTGCATAAAGTTATGGCAGCTTGAACCTTAAGACTGGAGAACAGGTTGAATTGCCATAAGCAAATTTTAATAAAACTGACAATGTGGTGCCTTCTCTGCATGGACAGCGTACCCAGGCCAGGAGGCAGGAGGAGATGAAGGATACTCCCTGACAGAAGTTCTGTGGTGGTCAGACCTGGCAAAGGCCTTCCATTCCTTCTGTCAAATGGTGGTGTTGGCAGTGACCGAGATCCTCTCTCACTCTGTGGGGGAGGAAGGCCAACTTTCACAGGAAGCTGTGCTGTATCAGTGCCTCTCTGTGTCCTTCCACTGATAATCAAGCACTGCTTGGGCACAGCCCAATCTTAAGTTCTCCTTGTCCCCCAAGCTAGGGTGAGAGCTCACCAGGACTAGTAGTGGCCTTGAACTTCAGCTGCTTTGTATCAGAGAGGCCTTGTGAGGGAGCCTGCGTGAGTCAGGAGGGCGCTTGAGATGCCATCCTAGAGAAGGAATAAGGTCATGTAGCACCCAAACCACTCGGCGTAAGAGGAGGTCAGCACTTGAACACATTCTCGTGTTGCCGTGCCAGATGGAAGCCAGCCTGACCATCGTGCTTTATCTTAGCTTTCCATTTGTGCTTTGTTTTAGTTTTAAAATGATTAGCACTAAAGAGACCTATCAGTAAAATCAGAAACCTATTCAAAAACTCAAGTGTACCATTTAGTGTTTTAGTAGATAAAACCGCAAGGCCCATGCCTGTCTTCCTGATGGTAATCAACCCTCAGTGAAGGAACCACCTTCCGGTTGTAATTCTTAAGATTCACTCGCTCATTTAAATAGTTTCTCCTACTTAACATGAGTAGGGAACGTTTCTATTTTAAAATTCTTTCCCATAACTTGATGTTTATATTTTGGGTGTTACCCCTACTTTTCACTGCTAGATTTTTTTCCAGTGTGGGGGAGGCTTCTTTCCTTATCACCGTCGTTAGCTTTTCTTAGTGCGTGACCGCTTGGTATCTTCATTCCCTTGGATAAGTCTGTTGTGAGACATTTGTGATACTTTCTTTCTCTTTGATCCTCGGGGCTGTTGGTCCTGGGTCATAGAGAATCACAGCCCATTCCTGGAACACTGTTCCCCACCACCTTCCTAGAGCCTGCTTCAACTAAAACTCGGGTTGTAGGGCACTAGCTCGATTCTAAGATGCATTGGATCCGCACACCCCACCCCCCCCCCACCCCAACCCCGCCGCCGGGCAGTTCATCCTTTTCCAAATTCAGAAATCTGGATGGGTCTTCAAAATTATGAACACCTTAAATATATGGTTTTCTTTTCTGTTTTTCTATAAACTGACATGCAAATAGAGCAACTTCCAACTGACAACATTCTAAAACAAAACAAATTTGGTTCCTTACGCCAGTAGAAAATAGTTTCTACCCCGTGCTGTCCAGCTGATAGAATTAAGCAGCAATTGAATTAGCTCAGCAGTTTCCAGAGTACTTCGTCAGAAGAGTCAAAAGAATGCTATCAGGGAGGCGTTAATAGGTGTGCTCTTGAAAAGGGCAGATCAATTTGGAAGCTCTGCCTGTTATTTTTCCCTCTTAGAGATTCCCACCATGTGCATCATCATATCAAAGTCTCTCAGAAGTACTAGAGTTAAGAGTCCCAACAATTGTGTTTATTCAATTAAACGCTTCCCAGAACACATTTTTGAGGTTATGTGTGGATCTTCTAGTATTCCATTACCAAATGAGCACATTCCCTCAATTGTGATATGTTATTTAACATCAACTGTGGATGGAGTGGTTTCACCTAGTACATAGGGGCATTCACTGAGCATGAATATTCATTGATTAATGGCTCTATACGTGATTACTGCTTTTTTTTATTTCAGGGTAAAGAGAAGCCATTGTAAGCTATGGTGGCTAGGAAAATCTCCATGGAGGGGATAGACTGAAAATATAAATGATGGGTGGTTGTACTTTTGTAGAGAAGAGAAGGGCATTGTAGGTTGGTGGCATAATGTGGTGGTGGTCAAAGAACCTGTTCTTTCTGGATTCTGTGAATTCACTGAAGTAGCCATGAGTTCTGGTGACCACGGACGAGCTGCTTGTAGATAAAGAGGAGGAGAGGCACGATATTCTGGTTGAATACATGGGATATCAAGAGAGAAAGTATTTCTAGGCCTTTCGAGGAAAGTCGGTCCAAGTACGGAGGGAAGTCCAGCTAAAGAGTCTTAGGTATTTGGGAGATGAGCTTTCCAGGAAGAGGGGTTGTGACTGGAGTTTCAGAAAACAGCCCAAAGAAAGAACTCTTACAGTTCAACAGTAAAAAGGCAACCCAATTTTAAAATGGACAAAGACTTCAAATAGACAGCTCTTCAAAGAAGATACACAGATGGTCAATGAGCAGATGAAAAGATGCTCAACACCATTTAGCCATTGGGGAAATACATCAAAACCACAATGAGATACCACCTCACACCCATCAGGATGGCTGTGATCAAAAAGACATATAATAACAACTGTTGGTGAGGATGTGGAGAAATCGGAACTTTCCTATATTACGTTGGTGGTGGGAATGTAAAATAGCACAGCCACTTTGGAAAACAGGTGGTTCCTCAAAATGTTAGACATAGACGTACCTCATGACCAGTTTCACTCCTAGGTATATACCCCAGAGACCAGAAAATGTGTTCACACTAACATTTGTACACAGATGTTCACAATAGCATGACCCATAATAGCCAAAAAGTGGAAACAACCCAAATGTCCACCAGTGGATGAATGGACAAACTGTGATGTATCCATACAATGGAATACTGTTCAGCCATGAAAGGGAATGAAGTTTGATTCATGCTACGTGGATGAATCTTGAAAACATGCTATATGAAAGAGGCCAGACACAAAAGGCCACATGTGTATGATCCCATTTATATGAAATGTCCAGAATAGGTGAATCTATAGTGTCAGAAGGTACGTTGCTGGTTGCCAGGAGCTGGGGGGAGGGCACAGGGGAATAACTCTTGATGTTATTCCTTTGATGTTATCCCAAAAGCCTTCCTTTTGGGGTGCTGAAAACGTTCTGGAATTAGGCAGTGGTGATGATTATACAACTTTGTGAATAGTCTAACAACTGTTGAATTGTACACTCCAAAAGGGTTAATTGTATGGTGTATGAATTATGTCACAATAAAAAAAAAAAATAAAGTAGCAAGAAGGCTCCTGCCTGGCGCTAAAGAATAATGAGAAAAAAGTGGTGAGAGAGATCTAGGAATCGGGTATTCGTTTCAAGCCAGATTTTCTCTGTGGGGGGGAAATAGCTAGATAATTCCTTCATCCTTGCTTGTCTTTGGGTCTTCTAGGATTGTCCTGTTGCTCTTTGTTGCACAAGTCCTTTCCCCGAATTAAAAGCGTTTTGTGCCAACTTGCTCCTGAGTCAGTGGGATGGTTTTTGTGGCAGATGTGCCTTGTGATCTTCAGAGTGGAGAATGTTCCTGGACTTCCCTCCAGAGGCGAATTCCATATTTAGGCTTCCTGGTTGCGAACCACCAAAGGGTGATAGGTTGTGCTGACTTGGCAGTTAATCTTTAGGTTCTCCCTTAAGATTTGACCGTAGTGTCATCTTCCAGTTTGTCTGTGGAGCTCTGTCAAGACTTCCCCTTTAAAAAAAAAAAAAAAAAATCTCTGTATTAAGCAGGGTTTAGGTGCCACTGCTGGCACCACACCAGCATCAAAGTGTTTGGACCCCAAAGTCATAATACTAAATGAGCTTTTAATGTCACCGAGGTGAGGCTGCTATCCCCTTGATAGAGATATTTCTCCTCTCTTTAGTGGTGAGATGTAGCTCGGCTTCTCAGACTCGGGGGCAGCAGCACTGGGGATCTCGTTAAGGTGCCGAATTTGATTCAGCAGGCCTGGGTTGGGGCCTGAGATCCCGCCGTTTTAACAAGCTCCCGTTGATGTGGTTGCTGCTGGTCCACGGACCGCTCTGAGTAGAAGCTGATGCAGCGTGGAGCAGGTGGCTTTGGACTAGGACAGAGCTGAACAGGAGCTGTGGCAGAGCCACCAATTTGCTCAGGGAACTTGGGGGCAAGGTTAGTAACATGTGAGAGACAACTTTCTGTCTTTATTATTTTTTTTAATCTATATTCAAGTTAATATACAGTGTAGTCGTGGCTTCAAGAGTAGAGCCCTGTGATTGCTTTCTGACATGTGACAGCCAGTGCTCATCCCCAAAAGTGCCCTCTTTAATGCCCGTCACCCATTTAATACCCACCCCCCACTCCAGCAGCCCTCAGTTTGTTCTCTGTATTTAAGAGTCTCTTATGGTTTCTTCCCTCTCTTGTTTTTATCTTATTTTTGCTTCCCTTCCCCTATGTTCATCTGTTGAGTTTCTCAAATTACACATATGAGTGAAATCATATGCTATCTTTCCCTGATTTGTTTTGCTCAGCATAATACACTCAAGTTCCAACCACATTGTTGCAAATGGCAAGATTTCATTCTTTTTCATCTCCAAGTGGTATTCCATTGTGTGTGTGTATGACATCTTCTTTATCCATTCATCAGTTGATGGACATTGGGACTCTTTCCATAATTTGAGCCACAGCTTTCTTATCCATCAGATCAGAGTAAGACCTAGCGCGCGTAGAAAAGTACGCACCACAATGTGCCTGGAATGTCACATATTTGCCTTTTGCTTCCCTCAAGGGCTGAGAATTCCACGATTAAGACTAAAGGAAAAATATATATGGAAGAAAGCCAAGGGCTTCACAGAGTGTTTGATTTGTGTGGATGGAATGGAGGGAGGATATAGGAGACAAGGTATGAATCCTAGTCCTCGGGGCAACATTAATTTGCTTATTGGTCTTCAAATGAGCATAACTTTGGTAAAGTCACTGTGCTAGTCTCAGCTGAATCCGGATAACTTTTAGTCAAGGTGTTGGGCCTTTACTCAGCTCTCATGGAGTTGATTTCTTTTTGACCAGATCATCCCTCAACTGTTCTGTGGGTGCTCCCATTCCTTAGTATGGTGGTCTCTTCCCATCCTTGCCTAGCTGCCTTCCCCCCTGACTTACTGATGTTTATCTCATGCAGATGAGAGGAAATGGCGCTCAAACGTAAACCATTGAGTTTCCTGAGCAGCACGAGCGAAAGTTTCTGGGGATGAGGGTGAAAACGTTTACTTCATTGACTTGAGAAAACCTAGGTGTTTCGTTAATTTGCCTTAACTCTGGGCAGGTTGGATTGAATTGGATGAATGGGTAACAACCGAAGAGGAAGAATTGGGAACTAAATCTTGGCACTGGCTGTAATTTTCCTACCTGGAGCCTGTATTACTTGGCCTCACTGGGCCTCAGTTTCCTCTGTGTTATTAGGGACTGGCCTGGCTCATGGGGCTGGCTTTTGAGGCTGGCATGCACAGCACCTGGGAGGGCATTCTGAGCTCTAAGAGGACCCACCTCCGTGAAGTATGCCCTGTCACTCCCCAGTGCTGGCTTAGGTAATGGCGTCTGCATAGGGTTACACAAGGTGAGTTGTGGTTTGTTAACTTTGGTTCTGTTTCTATCTTCTTTATCATTTGAAGTGAGAGGAAACAAGAGAATGTGTTTACATTTCAATTAAGTTGACAGATCCTTCTCACTTTCTACAGGGAAAAAATTCACACAAACAGTTCCTACGGTTTTAACAAAACCCCAAGTGCAGTAAATCAAACTGGTTTCTACGACCTCACAGCCTGAAATTCATTGCTTTCCTGAGGATGGTAATTTCGCCCCATGAGGCTCTGTTTTCCCACCTTGTTTGACTGTTTTGTGGATTGCCACGTGTGGATATTTCATGCCTGATTTTGAAGAAAATGAGATTGTTCGCTTTGTTATAGCACTAGGGCTGAACATTTAAACTGATGTTGCATCAATATCAAATAATCAAAGGCAAGGTATTCAGGCTGCAGCTGAATACACTAGGTCTCACTGCACTTACTGTCCTTCTGAAAGGTGGAGGTGGAGTGTCACTCGAATTGGGAAAGATCTGATTTCTGAGGCGAGCGAATGTGTGTGCTCTAATCTGGTTGCCTCTCCTGACCACTGTTGGTAAGGAAAATTGGTCAGAGAGGTTATGCCTCAGCGATCTCTTTGTTTTTAGACCGCCTGGCAATGTGTTGCTTCACACAGTCTCCGATGAAAGCCAGCAGTATCTACTGGTTGAGAAGTTAATATTATTCTTGAAGAATTTAATCTACCCTATCATTAAGTCGCAATAAGGAAGCTGTCCTGCTAAGGAGGAGCTAGGTATATGAAGCTGGGTGTTCCTGAAGTAAGGCCTTTTAAAATTAAATCCTTATGCAACTACTGTATAACAATAGTTATTAAAAGAAAAGAAAAACTACCCTAAAGGTAGAAATTTGGTGCTTATAAAAAGAGTTCAATGCTCATAAAACGGGCATATTTCCAAATTCATCCACATTGTCAACCACACAGTCACTGGTCTATCTAGTAGCTGATTTTTAAAAATGGGACAGGGAATTCTGAACTCAGACACCCTATTTTGGAACAGCCCTTGCGCTCAAGATCCCAACGGCTGGGATCTTCATTTTCGTATCCCCGAGGCCTAGCATGTCTGGCATATAGGAGAGAATCAATAAAAATATACTGAGCTGGACAGCTGCTTTCCCCTGGGATTCCCTTCCACTGTCTCGTCCATTAGTTTTTGTCAGTATATTATTTTTACTATTTAATATTTCCCTAGAGATTATTATATGCTAACATAGTACATAGGTTCTAAGCACTTCATTGATACTGATTCCTTTTGTCTGCATGACCCTCAGAGGTAGGTACTGTTGTATATTTATCCCTACTTTACAGTTGAAGAGTGTGTATCATTTCCAAAAGTGACCTGAAAAGCGCTGTGTTTAAGATGGAAAGCTCATTACAGAGCAGCTCGTGATACGGCTGTGCAAATGACAAGTGTAATAACTCACGTTGGCATGGAAATTTCATAAAGAACCTATGCTGCTGGCCCCTAAAACTCTTGAAAGTAACCCCCCAGAGCTCCTCAAAATCTCCCGAACTGTCCTCACTTTCTCCCGCTTTCCAGCAGCATCCACCATGTATGTGGTCACGTCCTGCCGGCATATGGTCTACAAAGTGCTCTCACAGGATCTCATCTTTTTCTAGATGACAGCAGTGAGGCCTGGAGAGTCAAACTCCTTCTGAGGCACAGGATCGCCTGGGTTGGCTGGGAGCAGGACCCCGTGCCTCTTGCTCTTCACACTAGGCCCGAATGCTTACATAAATTTATGCTAAGGGACAGTTGAATTGGTTTGTCCTGTGTGGCTTCGCACGGGAGGAGGCAAATAGATGGGTTTGAAGTGTAACATACACACAGAAACAAGTGCTAATTGCGTGGGTACCATTAAGGGAACTCACTCTATGAACACATCCATTTAGTCTTAGTACAGGTCAAAAAAGAGAGAGAGCCACCAGCACCCCAGAATCTCTCCTTGTGCCGGATGGTTCTATCCACCTCCATGGTAGCCACTCTCCTGACTTCTAGTACTACGGATCACTTTTGCCTCCTTTTGAGTTTTATATGAATACAGTCATTCTTCTGTATTCTTTTGTGTCTGACTTCTTTCTCTCAGTATTGTGAGGTTCAGCCATATTGCTCATGTGGCATAAGCTGGATTGTATTCTGTTATATTAATATACCACAATTACTAATGATGGACATTTCAGTTGTTTCCCATTTGGGGGTTGTTATAAATCATGCTGCTGTGGGCATACTTGTGTATATGTCTTTGGTGCACATAGGTATGTATTTCTGGAGTGTGCATGTGGGTATAATTGCCAGGCCTTATGATAGGAGTATGTTTCGCTTTAGTAGATACAGCCAGGCAGTTTTCCAGTATGCCATTCAATTTATAGTCCCATCTGGTGTGAATGAAGAGTCCCCTTTCTCTATTTTCTTGCCAGTACTGAGTTTGATAAGTCATTTTAAATTTAGCTCTTCACATATTTGTGTAGGGGGTCTCTACTTATGGTTTAAATTCATATATCTCTCGGGCACCTAGGTGGCTCAGTCAGTTAAGCAGCCGTCTTCGGCTCAGGTCATGATCTCATGGTTTGTGGGTTCAATCCTCCCATCGGGCTCTTACGCTGACAGCTCAGAGCCTGGAGCCTGCTTCTGATTCTGTCTCTCCCTCTCTCTCTGCCCTGCCCCCACTTGCACTCTGCCTGTCTCTCAAAAATAAATGAACATTAAAAAAAATTTAAATTCGGGGCGCCTGGGTGGCTCAGTTGGTTGGGCATCTGACTTCGGCTCAGGTCATGATCTCATGGTTCGTGGGTTCGAGCCCCGCGTCGGGCTCTGTGCTGACAGCTCAGAGCCTGGAGCCTGTTTCAGATTCTGTGTCTCCCTCTCTCTCTGCTCCTCCCCTGTTCACGCTCTGTCTCTATCTCAAAAATAAGTAAACATTAAAAAAATTTTTTTATATTTAAATTCATATATCCCTTATCACCTTGTGAAGCTTAGTGTCTTTGCATGTGTATATTGACCTTTGGATTATCCTCTTTTGTGAAGATTTCTTGCCTATTTTTCAACTGTGTGGTTTTACTTTTTAAAACAAAGTGAGGATTCCATAGAAACATCTATGAAAAGTCCTTGAAATCTATAGTGATGGGGGTCACCTGTTAGTGATGTCTGATTGTGTTCTCAAATACAATTTCCGGAGAGTCCCCACTGAGGGAGTCACAGCTGGACAAAGTGGGTGAGGACCTGAAGAGGCATGAAACCCTTAGCAGGGAACTTGCTGAAAAGCTGGCGAGTCCCAGGGTGTATGGCTCACGGCAATTGTAAAGTTGTGAGGCCACCTGAAAGGTTAAAAGCACTTAACCTACAAATGAATTTGCCTTTTATGGAAGTTACTCTGGATGATTGTAGACCAACTCCAAAAGTATGGCTGAAACATTTCTGGAGTTGCTTTGAGTACGTCGGTTTGGATATTTTTAGTTGGTTTTAAAAATGCCCTTTGAGCCTGTATTTGATTTAGGGAGAGAGCAGAAGACCTCCCAGAACCCAGTCTAGTGAATAAGGAGGATACTTCAATGGGTGACTTAAAAACAAAACCTTATTCGTGAGGCTTGCCTGCAAGAGACGCACTTCCCTGCTTGGGTGAAGAGGGCAGATTTAGCAGGGAGGAGAAGGCCCTGCACTAAGTACCTTACTCTCCTGGTCTCTTCTCATCTTTATAGTAACTTGTGAGCTACTTAATGCTGTTAGAGATGGAAAGTCAGAGAGTTAGAAAGAAAAGGGGAGCCTGATTTAGGAGTCCAGCCTAGCTCCAGCTTACCCCAGGGCCACTAGCTTTGCTTTTTACCACCCTGCCTCCCCTCTGACAAAGTGTTGAAGGAATTTCAAAATGTTACATCCAGAAAAAAATGTGCTGCTGGTGAAGATCTGTTATAGACCCCCAGGAGCTGCCCTGTGGGGCTTTGAGGGGATAGAAGTCAGTCAGGCTTCAGAGCACTTGTCTTTCCCAAACACAGTGCCTGGGGCCCGGCTGTTGGCTGTTCGTGGGAGCAGCCTCAGGCCTCTCAGCATCCTGCCAGAACTAGTAGTCTGACCGGTAGGCCTTACTCTGCCTGCTGTTTCTTCTTCGTGACTGGCAAGCAGCTGCCCAGGAAATGCTCTTAGACACGTTGATGAATATTGTCACTGTTGGGAACTATATTCTGCATAGAAAAGAATCTTTTTTCCAGATAGGCACTTCTACAAAATCTGAACAACAGAGGCAGAACGCTGTTGAGCTCTTTAATAATCATTCATTCTCAATCTTAAAGTCATCCATTAGTTCTCTCTGAAACACGGTGGGTTAATGCCTTTGGCGTTCAGTACAGACCTTCCGAAATTATCCCCGAGAAGAATACCCCGGGCAGACCGTTTGAGATAGATCCCAGGGCATCCAGCTGCCCGTAAGATGTGAAGGTCCTAGGAGAGCCGCCAAACACACTTGACCCTCCCAGAGGCTTGTTCTTATCCTTTCTGACTCACAGACCCCAACAAGCTGGCCCTCTTCCACTGAGCCTGGAAATGTTGTCTAAAAGCTGAATACATAGAAAGCAGAAGGAGGGCGTCCGACTCTGGCTCAGGTCGTGATCTCGTGGTCCGTGAGTTCAAGCCCCCGCATCAGGCTCTGCGCTGACAGCTCAGAGCCTAGAGCCTGTTTCAGATTCTGTGTCTCCCTCTCTCTCTGACCTCCCCCCGTTCATGCTCTGTCTCTCTCTGTCTCAAAAATAAATAAATGTTAAAAAAAATTTTTTTTTTAATAAAAAAGAAAGCAGAAGCTACAACCTATTTTTCTGGCTCAGAGCAGTGGCAGAGAAGCCTCTGGACTTCTCTTGAGATGGCACAGTAGAATGGTTTCTTTGTTTGCTGGTTTCTTCATACTTAGCACCTATATCCTGCACAGCCTTGGTTTTCAGGACAAAGTCCTGGGTGATGGGTAACCAGATAACCGAATCCTTTCCTCTGCAGATTAGAATTTTATTTCGTTCGTATCCACACAGTTTTCCCTGGATAAAATGAGGTGCCTGAGAAAAAAAAAATGTGAGGACATTTTAATGCAAAACCTTCGCGGGTAAGATCCTTCTTTTCCTACCACATTTAATTCCTGTGGAGGATTCCAGAGCAGGTGTGAAAAGCCGGGTGTTACTATGGAGCAGTTGTCCCCAGTGACTGAACACCTGCTGGGGCCGGCCTCACCTGTTTTCTTAGCAGATTACATTATCGTATGCACGTGTGCAGTTTGTACATCCAGGACTTGGACTTGGCTGGTGAATGTCTGAACTTATTCACCTCCTGCCAAAAGAAAGCATATAAATAGTGCTTTGTCTTCTGAGCTTTACAGGACACTGAGTAAACACAAATGTACACTGTGATGGGGCCGGGAGGGCGGGGCAGAGGGGGAGAACCGCCCACATCCTTATTTTTTGAGTGGGTGTAACTAATGACTAGTTCCTGGATGTGTACCTAGAATGTAGGTCATGGTTCCACTGACATCTCTGGAAGAGCTACAGTAAACACTGTCTCCTTATAGGTCACTGTGTTATCTTATAGGTACAAGTGTCTAAAGTTCTTTTTCCCTGAGAAGTTTTCTACAGAGGTTTTTTTGTTTGTTTGTTTTTAAATAAGCATCTTGGTTTGGGAATAAGGAAGTCATTCCTTATTCAAGCCATACCTGAGGCTTCCTTAACATATTAATCATACTAATGGTTAATCACCGCACATATGTTGTGTGTCAGGCACCGTGCTAGGGATGTTTTGTGGAGGCATGCCTCTCTTCTTGCTAGGTGATTGATATGCTACCCACTTCATGAGATGTTTCATAAAGCCGGTTACATCTTCAAAAAAAATGTTTCATGGATTCTTCCAACTCAGGTGCTATCGTTCGCCCCATTTTACAAAAAACCAGGGCTGTAGTTCCTTGGTGCTGGGCTCTACAACCCATCCGTGTGACCCTGGGTCAGGCCCTTGAACACCACACTGTGCTATCCTGAGACAGGGGGTTCTGGCTGGGCAGAACCCGGAGCTGCTCCTGAGACACTGGATATCGGAAGAGGGAAGATCAGACATTACTCAATAGAAGGTATATTGATGTGGGCAGCGCCTGCATTTTAAATACGCTTAGTTTAGGTGAGCGATGGGGAAATAAACTGCGGCAGATTTTGAGAAGAAATGGATTGTTGGGGAGGGAGAGAGATTTCCATTGCCATTTCAAGTAGCGGGGATGATATTCAGCTTCATGTAAGGGGGCTAACCTACATCCTAGAAAGGCTTCCACAGAGATGATGTATTTGTCAGGGGTTCTTAGGAGCAGTTTTTCCCAGAACAATGAATGGTTTCAATAGGTTTGTGGGTATTACCTCCTTGCCCTGCCTTTATTGAAGGCAGACATATACGGGGCCACTCACCTATGTGGAACCCGACTTCTTTCCTTCCTTACTTCATCTCTAGACTTGAGAGAAATAAGGAGAGCAAAAGGTATGATGGTTCCCCTTTCCTTCCTCACATGGATGCCATGTCACAGTGCTGTGTTGGGGTGGAGAGACCTTGAGAAATTCCCAGGGAGAACGTCTTGTAAAAGGTGAGAGGTCTGGTTTAAATCCCGTAGGAGTCGTTTGTCTGTTTCTTTCTCAGGGCACTTTTTCCCTTTTGCTTTGTATTGATCTTATCTCTGTCTTTTCATTCAGCACAAGTGCCTACAAAAAGCAGACATGGTTTCTGCTTTTATAAAAAATATTAAAAGAGACAATATATAAAAATAACTGCATGAAGTGTTCACTGACAGCTATTCTAAGTGTTCTATAGGAGAGGTATGTGTTTGAGGGGACCTGGTCCCGGTCAAGGAAATTTGGGTGGCTTTTCTAAGGAGGGCCTGCTGAGCTGAGACCTGAAGGATGAGTAGGGGTTAAAGAGGCAGGGGATGGCATTACAGAGGAGACAGGATGTGCAAAGCCCCTGTGGTGGAAGGGACCATGGTATGAGTGATGGACAGAAGGCCCCTGAGGCTGGGAATGGAGAATAAGGAGTGTGAGACAGAGTCTTTTCCCAAGAGTCACAAGGCTTTCTGAGCATGGGTTTGAAGTGATCAGATTGACAAGATACCATGTTGATTGCAAAGAGGTTGGTTACAAGGACAGTAGGGGTCCACAAGGAGACGTGGATAGACCAGTTTAGAAATTTTTGTAGTAGTTTAGGAAGAAACGGTGATCACCTGACCAGGTGATATTTACCAGGGAGGTAAAGATGGAGAGAACTGGATGGATGTTGGGAGAAATAGAGGTGATATGATTTGGATATGGTGATGGGTTGGAAGTGCTGGATGAGAAAAAGGGAGGCCTCAGAGACTATTCCTTGGTTTCTAGATTGCACAGTTACATGATGGTAGTGCCATTCTAAAGATATTGCCATGTCTCCTTAAGCAGACTCTAGACTATTTGATAGCAGGATCTTTTTCTTTTCTCTTTTCTTTTCTTTTTTAAAGTTATTTGTTTATTTTTGAGAGAGAGAGAGAGAGAGCATGAGTAGGGAAGGGGCAGAGAGAGAGGGAGACAGAGAATTCCAAGCAGGCTCAGAGCTGTCAGCACAGAGCCTGATGCAGGGCCCGAACTCACAAACCGTGAGATCATGACCTGAGCCAAAACCAAGAGCTGGAACGCTTAACCAACTGAGCTACCCAGGTGCCCCCATAGCAGAATCTTTTTCTAATTTAATTTTGAATCCTCACAGTGTTACTGTTTGGTATGTACTCAGTTAGCTTTTGTTTACTGTATTCTTTGAGGAGGAGAGATTTCTTTAGAACTATGGCATGTGTGCATGGTGAGAAGCTACAGTTAGGGTACCACTTTGTATGTGTGGGGCAAGAGAAAAGTTCCATAGTTGGAGTAGAACTCCAAAGTCATTTAGCCATGTAGAGATATGGCTTCAGTTTTCAAGGAACACCGACTAGGGGTGGCTGAGAGGGGTATTCATAATAACTTGGTGAAATGTGCAGAGTTTTACATTAATTAAAGGAATCTGTTGATGTGTGCTTCCTTTCCCCCGGTATTCCTCCTCACCACTAGTGGGTGCTGTTGCTTAGAATGCTCTGGCCGCTGTGGTGAGCATAGACTCTTGGTAGATGAAGTGTCTCTCTTGGGTGGCTGCTCGAGCGCAGGTAAATGGCTGTGTTTCTTTTTTCACCCAATCCTTCTATAGAGTGGTGGGTCAGTGGGTGACTTTTCAGTTGATGTGACTGTTGACTGGTCTGTAGACTGAGGAAGAAATGAACGAAGGATAGATCTAGTTCCTTTTTTATTGAGATTGTTTTAGATTTCAGGTTCTAGGATGCTCAAAGCAGGTCACAACCCCAGGATAGAGAGTGTGCTGAGGACAAATGTGTTTGGTTTTTTTTAAGTTTATTTATTTATTTTGAGAGAGAGAGAGAGAGAGAGAGAGAGAGAGAGAGAATATGAATCCCAAGCAGGCTCCACACTGTCAGCATAGATCCTGAGCCAGGGCTCCAACCTATGAACTGTGAGATCATGACTTGAGTCAAAACCGAGAGTCTGATGCTTAACTGACTGAGCCACCCAGGTGCCCCAAGCACAAATGATTTCTTAATCTCGATCCTCAGTGTATATATATGTAAGAAGGTGGTTCTCCCCACCAACCTTCCCAAAGGCTGGAGAGAGGAAATTCTGGAGTGGTGCTTGTCATTGGGAGCAATCCTCCCACAGTGCTTTCTCCTCATAGAATAGAATGCTTTCGCTGTGTTGGTGAGCCTGTTCAAACTGGTTTGCCTATAGTTTGCCTATAGTCTCTTATTTGTCTCAATGGTCTTATAGGTTTTATATTTTCAAGCCTCTTTGTGTTTCTTATCTGTCATATCAGACATTCTGGAATGCCACTTTATTTCCTTCTGTCTTTACTACTGTATTTATTCTGTATTTTTCACTCTCCACTTTCTCTTGGATCTCCGTAATAACCATCATCCTTCCCGTCCTTTATTTGGAAGCAGGGCATTTCTAAGGCTCTTTCTTGGGGTCCAAGGGTAATCTTACGGTATTTCTACTCTACTGTGCTGGTCTGTTGTCCTACACATGCTGTTGATAAACACGTTACTCTCTTAAAATAACTAGATGGGGCGCCTGGGCGGCTCAGTCGGTTAAGCGTCAGCCTTCCGCTCAGGTCATGATCTGACAGTTTGTGAGTTCGAGCCCCGCGTCGTGCCCTGTGCTGGCAGCTCAGAGCCTGGAGCCTGCTTCAGATTCTGTGTCTCCCTCTCTCTCTGCCCCTCCCCTGCTCATGCTCTGTCTCTCTCTGTCTCTCTCTCAAAAATAAATGAACATTAAAAAAATTAAAAATAACTAGATAGGATGGGAAATCATAGCACGTGCCAAATTGTCTTTGTCCTGTGCATTGGGACATACAAAACTAAACAAAAAATTGGGAGATCCATATAGGCATCTTTCAAAAATATTTTGTACCACTTAGTCATTTTTATTTTATAAGCTGACATTTGCACAAAAATGGAAGTTTACTTTTGTGCTCAAATGATTGAAGCACTTTTATTGTCTTCATTTTTTATTTTCTTTGGTTCTAAAGCTTTGATCTTTTAGTTGAAATGCAATTCTTCTCTTTCTAAAAAGGATCTACTCTTTGTATATCAAAATTCATTGAGTTTTTTTACTCAGGAAAAGGGTTTAGATGTCTAATTAACCCTTTTTTTAACCCTCTTCCACACTCTCATCTCTCAGTGTACTCCATTTTAAAGATGAGGAAACTGAGGCTGTACCGTTCTGTGAATCAATAGTAAACCCAGGACTCTTAATTCCAATCTTTGGATTCCTCAGCTCATTGTGATTCTCTAGGACTTTAAAATATTTTTTTAAATTTTTTTTAATGTTTGTTTATTTTTGAGAGAGACAGAGACAGAATGCGAGTGGGTTAGGGTGAGAGAGTGAGGGAGACACAGAATCTGAAGCAGGCTCCAGGCTCCAAGCTGTCAGCACAGAGCTCGACACGAGACTCAAATTCACAAGCTGTGAGATCATGACCTGAGCCGAAGTCGGACGCTCAGCCAACTGAGCCACCCACGCACCCCTAGGACTTTAAAATATTTTTAAGATTCTTCATTTTGAAATCTAACTTTCACTTTAAGGTCAGTTTCTTAGAGGTTGTTTCCTTGTGGTAACTAAAACTTTAATGGGTCCAGTACAAGGGAAGAACCAAGCAATGATTTTGTTTTGTTCTAAAATTAATATAAAAACGTGTAGCTCTAGAAATAATATTTATCGAATTGGTAATATTGTTTGTATATATGAATAAATAAATTTGAATTGTACTAATACTTTATGTCTGGTCTGCCCAGATTTCCACTTGGAGGAAATTGCATTTGTGTGGAAACACACCGTCCTTTCTCTATTATCTTGGTCTTTATGAGGGGTGAATTTTTGGATTTGTGGTTTGTTTTATGCCTAGCTTGTGCAGGAAATCAGGATGTGTCTAATTATCATATAAGGTGTCAGGAAATTCTCATAACAGTTCATTTAAGTCCACCTTAATTAAAAATAAAGAACAGGTTTTATAGCAACAGGATTTTGTTCTTTCTTTTGAAGAGATGATAGGAGTCCGTGAATCAAATGAGTCAGACAAGCTATAGCAATTTCAGAAAGCATAGGGATTACTGCTTTCAAGGCCCAGGAGGAGATGATAAAAATCCAACAGCTCTGTCAATTTTTATCGTGCCCTGGTGTTTGGGTGGATATTGAAGCTCTGTGTAACTGGTGACCTATGATCTAGCTATTTCCCTTTAAAAGCTGTCTGTTTAAAATCAGTTCTCCTGTTCCCCTGCACAGCTCAGCAAGCATTTGTTTTTTTCCTGTGCTGCCCTCAGAGCTGCCCCTCAGGATGGAGAGTGTCTTGTCTTTAACTCAAGGTCTTAGAGTTAAGATTAATTGGCAGATATTGGCCTCAAAAAGGGCAAGAGACTAGTTTTTAGAATCCACAGGAGTATGGTAAAACTAAGGATGCCAAGAGGGGTGTTGGGAAGAGGTGGCCAAGCCACCTGGTGAATTGATGAGGACCTTGGCTTCCTTTGCCCATTCAGTTTCCCCATGTCCTCCCTTTCCCCCTTCCTGGAGGGCAAGGTGCTGCCTTGGGTTCTGCAAACAGGCACAGAAGACTAAACTTTGGGGGCCGGGACTTGTTGACCTTTGCTTCTCTGTGACCAGCTGCATCCCTCCCCAGCTTATCTCTCTGTTGTCATTGCTGCTGTTCTGAAGGACATGAAACACCTTGGTAGTATCATTCATTTCCACTCTTTTGGCCTTAAAATGCCCTTCTCTTCCTTGTCTGTCTTGTATCTTTGCAATCATTCTTCAGACCCAGTGAAGAGTTACCACCTCCTTGAAGCCTTCTGTGACCACTGAACTTGCACCTGAGCCAGAAATGATCTGTGCTGCTACTGTGCCATATATAACTTATGCTCAGGTATGATTATTTGCTTGCATGGGGATAGGACTGCGACGTACACATTCTGTGTCTTCATTGCCTGGTATATGACAGGTGCCCTAAAGGGGTTGGATAGGTGGATGGATGGATGGATGGGTGAGTGGGGCACGTTCAAGGAGAACTTCTCAGAAGGGGGAGATCGACAGAGGGAGGGAGGGAAAGGGGGAGAGAGAGAGGGAATGCATTTTTAGCTGAGACACATGGGAAAGGGTTTAGGTGTGGACAAGAGAGTTGTTTCTGCCACATGCTTACTGAAATGGTGTCTAGTAGGGGATGGAAGTGTGAGGTGTGAGAATGAGCTGTGCCACTTTTATCAGAGTAGAAACCAAGTAATTGGCAAGAGATGACATCATAGTCATTTGACTTTTCTTCTTAAAAGCTCTGGGATCTTTCCTGAAGGATCTAGTTTCTTGTAGAACGGGTTGATAACCCCATAAAGTAGGATCTATTATTAACATGAGGATCAACGAAAACTTTAAGTACTCATTGCCCTGCCTTGTACGCAGTGAAGGCTCAGTAGGGTAAGTCATGGCCACTGCTGTTATTATTGGCCTCTGGTGTGTAATGGGAGGAAGAGGTGCCTGTTAGAAATGCTGAGGCACTTCTCCCAGAAATGAACACTTTTAGATTCACGGGTAAATACAAATGGGTCTCCAGGTGCTAGCAGTCATTGGAAACGGGATTACGTGTTCTCCTTCCTCTTCCTTGTTATGTAGTACTTCTTTTTAGAAAGGAAGGCATTTCCCCCATTTCTTAGGGAAAGTTTTATTCCTGCCAGCATTTGCTTCTCAAGGAAGTTTCTCACATGTGGCATTACATGAAGAGTCTTTCTGGTTGGTTAAAAAAATACAGGTATTTCTCCCCATATATTTATTTGCAAAAAGTGTTATTCTGTTCCTTTCTGCCGTCCTGGAGAGCAGGTGGCATGCATTGCTGTTTCTGTTTCCAGATGGAAGCAAGTCAGGTTGGTCTGGGACCAACCGGGGACAGCTCGATTTTGGCTTATGAACACCATTGTTTGTATATGTGCATTTCTGTCCCTCCAGTTGGAGAGCCATTTAGAAATCAGTGATCAAAGTGCCTAACAATATTAATTTGTTTACAGAATCATTCATGCATTCATTTCCTGCCCTGTGTACTACTGCTTTTCCTACCTGGTCCTGCAGTGCTGGATTTACCAATTTTTGTTTTTGCTGTTGTTGTGTTATTAAGAAACCGCTACATTTGTCAGTGATGATGACCATTGGGGTGTGCCTCTGAACCCCTTCTTCTCAGAGTATTTCATAGCCAGTCTGCTGATATTTGGGTGTAGGGCCTTTTATTTGTTGCCTGAATATAGGTCAGTCCTGCCATAATGGATTTCTGAGTAAAGAAGAAAATGGATGTGAAAGAGCTATGTATACAAATCAGGTGGCATGGATCCATTATCCCTTCTCTCTAATTCCAAAATCCACAAGGCTCTGAAAGCTCTCATCACCCATTTTGTGGTGAGATCTGACTTGAACGAATGAGTCTGTGTATTCATTTATCTCATTTAGCTCATTCATTATCTCATTTAGCTGTGGTTATGTGTAAGTTTCCCTGCAGGAGTATTACTGTGTTTGCCTATAGAGTACTGACCTACACACTACTGAGAGCGTAAGGTACATTTTACCTTCCTAAAGTGTCAAAATTTTTGAATTCCAAAACACATCTGGTCTTAGGGCATTTGGATCAGAGCTGTGGACCTGTAGTATTTTTATTAGGGCCTCTAAGCCTTTTTTCTGTTGACAACCATCTTTTGAGATTCTCTCCTTGGCACCATTTTTGGGGGGTATGCAAATGAGGATCTCCCTTGCTGTTACAAGGACTATTTACTGAGCTGCAGTAAGAGGTATGGGGAAGGAAAAAGCATTGCACACATATGCCACCTCCCACCCCTGCCCTGGAGAAGGTCAGAGCTTCATGATAATGTGGAAAGTACTTTAATAGCAGTCTGTGGACTCCTGGATGTGGTATGATAATCACATCCAGGAACTCCACCAAAATTGCAAAGGCAAAGCAGCGTGGAAGAGGATGTGATCAGACAGCAATTGTAGGCTTGTTGTGGTGTTTGAAAGATAAAACCAGAGATGGGGCTACAAAGGAGCCAGTTTTTGAAGAGCCTTATGTACCAAGCCAAACAGTTGAGAATTTATCCTTTGGCAATGAGAAGTCTTTAAACCTGGGGATGAATGATTGGGTTTGCACTTTTGAAAGAGGCTTCTGCCTGCATTTTAAGCGACCTCAAAAAAGAAATCACTGCAATATTTTAGGCAATAGGACATTTTACTAGTAGCCCTAATAATGCTTTATATAGTGCTTTAGGGTTTGCAAAAGATTTTCCCCTGCCTTAATTTATTTTGTAGTAGCCCTGAGGGATGGGTAGGTAATAACTGAGGAAGCAGATTCGGAGAACTGACTTGTTCAAGGTCATATCTAGCAACTAACAGCACCAGCTCTCCTAATTCTACATCTAGTGCAGCTTGGATGATATTAAAACCTTTTAGTATATTGCTCAGTTATGAGCATCGGTAAAAATAATCTGCTACCTGCATATCTCTTATGTTTGTCCTCAATAGACTGTCAGCTCCTTGAGGACTTGCAGCATTAAATTTGATGTGCCTTTGGCACAAAGATAGACTCACAATAGGCACCACCAAGAATTTGCTGGACTGTTTCTCCTCCAGATCCTGAACAGACCTAGGAAGAAGGAACATTTACAAAAACAGAGGGACTACCCTATTTCTTACTGTACATCTCATCATGTGTACTTATTAGGCAGTTTGTGTTTAAGGCACTGTTCTAGGTGCTGTGGGGAATACACAATGTAAAAACAATAGCATTTTAATAAACTTGGTCGTCAATTCAGCCTATTCTATCTTACTTAGATCTCACACACCAAATTCCTTGGCTTTTGCAACAATTTTCTTTTCTTTAGTGAATGTTGGGTATTCCAATCAAAATTCTTGCACAGACTGATGAGAACTCTTAGGCTTACACATTTGCTTTGCAATTGTTTATGCGGTAATCAAGTATAACCTGGCACCTTTCCAAATGGGTGTTTTTTGAAACAAAGTAACCAAATCATTAAATAGACATATTTCTTTATAAAGAGCGAGAGTTTTAGCTTGACTAGGTTTCCAGTAATATCACTTCACAAGTGAAAATCGTCTTGGGAATTACACTTAAAATTTATAGTCAGCCGTGAGTTTCTGTGCCAGTCCTACAGAATTAGTGGGGAAATTAATAATGTAATCTCTTTCTTATACACCTGGCATATACTGCCATTTATGTTAGCAGTATTTCCCAGGCAGTCTAAGAGCTAGAGAGAAGTTCTAAATTATCCTCAGTCTTGGAATCCTATGTCAATGTAAAAGCACTTACTGAGTTGACTCAGTTCTGATTTTCCTTTACCAGCTTTGTATCAGAAGAACTTTTGGGGCCTCAGAAGAAACTCTATAGATCATTCAGACCTAGGGACAAGACTGAGGAGGGGGAGGGGATAGAAAACTGTCCCCCCTGCCGCTCCCCGGGTGCAAGTCCATTCTTCAACTTACTAATTATAATTTGGAGCAAGTCTCAGAGCCTCTGGTTCCTTATCTGAAAAGTAAGGCTTATGATAGTGTTTCTCAAAGATTGTAAGACATACATTTTTGCTTATTTTACATTTTAATATATTTGAAAACAAGATGTGTTTTACTGTGCATGATAGGTTATGGCTTAATTTGTGGTGTTTTTCTAATATAGTGGTGCATAAAATAATGTTGCATCTTAAAATCAGTGATTGCCTATTTGATGAAATATGGAAACATGCCTTACCAACCTCCTGGGCTGTCAGGATCAAATCAGATAATATGTTTGCTAGAACATTACAGCCGTGCTAACAGGCAAGCAAGCAAAAGTACCTTTGGACAACCCTTGACGACCTTTCTCCCTTTGGTGTGAAACTGTATTTCTGTGTGTCTTTAAATTGGGAAGAGGCAGAAAATGGAAATTGCGAATTTAGATGAATTAAGATATCAAATGCCTTTCTTGAATATTTGAAGTAAAATGAATTTTAATGGAGTCTTATATTTGACTTCCTGATTTTTTTTCCCCTTTTTGAACAATACCCCAGTCACGTTGGTCTTGTCTCCCCTTACCCACCACCCCCTGCAATAAGAACATCAGCTTTGGGTGGGAGAGGGGTGGAGGGTCATCAGTTTCATTTTGGACAAATTGCATTAGAAATGAGTTTGAGGCATCCAAGTGAAGATGGTGAGTAGGCAGTTGAATTTATGAGTCAGAGATAAAAATGTGGCATTTTTGGTATAGAGATGGTAAATGCCGGCTCGATCTTGGATGAGATCACCTAGGAAACAAATGGAGAAAGGAGGATTGGAACTGGAGGTTGACAAGCCACCTTCAGCCAGCAAACCTGCTTTATTTGGCCTGTGCAGTGTTTTTAAAATATTTGAACAAGTTGCTGTCGCATGTTTATGGTTTTTTGGCTGCCTAGCATATATTTTCTCTTTTGATAGCAGCACCCTAATTTCCTTTTAAGAAATTTCATATCCTTCAATCGCAGACCTTGTGCCTTAGATTAAGTTCCACCCCTGACTCCCAATGAAGTGTGTGACCCAGGGCTGGCCAGTCACTCCCAGAGTAGTTCAGCCATATGGTTGGTCTAAGAATGGCCTTGTAATCCAAGTTGGCCCAATCGGAGAGAACTTGGAAACTGCGGGGGAGCTCCAGGAGGAGAATTTGTCTTGCTTTCTGCTTAAACCTGGCAGAATTTGGTGTGGAGGTCTAACAACTGCTTTGCTACCATAGGGTAGAGCATATCTGAGAATAGGAACAACAGAGAAGATCTGGAATACAGATAGAGAAACTAGGCCAGTGTCAGCTGCACCTTTAGGCTTTTCAGTTAAAAGAGTTAGTTAATAAATTCTCCTTTTGGTGTAACCAGGATTTCTTTTATTTGCACCAGAAATAAATCTTAACTGATTCAGTTGCCAAGATTTAAAAATCATGAGTTTTCATGTAGAACTCAGTACTTCTGGCTAATTGTCGTTCTGGTAGACGTTTTATTATAGTCTGTACCTCTCCCTGCTATCATCTTACCCTGATGCCCAGGGTCTGTTGCCAGTTATCCAGCTTGCTCTGCAATGAGTTGAGAAGGAAGTGAAAGTCCACTTTGCTTCACTTCATTGTATTACTTGCTTACCCTCATTGATAGTTGGGCTTTTGATCACTAATGTAGGGTGAAAAGAAAAGGGGGCCTAGGTTCAAGCTTTGGGGAGCTTGAACCCTAAAGAACAGGTAAAGGGGGACAAGCTTGTGAAGAGAAGGGAATGACAGCATTCGTTGTGAAGGCCAAGGTAAGGAACATTTCAGGGAGAGAGTAATGAACATTGCCAAACACCGTCAAGATGTCAGATAAGATGAATGAAAAATTCTCATTTGAATTAGGCAACAGAGGTCATTATTGGCCTAGACTGGAGCTTTTGCAGGGAGAGTTGGAGACAAGCCAGATGGGAATGGTTTTTGAAAAATGAATGGCATGTGAAAAAGGGATGTAGTCAAGGAGGAGAGTTTTTATTTTTCCTGTGAAGGAAGTAAAGAAATAAGGCATTAGTCTAGAGACACAAGCGGTTGAGGTGGAGTGCTTTAAAAGTACAACGGAAGATGCTGAAGTGTTGATGGGAAGGCTTTGGTTGAAAGGGTGTAGTTGACTGAATAAACAGGAGAGAACGATGGTAACAGAGCGTGTGCACCTGAGAAGGTAGGACAGGGTGGGATCTACAGCCCAAGTGGAGTGGTTGACCTTGGGTGAGAGGAGGGAACGGGATGCAACAGGAGGGCAGAAGCTGAAGGCTGGGAGAGATGAAGGTTGGTCTCGTATCAGGAAGTTGCTGAGTGATGGGTTCCATTTCTCTGTTAGGAGGCAAGGTCATTTGAGAAAAGGGTGGAGGGGAGTGTTAGAAGGGGTTGCAGTTTGAAAGTGAAATAATAGTTGAGGACAAGGAGAGAGTGGGTCTGCGAGAGAAAGGTGGTAGGGTCGCCCAGCATTGCAGACAACTCATTTGCAGTTGGTGTTTGTGCAGAGTGACATCTCCACCTGACACATCTGCCCATGTGCCCTTTCTCCCATGCCCAGGCACTCAGTTGTGGGCACAGACACAACTACACTGAGTGTCCTCTGAGGCTGGGGTTTGGCGGAAGGGTGAGCAAGGTCGGTTTTGAGCATATGGCGAGGATGTTAGGGAGAGTGTGTTATGGGAACGATGGCATTTGGAAAGGCAGCTGAGTAAGAAGGCCGGTGAAACAGAACTTCTGAGGAGACCCTGATGGTTGATCCCTGTGAAGGGGATTTTAATGAGGGAACTGTAGCCGAGGCTATTTTAGTCAAAGGGCGAGGTGTTTGGGCTGTGGCTGGCTCCTGTGGAGTGGAGGAAAGGGTCGTTGGAGGTGAGGCAGTCGAGCGAATAGCGACTAGGGTGTCCATGGGTTTGGATATTCAGGTCACCCACGCTGACTGCCGGATTAAGGGAGACAGACTTTCGGCTGAGGTTCAGATGAGGTAATTGGGTTTGCTGTTACTTAATGAAAACCTTTGGTTTCGGTGGAAATTCAGCTAGGAGAGTATATCTAAATGATTTGGGGCCCACCTCTCTTTAGGTAGTATGTCCTGCGAGTGATACTTTATCAGGAAAAATGTGTCTTTTAACACTTTGTGTTTCTACAGAAAACATAAACCGTTTAAAGCTCTTGAGTTCCTAGCTTCTTTAGTTGCTGGAATGATTTGGTCTCCTTTGCCTTACATGGTCATGTTGCTTCTGAAGGTGACTTATGGTGCAATCAAAATCTTCAGGAGTAGGCCACGTTCAGCTGAGTCCCCTGTGGCTCCCACTGTGATGAGCTTTGAAGGGAGGGTAAGTAGGGAGCTATGTTGGAGACATCTGTTGTCATTGGTAATGTGTGTCGTGCTTTGGCAGTAACTAGAGCTGAGCAAGCCCACCAGTCTGTAGTTTATAAGCAGTAATCTGAGAGCCCAAAAAATACTTCTCTGAATGGTAAGGCATCAGAGTCAGCATTCCTCAGACTTAAGAGGGAAAAAGAGTTTGAAAGGCTCACCAACAGAAAGAAAGAAAGAAAGAAAGAAAGAAAGAAAGAAAGAAAGAAAGA
>NW_026057582.1:70575986-70621719 GCF_023721935.1 Panthera uncia
AGAAAGAAAGAAAGAAAGAAAGAAAGAAAGAAAGAAAGAAAGAAAGAAAGACAAAAACAGCACTCGAGTTTTATAATAAGATGCTAAATCAGATCATCTCAAAACATCCCAAAGGTTGTGATAAAAATCTTCATCAAGTAATCAAGATGCACAAGTCTATAATCTCTTAGAAAAAAAAAAAGAATTCAAGCATGCAGGCTTTCAGATACAGCATCTATTCATTATGGATTCTGAAAACATTAGGTAAACGACAAAGCACGGGGCTAATGTCCGTGTTTTCAGGCTGAGGATGGTGAGGAAAGATAGTGGAAGAAGTCCCTCCGTGCTCAGAATATCAGTCACAGAATGAAATGTTTTGCAGCCTAGAGGGCTCTGATGCCAACCAGCCACTCACTCTGCTCTCTGCAGGTCTCTCTGTGTTCTTCCCCAAGGACCTGTTTATCCACCCCTCCTCTGCCCCATCCCAATGCCTCTCTTCCCCTTTCTCTACATCTCATCCATTTTTTCCCTGCCCAATGAGACTAAAAGTCCAGCATGATGCTAGGTCTTTCCTGGCTCTGCCTCCTTTGTTTTTATAATTTGGTAAGTTAGCTCTATGATGGGTTTATAGATTGTTAAGGTTGTAAGAGACCTTGGATTCTTTTTTCCCCTCAAACAGTTCCCAAGGCAAGAATCACTTTACCCAACACAAGGCTTATAGTGTGCAAGTTCCTTTAATCCCTGGAGCATTCAAGTGTTCAGACTTGGGTTCTCTCATCTGGGCCTTTAAGGATGGCTTCATTTTTCTCCAGTAAAGAGAACACAGAGTTGCTGATAAGCATGGCATGTCCTTGACATCTGCTGTTTTATACTATTTCACCCAAGCAATAGTTTTGGCCCTGCCTTGATCATTTTTTCTTGCTCTCAAAATAACTAAACCACCTGCTTTGTTCTTAGCATTTTTTTTTGAAAGCCGTAGTTCATTCTACAGATGAGCCTTCTTGTAGCTTATAAATTTCTCCTGTGCTTTTGCGTACGTCTTTGGGAGGTATCACAAAGCATGTAAAATGGGAGAAGACCTGTAAGTTCACCAAGCATTGCTTCTCAAGCTTGACAGAGCAGAAGAGGGCTGGGTTAAATTGTAGCCAATGAGCCCTTGGCCTCCTTAAGATTCTTTAGGAAGTCTCTGTTGAATTTGCAAACTGCTAAGAACGGTGTAGTAGGCCAGTAATGGTAGCTATTCTTATGGGGCCTAAGCAGCTGGTCAGAAAGATCTCACACTGAAGAAGTTTATAAATTAAGAACTTACCTTCTGCATGAATTGAACTTCAGCATTTTCATTATCATGTTTGTTCCCTACACTTAGACCAGCCAAAGAATAAAACGGGGACCTTAGACTCCTAGAGCATTACAGCTGGCAGGAAATAGGGCTCAGCATCCAAAACATTATATAGAGGGAAGCCGAGGCTTAGAGACATTTGGTGACTGTCCCTAAGCCACACTGTTTATGTTGGCAGATTGGGACCAGGGTGCAGCTCTCTGGACTCTGGAACTGGGATTTCCCCCCACACGAAGGTGTGTGACTCCAAAAAGTCACTCTTGAGGGAGGAGTGTGGAAAGACAGGAAGAAAGGGACAGTGTCCAGAGGGTGTCCTAATGCTGGGTATTAATGTCACAGAAGAGCATAAAATAAAGAGGTTTGGCCCCCTGATATTTTATCACATTTCTCCTCTCTGATATTTGGCTTCTGTATCTGGTCCTTTTTAAATTAAATTCTGGGTCACTACTTTGAAAAATCAGGAGGGTTTGGGGTGGGAGGTGCTAGGGATAATTATAGCCACCCTTAATATTAAAGGTCACTGCTTTGAGAACGCATCTGGCAAAGAGAGAGAAGAGCCTGGGCTCAGAGAGGCCCCTGGGTCTTGTGGGAAGTCTGTGGTTCCAGTGCATTGCTGCCTGGGCCTGGGGTAGGCACTCACTAAGTAGCTGTGTAAGGCTGAGCTGCCTGCCAGTGAGAAGCCACTGGCAGTGGCCAAGGTCTGAGATGTATCGAGAATTTCTGGGAGTCCCATTTGTGTACACTGCAGGAAGGATGGGAAAATAAAGAGGTAATACAGCACCCTGACGATAGAACACAAGAGCATACATACAAAGATTGGGTTAACAATGGGTTTTCTGAGATTCCTGAGATGGGCACAGTGTATAATTGTGCTGTCCATCACAGGGAAGTCCTGTATTGCCTTCCTCGGGGAGAAGGCTGTTTAGTGACCCACAACCAAAAGCATTTGGACGGAGGGCAAATTCAGAGAGGGATGACTGAGCAGACCGAACAAGCACTGAATTAGAACTGTAGGTGGCAAGCTGAGGTTCAAAGCCAGGCACTTCAGCTTCCCATTTGGAGATCTCAACCACTGTGCTACCTGCCCCTACTGAGCTGATCTCAGCCCTGGGAGAAACAACCAGGAAGTCTTCCTGTTCTCTGGTGTCCCCCATAGAGCCCGGTGAGTCGGTGAGTCGTTGGGATGCATTACGGCCCAGGGCCACCCTTAGTCAAATGACCATGATATTTAGATTCTCATGGAATCCCAATCTTTGAATACCTGTGCATTCTTTTCTTATACCATCAACTTTTTATCTTGGTAGCTAAGAATCAACTGGTTTTCCCTACCCTTTGGAGACTTTTTAAACTTGGCTCAACCTAAAGCCTTCTGGTAATTCCACATGTTCCTGTGCCTTCCTTCCTCATTGTCTCCCTCTGCCTCTAAACTTCAGAGTCCTTAAAGAGCTGTCTGTGTCACTCACGTGTAGCCCAACACAGCACTTCTCTCCACCCAGGCTTCCTCGTCCCATGAAGGGGGGCTTTACTGGGGACTTGAAGACCCACGGTTCGTTTGACACACCACATCTTTCACCGGCTTTACTGGTTCTCGCCCTACTTCGTGTTCTTTCTCACTCAAACATCAAAGTTCTACCCACATTGGGGCAGCGGTGGGACAGGGACCCCTCACTAGGGACCTAACATCTAGCCAAATAAATACTGGTTATTTTCCAGGAATTCTGGTGAGTAAAAGATTTGTCTCATTACATGCATTTCAGCTCAGGCGCAACTATGCAAAGCCAGAGATACTAGTTTATACCCAACATCTAATTGACTACACCATTGATTATGCCACTACGGGAGTGTTTGTACTCCTAATAAATGTTTTACTGCTTACTCAGCATTATACGCTGTACATCTGGACAGCACTCACCTCAAATTTCCTTTATCTCCCTGATCCGCCAAACTCTTTCCTTCATTGTAAGGCTTATAACTTTGTTTTTACCTCTCATACCAATTCCCATGTATTTAGAGCCTGAAGCATGTGTGAATCCCATTCCACCTCTCCTTTCTTGCTCCTCAGACCTGAGAATATATTAATTTTTTCTGTTAAGCTTTGTGCCTTCCTAGGTTTGTTTTATGATTTCAGCTGTCCTTTTCATGCCCTGTTAGTAAAGTTCACAACCCAAGAGTTGTGCTATCAGGGATTAGCACAAACATGCTTAGCGTTTTCTTTAGAGTAAAAATTGTGTTTGGCATGCAAGTATTCTTTTTTTTTTTTTTTAAGTTTATTTATTTTTGAGACAGAGCACAAGAGGGGAAGGAGCAGACATAGAGAGAGAGAGGGAGGGAGGGAGACACAGAATCCAAAGCAGGCTCCAGGCTCTGAACTGCCCCTACATAGCCTGACGTGGGGCTCGAACTCACGAACCGTGAGATCACGACCTGAGCAGATGTTAGACACTTAACCAACTGAGCCACCTAGGAGCCCCTGATGCACAAGTATTCTTAAGACTTGTGTTCCTTTCTCTAGAATGATGTGAATTTCTCCCAGTCTTTATTACTGGCACGGATTGTCTCAATGTCTTTTTCCCCAAAAGAGCCATAAGAGATTTGGTGTCATTGGAAACTAGATCCCCGCACAAATTTTGGAAGGATCAGGAAGTCACTCTCCTTAATTCTGAGGATTGCCTAGGACCTCAGATACAGATTCTTTCCAGTTTCTAGGAGTTAGAACTTTGCTACCATTCATGATTGGCACAAACTAAAGGTTAGTAATCTAATTCCATCTTTGTTTTTTTTGTTTTTTGTTTTTCCCTAGAGGTAAAGTTAATTTCTGTTCTGGAGAAGATAGAAGAGATTTCGTACAGATCACAGTATTCACTGATGAGGCTAAAGAATTAGAAGTTTGAAAAAGAGGTTAGAGTGGGAGAGAGCCAAAGCATAAGAGACTGTTAAAAACTGAGAACAAATTGAGGGTTGATGGGGGGTGGGAGGGAGGGCAGGGTGGGAGGGAGGGCAGGATGGGTGATGGGTATTGAGGAGGGCACCTTTTGGGATGAGCACTGGGTGTTGTATGGAAACCAATTTGACAGTAAATTTCATATATTAAAAAATAAAAAATAAAAAAAAAAGAATTAGAAGTTTGTGACATCTTTTTTTCTTGGTGAAACAAGGGGGAAGAGCAGAACGAAAGTATATTAGGTACTAATAACAATAGTTGGTAGCATTTGTGGAGCATGTATGTGATACAGGTACCATGCAAACCATTTTCCATTTTTAATCTTAGTTATTACAACAACTCTGTGACTCTCCACTCTCATCTTTATTTTGCAAGTGAGAAACTTCTCATGCACAGAGAAGCTCAACAGCTTGTCCAAGGTCACACAGCTAATAAATGGCAGATCAGTGATTTTTTAACCTTGGCAATGCTGTCCGAAGCTCACACTCTTAGCTACAAGGTTGCATTGCCCTACACTGGGTCATTTTGACTTTCCCTCACTTTGAGTACAGCCTCCCACAATTACATATAAAGCACAGGAGAGGTGGCAGTTCAGCTTCTTTTTCCTGTTGTTTATTTAATAGCAAGGTTAAAAAACAAAAGGCAGCATGTAGTCTAAATCAAGATTAATTAGACCCATGTGGAAAACATAACCACTATCCATGCCAAATTTCCGGCATTTTTCCTTTTTCATGTTCAATTTTTTTTAAATTTTTTTTTTAATGTTTATTTCTGAGACAGAGACAGAGCATGAGTGGGGGAGGGGCAGAGAGAGGGGGAGACACGGAACCTGAAGCAGGCTCCAGGCTCTGAGCTGTCAGCACAGACCCTGACGCGGGGCTCGAACTCACAAACTGTGAGATCATGACCTGGGCCAAAGTCAGTAGCTCAACCAACTGAGCCACCCAGGCGCCCCTCATGTTCAATTTTTAACAGTCACTGGTACACATATTCTTCCACTTATTTTCCATGTGAAATAGCTGAAGCTAGCAGAGGGTGCTGAATTGTTGCCTATTTCTTGAAGACTCTTTGTCTGAGTGGAACTTCTTCTCTAAAAAAAAAAAATCCATTTTTGTTTGTGGGACACGTCTTTCTTTGGCTAACATGGTGTTAACAGGTGTAGAATCCTGGCATTAAACTGAACTTTCCTTTTTCTTTCTGAGCTGGCGGAAGGGAACAGGGTCAGGGTGATAGGCAGAGCATCAGGACAAAACCCCTCATAGGATCCCAGACGTCCCTGTTTGCCTCCACCTTCCTGCCCTTGAGGTTTTAGAAGAAACTTAAGGAGATCTCCTTGAGCTGGGTTATCCACTTGTGATTTAAAAAAAATAATAATAACAGTTTTCCTTTATTTTGTAGAGGAAAAAATTAAGAATATCTCCCCCTTGGGGTACCTGGGTGGCTCAGTCGGTTAAGTGTCCAACTTCGGCTCAGGTCATGATGTCACAGTTTGTGACTTCAAGCCCTGCATTGGGCTCTGTGCTGACAGCTTGGAGCCTGGAGCCTGCTTTGGATTCTGTGACTCCCTCTCTCTTCCCTCCGGCCCTCTCTGCCCACCCCCCCCACCCCTGCCCCTGTTCACACCCTGTCTCTCTCTCAAAAATAAACAAAGATTTAAAAAAATTAAAAAGAATATCTCCCCTTTCCCAAATATAAAAAGGGTATTCTTTTTTTTATGTTTATTTATTTTTGAGAGAGAGAGAAACAGAGCATGAGCTGGGTTGGGACAGAGAGAGAGAGAGGAAGACACAGAATCTGAAGCAGGCTCCAGACTCTGAGCTGTCAACACAAAGCCCGACGTAGGGCTTGAACCCACGAACTGTAAGATCATGACCTGAGCTGAAGTTGGACGCTTACCACTGAGCCACTCAGGCACCCCATAAAAATGGTATTCTTATATTGCTTTCATAATTTGATTTGAAAATTCCTCAACTGCTTTCAATATTTTCTTCATTATTATAATATTCTTCCTTTATCCCAGCCACAGAAAGGGTCATAGAAATATAACAAATAAAATACTATTATTTATAAATAGCTATCTCAGAGCTTTGATTTATGAGTGATGTAAAAAATAAAATTTCTTAGTTTTCCTCCCACATTTAAAATAATATAGTAACTACAGAAACTTTGGACAATTCCAAGAAATAGGAGCAAAGAAAAGCAAACTCCCATAGTCCCTATACCCAGGGGGGAAAAAAAACCTCACTGTTTTCATATAGTTTCTTTTCTTGAAGAGTTCTTATACCTTTTTCTGTGTAAAGTTTTTATTTATATTTCTTAGGAACGGAATATAAACTTCCCTGGTATTTACCTGTGTAAGATAAATTACAGAGCTAACTGATAAATATTGGAAGTTCGATAGAACAAGGCACTGTAGTAATAGTAATTCTGTAAAATATCAGTAGTTGAAGTATGGCCAACTCTTAATAAAAGTTATCAAAATAACCCTTTGGGTTATGATCATACTGAAAATACAGTTTTGGTTCCTGCTCTGTCAGAAAGATGTCACTGGTTCAAGAGACAACTGGCTACCCCTACCGTGTCCCAGGTCATCTTACAGATCTTTGGCTGTCACCTCCCTGGATACGTAGCCAGTGCTCTGGACTTCTGGGTGCTTGAAAACAGAGCACCCAAGTCCTGCCGTTGGGCATATCACGGAATTGCTGGAGAAGACGATGACATTTCTGCGGCTACTTTTATTTTTTTGGTATGGAACATTTAAAACCTACACAGAAGTAGAGAGAATATTATAATGGACCCCATGTGCCTTTCTTACAGTGTCAACAGTGATCAGTCTGTGGTCTTGCTTTGCCTAGACCCCAACCTCTAATTCCAGATCCTGGATTGTTATGAAACAGATCCCTGACATATTATTATTTCATTTGTGAGTATTTCTGAACACATCTCTGAAAGTAAGGACTGTTTTTTTTTTCTTTCAATACTATCATCATACTTGAAGAACTTCTCTGATAAAATTGAATATGGAATATCTAGTCAGTGTTCATTCATCTGTTTTCCTTATTTTTCTTTTCAGTTTGTATAAGGATCCAAATAAGGTCCATACATTCTGTTGGTTGACATGCCTCTTCAGTTCCTTTTACTCTATAGGCTCACCTTCCACTGTCTTTCCTTCCAATTTAGTTTTTGCCAAACCAGAGCATTTACTCTGCAAAGTTTCCCGTAGTCTGGATTTTGCCGATTACATCCTATGGAGTTAAATGTTAAAAGTCCCTCTTTAACATATTCCTCTAGATACTGTATTTCTTGCGAACTGGTAGGTGCACCTGGAGGCTGAATCGAATTCTGTTTCCATATCTTGTCAATAATACTATAATAAGTGTGTTATGTACTCCCATCAGGAGGTGCTTAAATTAACATCAGTTCCCTGTGTGTGTGTGATATGTTGATATGTTCACAGTCAAGGGTGATCGTTTCCACCTAAATCCATCAATTCATTATGGGTTTCAAAGCCTTATTTCAATCATTTCTTCATTTGCCACCTAGGATACTTCTATAATGAGAAACTCCTGCTAATCAGCTGTTTGGTTATCCTGAGGTACAGTTGGCTCCATTAGCGAACTAATGAGTAGTATTCTCCAAAGGTAACCATTGAGAGAGACAGAGACACAGAGATGGGAAGAGGAAAGAGAAGTGTGTGATTCATTGAGAATTCATGAATTCAGGAGCGCCAGGGTGGCTCAGTCAGTTGAGCATCTGACTCTTGGTTTCAGCTGAGGTCATGACCTCATGGCTCGTGGGGTCGAGCCCTAGTCTGGCTCCATGCTGATGGCATGGAGCCTGCTTGGGATTTTCTCTCTCCCTCTCTCTCTCTGCCCCTCCCCCACTCATGCTTTCTCCCCTCCCCCCCCTCAAAATAAATAAACTTAATTTAAAACATGAAAATAATTCATGAGTTCAAAAATATTAGTGTTTCAATCCATTCCAGTTCTTACTGATACTAAAATCGTCTCACTTTTGACTAGTGGGAGCCCCTCTATGTTGGCTCCTGAATTTTTTTATGTGATTCACCTGCTTTGACAGCTTTCCTGCTTTTTACATGTTAAGGTATTCTAGGCTAGTGATTCTCAAAGTGTGATCTGAGGCTGCCTGGGGGTTCCTGAGACCCTATAAAGGGGTCTGTGAAGCCAAAACAATTTTCATAATAGGACTAAGATATTATTTACCTCTTTTACTCTCATTTTCTCACATGTGTATACTGGAGTTTTCTAGAGACCACTGGTTGACTATGGAAATGTGTGTGTATATTTTTGTGTTTTCTAGAATTTTCTAAGATGAGCTCTTTGGAGTCTTCAATAATTTCTTAAAATATAAAGGGGTCCTAGGATCAGAAAACTTAAGAACTATTGTTCTAGGATCCTCTTTACATTTCTTACCACGTTCACAGACTCACTGGTGCCCTTATAAATTAGCTTCCTTTTTTTTTCAGCTTTATTTTTATGTGTGAGTGATCTGCCCCAAGTAGCAAAACCAGAATTTGAATGTAGATGTTTATGCAGTATTTCCGTCCATAAAATAGAATCACTGCTGTCCAAAAATTTATGATTAATTAATGCTTAGAAGCTGTAAACACTGCATGCTATGCTAGACGTGTACATTTTAGGGGCCACCAAGTAAAATTAGCTGTTCTTTTCCTCAAGTGGAATGGCCCTCCAAAAGGGAAAAACAGATGTTGAGACAGGATGAGTGGTTGCTATAGCTCCATGGTATAATGAGAAACAATGCATTGAATAGTTGTTTTTCTGGTCACAGTAGGGAAATTCAAGATGCAGCAGTAACACATTAGAGTGTTAACTTTTGAAGATTTCAGCCATCCGGAGAAAAGCCTGCTTGGCATGTGGAATTCAGTAGTTCATGCGTTTCCCACTTATTTCTGAACCTAAGATCCAAATGACTGCTTGACCATGTAGCTCAGAAATACTTTTTCATCTTGCAGTTAATTGAACCAAATCCTGCAAGAAAGTATCTTGCAGTTTTCAAAGCTGAATAATAGTGCCTTAAGCCTGGGATTCTCATTTTCCCCTCACTGAATAGTATACATATATCTAAAAGATGGTTACTTGAAACCACTGGATTTCATGGTTCTTGGTCCTCAGGGGGATCTTTATTTTGTTTCACTCTGTTGAGCTGAACTTGGTAACTTGTCCTTTGTTCACCATTGCCAATAACTGTAGCTTCTCTTCAGTACTGAACATTATAACTCACTTCCCAGGCACATGGAAGAATTTCCACCAGAAGAAAAAGACGTGTGCTTTCAAACCAAATGGGCTTGGCTTTCTGAAATTAGCAGCCTTACGTAATGGACTTGAGTATTTACAAATGTAAGAAACACCTGACAACCTCAGGTGCCATCTGGAAAAGTGTCATCATATAGGAAGCTTGGATCAGAGCCCACATCACCATTCAGGTGCTTCATAATTACTTTGTGGTTCAGTGTGGGAGTGAGGCAAAGAATATGTCAAGGGTTTCAGAGCTCTTAGTAAAAGATAGATATCTTTGTCAGAGTAGATATTAAATACTAAATAAGTCTGCGTTTATGAGCAAATTTATTTTTCACTGGAGCCTTGTTCTTTTTCTCAACATTAAGTGTGTCACAGTGAAATGATTTAAATATGTGCTTCAGGTGACTTGTTGCATTTAGATTTATGTATTTGGAAAGTCAGATGCCTGGGCTTTTCTAGCAAGCCAGCTCATGTTTTAGAATACATGGAAGTCAGGGGCGCCTGGGTGGCGCAGTCGGTTAAGCGTCCGACTTCAGCCAGGTCACGATCTCACGGTCCGTGAGTTCGAGCCCCGCGTCAGGCTCTGGGCTGATGGCTCGGAGCCTGGAGCCTGTTTCCAATTCTGTGTCTCCCTCTCTCTCTGCCCCTCCCCCGTTCATGCTATGTCTCTCTCTGTCCCAAAAATAAATTAAAAAACGTTGAGAAAAAAAAAAAAAAAAAAAAAAGAATACATGGAAGTCAGTATGGAGTGGAAGGGTAGTCTTTCATGAGGATGGCACTACAGTTGGTCTTGTCGAATTTTATCTTCTTTCATGTCACTGACCAAACCGCAAAAAAAAAAAAAAAAAAAAAAAAATTTTCATGTTAAATTCACTAAACAGACCGACTTTGTGTGGAAAGCATGCAGTGTATAATGATGTGAGCCTTGAACTTATGGCTGGGGAATGCCAGGAATCTGGGGTTCTGGTGTCACTGAGGAAAATGACCCCGCCTCTGTGTGCCTTGGCTTCCTGTTGAGAAAGTTCTGCTCTTCATAAGAGCTCTGAAGGACTAGGAGGAAGGTGCTTTATGTGTGGAGTTTTCCATAAAATGCAGTCCTAACTGAAAGGCTGGGTTAAAGGTAGGTCAATGCTTTATAAAAACATCTTTTATGTATATGTGAACTATTTATTAGTTTATGTCTCACCTATTTATTTACTTAGGTATGAAGTCGCCCCAGGCAATTTGAATTCTGATTTAAAATTCAGGTTTTATTCACTTAATTCCCTTCTTTTTCTTAAGGGCAAAGAATATAAAGGCCTGGGAAATAGAAATTGGAATTGATTTTAATTGCCTGAATAAGTTTACCAGAAAAAAAGTTTTATCAAAGTGAAAATGAGGTCCAGATTATTTTTGTTCTTCCTCTGTATCTAATAGCAGGCAATTTTGGAGTATTCCATAAATCTCTTAAAAGTCTAAGTGAGAGTATCCATCACGAAGTGAGCCATGACTTAACAACTCTTTGTGACAATTACCTTGGATAAAAATCTCTGTGATGAGAACTCACAATTCCAGGAATACATTTGGAGGTGGAATCAATTACATAGATGATTCCCAAAAGGATATGAAGCTATTTTAGAATATCTCAGAAACTCTGAAAGCCTCTTCCCAGCTTTGCCAAATCTCAGTGAGCCACTGCTGGGAGCAGTTGTGTTTTGTTCCTTTCAGAATTACTACCCAGCTGAAGTTAGGCTGCTGTGGAGATTGGGAACAATAGCCTGTTAGAATAGCCTTTCTCTTTGGAGAGTGCCGCTCTTTCTAGAAAAGATAAATTACGGCATTGCACGATTTGTAGTTCATACAGTAGCAGTCACTACTACTACGTGGTTTAGAACCATGACACGTACAAATTTCTGGTATTTTACTTTGGTTCTAAATGCAAGGGATTTGTGTGTGTGTGTGTGTGATATCATTTTGCCTGAAGAAGCTACATATGGGTGCTTTGGAGTCTAGGAACATTTTCCACTGAAAATGTACACTGCTTAGCTGAGGGTCAGAGCCAAGTGGGAGTGAGTTCTGAAGGAACAAGGACAATGTGACCATACTCTCTTCCTCAGTTGGTGGGAGTGGACATGTTGGGTCTCTGCTTCACTAAGGGAGGAGAGCTTTTCTCTGCGTTTAAATATGCTACACGATACTGTGGAACCTGACTTAGGTCTGGGGACTTAGGTCTGGGAAAGAAGTATGTTTTGATTATTTATTATATAGTTTAGTGTAATCTGTATGATTCTTCTCTCACTTTTACTTTGAGAGACAAGTAGGAAAATGAAAATGCAAAGAACTCAGGTGATCTGCAAATGAGAGTAAGAGAAAAACATCTCTAGGAAATCAAATAAGATCTGAAGATGTATGTTTAAGTTTTCAGAACTTCAAATACTAAAACCCAGGGATCAAGAATTCTCCACTTATAGAACGACTTTGAAATTTTATTTTTTCATTGCTGCCTGCCTTCACTTGATATGTTGTAAAATTTTATAGTTGTGTGAAGTTATTCAAAATCAAAACAAAATAAGTAGAAATGATCTTAGCTATCATCCAGTCCATCTGTCGTATGCTGCTGATGAAGCCAGTAACTTGCTGTGAAAGTTCTTAGTCTCAGAACTTTCCATGCCCAGCTCTGGCTTTAATGCATAATACATACTGGCTGGCTAGTGGGCTGACTGGAGTAATACTTACTAAAAACCAACCAACCAACCAACCAACCAAAAAACCTTGAAGCAAACCCTGTGGCCAGAGTACATTTGAAGAAAGTCTTGGTGGAAAGGTCGAGAAGTATGATGGAAAGTGTTTGAATGGCTCTTTGGGGATTTAAAAACTTTGCCATTCTTCCATGAGTTGTTAAATCCTAATGTCTACTATTCCAGAAACTTCTTATGTGTAAATGTTCTATATGTATAAAAACTTTTGTTGTGTAAAATATCTTTTTGTGACACATTCTCAAGCTCGTAGTATCTTTTACCATTACTTTGGGAGTACTGTTTAATTACTATTTGAGAATCAACAGAAGAATGAATGAATGAGATCATTATTGCCATTTAGAGACTGTTCTCCATATGCCAAAAATTAAAAAAAAAACATGGATTTTAAAGTTCCATCAAACAGTAGCTTAGCAAATCAGTGACATTTCAATGGTTTATTTTAGCTTTCCACTTACTTGTATTAATGTCTTTCAATAGAATTTTAAACGCTTTTTCTTATATTAGTTACATATCACATGTATTTATATAATATATAGTCATATACTATATAATTGTTATATAGTATATATTATTAAAGTGATTTTCTATTCTGTGTATTATTAATTATTATTGAGGAATAATTGACATTAACATTATATTAGTTTCAGGTATACAACATAATGATTGGGTATTTTTATATATTACACAGTGATCACCACAGTAAGTCTAATTGACATTCATCACCATACATAGTTACAAAATTTTTTTTCTTGTGATGAGAATTTTTAAGATCAACCCTTTTAGCAACTTTCAAATATGTAATACAGTATTATTAACTGTAGTCACCATGCTTTACATTACAACCCTGTGACCTACTTATTTTATAACTGCAAGTTCTACCCTTTGACCTCCTTCACTCATTTTGCTTCTCCCCATCCCCATGGATGTGTCTATGAGCTGTATCTATGAGCTTGATGTTTTTTGTTTGTTTGGTTTTGTTTGTTTAATTTTTTAAAGTTTCTTTTTATTTATTTTGAGAGAAAGATAGCAAATTGAGGAGGGGCAGAGAGAGAGAGGGAGAGAGAATCCCAAACAGGCTCTATGTTGTCAGCACAGAACCCAACGTGGGGCTCGAACTCACAAACCGTGAGGTCATGACCTGAGCCAAAATCAAGAGTTGGACACTTAGCCAACTGAGCCACCCAGCTGCCCCCTGTTTGGTTGTTTCCTTGTTCAGATTTCACATATAAGTGAGATCATATGGTGTTTGTCTTTATCTGTTTGTTTCACTTAGCATAATTCCCTCAAGGTCCATTCGTGTTGTCACAAATGGCAAGATTTTTTTCTTTTTGTGGCTTAATAGTATATCATTGTATATTTTCTTTATTAATGTATCTACTGATGAACACTTAAAAAAATTGTAAATAATCAAAAAAAATTTTTTTAATGTTTATTTATTTTGAGAGAGAGAGAGAGAAAGAGAGAGAGAGACAGAGTGCGAGCAGGGCAGGGGCAGAGAGAGAAGGAGACAGCATGCTCCAGGCTCTGAGCTGCCGGTACAGAGCCCAATGGAGGGCTCGAACCGACGAAGTGTGAGATCATGACCTGAGCCGAAGTCGGATGCTCAACCGACTGAACCACCCATGCGCCCCTGTTGTAAATAATTTTGACTATTTTTTTAAAATATAATTTATTGTCAAGTTGGCTAACATACAGTGTATACAGTGTGCTCTCGGTTTTGGGGGTAGATTCCTGTGATTCATCGCTTACATACAATACCCAGTGCTCCTCTCAACAGGTGCCCTTCTCAGTGCCCATCACCCATTTTCCCTTCTCCCTTGCCCCCCCCCCCACATCAACCCTTGGTTTGTTCTCTGTATTTAACTGTGTCTTATAGTTTGTCTCCCTCCCTCTCTGTAACTATTTTTTTCCCCTTCTCTTCCCCCATGGTCTTCTGTTAAGTTTCTCAAGTTCTAAATATGAGTGAAAACATATGATATCTGTCTTTCTCTGACTGACTTATTTCACTTAGCATAATATCCTCCAGTTCTATCCACATTGCTGCAAATGGCAGGATTTCATTCTTTCTCATTGCCAAGTAGTAAGTATTCCATTGTATATATAAACCACATCTTCTTTATCCATTGATCAGTTGATGGACATTTAGGCTCTTTCCATAATTTGGCTATTGTTGAGAGTGCTGCTATAAACATTGGGATACATGTGCCCCTATGAATCAGCACTCCTGTATCCTTTGGATAAATTCCTAGTAGTGCTATTGCTGGGTCGCAGGGTAGTTCTATTTTTAACTTTTTGAGGAACCTCCATACTGTTTTCCAGAGCGGCTGCAAGAGTTTGCATCCCCACCAACAGTACAAGAGGGTTCCCATTTCTCCACATCCTTGCCAGCATCTGTTGTCTCCTGAACTGTTCATTTCAGCCACTCTGACCGGTGTGAGGTGGTATCTCAGTGTAGTTTTGATTTTTATTTCTCTGGTGATGAATGATGTTGAGCATCTTTTCATGTGTCTGCTGGCCATCTGGATGTCTTCTTTGGAGAAGTGGCTATTCTGCCCATTTCTTCACTGGATTATTTGTTTTTTAGGTGTTGTGTTTGGTAAGTCCTTTGTAGATTTTGGATATTAACCCTTTATCTGCTATGTCATTTGCAGATATCTTTTCCCATTCTGTTGGTTGCCTTTAAGTTTTGTTGATTGTTTCCTTTGCAGTGCAGAAGCTTTTTATCTTGATGAGGTCCCAATAGTTCACTTTTGCTTTTAATTCCCTTGCCTTTTTATGAAGGAAATTGAAGAAGACACAAAGAAATGGAAAAACATTCCATGCTCATGGATTGGAAGAATAAATGTTGTGAAAATGTCAATACTGCCCAAAGCAGTCTACACATTCAATGCAATCCCAATCCAAATTGCACCAGCATTCTTCGCAAAGCTAGAACAAACAATCCTAAAATTTGTATGGAACCACAAAAGACCCCAAATAGCCAAAGTAATGTTGAAAAAGAAAACCAAAGCGGGAGGCATCACATCCCAGACTTTAGCTTCTACTACAAAGCTGTAATCATCAAGACAGTATGGTATTGGCACAAAAACAGACACATAGACCAATGGAATAGAATAGAGACCCCAGAATTGGACCCACAAATGTATGGCCAACTAATCTTTGACAAAGCAAGAAAGAGTATCCAATGGAAAAAAGATAGTCTCTTTAGCAAATGGTGCTGAGAGAACTGGACAGCAACATGCAGAAGAATGAAATTAGATCACTTTCTTACGCCATATACAAAAATAAACTCAGAATGACTGAAAGACCTAAATTGTGAGACAGGAAACCATCAAAACCCTAGAGGAGAAAGTTTTGACTATTTAAAACATTGGGGTGAAGATATCTTTTTGAGTTAGTGTTTTCATTTTCTTCAGGTATGCCCAGAAGTGGAATTGCTAGATCATATGGTAGTTCGAGTTTTAATTTCTTGAGGAACCTCCATATTGTTTTCTGTAACAATCGATGATTTCCTAACAATGTAATGTGTCTTATCACAAAGCTGAGAATTTTAATTTGAACCATTTTTTTTCTTTTTAAATGAATTGTGGCTATTTCCCATAGGGAGAGTTGGGTCTAGGGTCTGATCGTTTTGTTCACGTGGGGCTCAGGCAAATTTGTTTCTGTAACCAGGAATTTCCCATTCCCTGTCTGGCTTCATGTCTTGGGTGCTGGTTCTGGCTCCATGGACAAGACTCTGGAGTAGAGAGGGAGCCAGGCCTGCAGATGTGGTTCTTGTTTGGTGAAAGGCTGCCAAAGGTGAGTCCAACCCTGAAGATTCCTTTCTCATTTTCCTTGGGGACTTAAGATGACATGACTATTACTTGAGTTTCTAGAAGTCCTGCTCTATGACATAAAAAGTGGCTTATCTGTGAGACCTTGTTTTTGAGATGTTCTGACTATTTAAAAAAGAATGTGAATATTCTGAAGCATTGCAGGGCTAATTTGTTTTGCAGCTAATATCTTCAGGTTTAGAGGAAAGAATCCCAGTATCTTCTTCATTTCATCCCTTCCCTCCACAGATGTCAAGTGAGCACTTCTCACATAGCAGGCCCTATGTGGTGTGCTAGACAACTTGAGCATAGTTCCCTGCCCTCACAGGGCTTCCAGTGGAAGAGACAGACACACACAGAAGTTAAATCTGTCAGATGGTGATAGGATCTATGAAGGAAGTTAAAACAGGGATGGGGGACAGGAAGTGTGCGAAGGGGTGAGGGATCTATATTAGGACCTAGGGTCCTGTGCTACTTATGGTGACTATTGGGGCCCATAGGCATGAAATAGCACAGTCATTTATACATTGTGGCTTATTGTGCTGTCATGGTCACTGCCAGCATTGTCACTGTCACAGCCAGAATGTACCTACCCACACCTATTAGCCAGGGTGTGTGTACAGAATGAGTCAGACAGCTGAGTGTCCTTCTGTGGACACATGCAGAGGAATTATTAATGACAAAACCATAAAATGACTGTATTCATTCAGCAAATGTTTACTGAATGATGTATATACAAGGCATTGTGGAGGGCAGTAAGACCCATCACCTGTACCTTTCCAGAAGAGCATATAATCTAGCATAATTGTGTGTGCTAGGTCATTTACACGTTGATGATGTAACATTTGAGGTGAACTGTGAAAGGTCCACAGCATGTGCTGGTTTGTCACTTTGCTGAGGCATGGTTTTCTGTCAGGTCTTCCGGGAGGCGGGTGTGGTGTACTAGCCAGGAGTGTGTTAGGTGAGTGCACTGTGTCCACATTCCAGCAGAGTGTAGTTTCTACCCATTGATCAATGTGTAAAATGCCTCTGAAGTGAAATATGCTTTCTTCGTGAAGGATCGCTCTCAGAAGGAAGCCAGTTTCAGGTGCTGGTGTTCGACATGATGGTTCTTAGCCAGAAAATGGAATCATTTAGGGTCTCAAGGACCTACTTAGCATTTTCCAGCCTTTCTGAGGAATTCACATGCTGCGCTTGTCATCTTGGAGATGAACCCCGTATGAGCCTACTATTTGGGTGAATCCTGATAAGGGGCCTAATTGGAAGTGTGGACATGGGAGAGGTTATCTCCTTTGTCTGGAGGTGACTATCTTGGAGGAAGCTACTTCAGGAGCTGCTTCATCTGGGCCTTAATATCAGGTTCTTTCCTTTCCTTTAGAAAGGAAGGATCAGACATCTTTATGTAAAAATCCCGGCCATTTATTATATAGATGGGATCAAAAGTTTACTGTGTAAAAATATGTATACTACTACATAGAAAGTATGTGTGTGTGTACACATATATAAAATACTATATAAAAACATATATATAGTACTATATAGAAACATCCATGGTAAAATCTTGGATTGTGAGTAACTTGTTCTGTGAGTGTTCTGCAAGACAAGCAAACATTATATACAAGTGCTTTGGATTATGTTTCTGGAATGCATTATGCTTACAAACCAAGGTTTTACTGTATATAATACACAGTAAAGAGAAAGCTTGGAAGAGGAAGGAAAAGCCACAAAATACAGTAGCAGAGGACGTTGGCCACCCACCAGAATCCACGATTTCTTTTTCCCGAGTCCACAGTGAGAATACATCTTCCAGCCTCCCTTGCACTTGTGTGCAGCCATCTGACTGAATTCCAGCCAGTAGAACGACCATGATGCAGATGGCAGAGCCCATCAGCCTCAATCCCTGTTTCAGCGTGAGGAGGATGAACACCTCATCCTTCTCCATCATGGAAGCCAGATACAAAGTTCTGAGGTATTAGCACCATTATACATTTTTGGGTCTATTTCAGCAGGAAGTAGTCTTCCCTAACTAATCCCAGCACTCTGTGTGGTAAATGAGAAAGGCAGACTCCAGGTTCAGTGTCTAGATCTTACTTCCCTGGGGATACTGGACCCAGTTGTTTCACGCAAATGGCAGAATCCACACTCTTGGAGGAGGGTTGTTATTGTGCTTGTAGGTTCCTGCTGTGCATTTATTACTGCACCTGCTGCTCCTTGCTGTACCCACAACAGCTCAGGGCAGCGTCCAGGGAATGCTAGGTAATCCCTGATTTTTCTTCTTCCTTTCTTCTTCTCAAATATTTTAGTGCCTGCCTTGTGCTAGGTGCTACTGGGAATACCTAGAAATGAAAGAAGCATGAACTGTAACCTCAGAGAGCTAACAAGTCTAGCTGCCCAGACTGTTTCAAACGGGGCTATCAGCTGGAGGTAACAAAAAACCCAAGAGGAATTGTTTAAACAATAAGTGACTTTTTCAAGAGCTGAGAGGTACATAGACTTTAAGTGTTGTTCCTCTATGATTCTTTTTTTTTTTTCTTAAGTTAGTTAGCATACAGTGTAGTATTGGTTTCAGGAGTAGAATTTAGTGATTCATCCCTTACATACAACACGCAGTGAATCCAATAGGATTGATCCCTGAAATTTACTTTAAGTAGTCAACCGCAAAAGTCCAGTGAACCATCCACCTAGAATTGCCTTCCTCTCTCCTCATGTCTTTAATTCTAATATGGAACAGTTAGCAGGTGTTGCAGATTGCCCGGAGCAAGTTACTGGATGCCTTTTTCCCCTTGAATTCCGTTGAGCTGGGCCCACAGTGGAAGAATCGAAGTAGTTACTTTACTGAGTATTTCGAATGGTAATGAGATGAGGAGATTAGTGTCTGTAACCCGAGAAAATCCTGTTCAACTGTATTTTAGTTTCAGCAGATTCAATAGCTCCCTTCATCTAGCCTAGCACTGCATTTCAAGCTGGAATTTGAAGATCAGCTGCTTTCTTCCTCTTTAGCTGATCATCAGTCTCCCTTTTCGATTTGCTCTGTTACTCTCTTTTGTCCTTGTTACTGTCTTCCTTCTGAGATGGTCTACTCCTTAGATGTAGGTACCACACTTCGGTTATCTTTGTATTCTTTTCCCTAGTCTCTTACCCAAGAGCATAGCACAGTGCTTTATATATTATGTATGTCTCAATAAATGTTTAATTTATTTCATTGTTTTTATTAATGAATTAATTGATTAGTTAGATTTCTTGCATTGGAAGAACTTCTTGAACTAGCTTCGTGCTTGGTGAATAGCTCTTCCCTAACATCACTAACATCACTTCCTGATGCCATTGTATTGCTATCAATTCTTGTGATGTTTCATCGTGTTGAACTTAGTGACACTGGCCTGGCCTTAGCCAGTAACAGGTCTCATCCAGCGTGAGGTTTAAAAAAGGGAAAGTGGTGGCATGGTAAATGTTTACTGTGTGAGTATAGTAGGCTGTGTCTTGATCTGGTCCAAAAAGTACTTGTAGGGCTCATGTCTGGTGGATGACACTGAACCACATTCCTATGATTTCTTGGCAACAGAGTCATCTCATGTGATATGTACTCTATTGCTCAGTTTAATAAGAGAATGACAGATTAATCTTGTTCTGCCTGGTGGCTAGGTTTGTATCTTAGGTCTTATTTGACTCACTGTAGGTTCTAGAAATTCTTTGTAAAGAGACTCACACACATCCGTAGCTAGGCTTATTTCTCCTTATAAAATTACCACTGAAATCTTTCCCTCTGGGATTTGTCATATTCCATTGTAAAAGCACCTTTCTAAAATTTTTTTTTAATGTCTATTTTTGAGAGAGACAGAGTGTGAGTGGGGGAGGGGCAGAGAGAGAGACAGAGACAGAGACAGAGTCCAAAGCTGAGCTGTCAGCACAGAGCCTGATGCAGGGCTTGAACCCAGGAACTGAGATCATAACCTGAGCCTAAGCCGGACGCTCAACCAACTGAGAATGCCAGGTGCCCCTAGAGAATCCCGAGCAGGCTCCACACTGACAGTGCAGAGCCCAATGCGGGACTCAAACTCACGAACCATGAGATCGCAACCTGAGCCATAGTCGGATGCTTAACCAACTGAGCAAACCAGGAACCCCCAAAAGCACATGTTAATAGTTGCAACAGAACAGAAAGGTGACTTAACAGGATTTAGGACACTACAGGCCAGGAAAGAAGGTGCTTTACAGGAAGAGTGCTCCACTCTTCTTTGTGATTAGGGGCACATCTATTCCTTTGATCAGCAGGAATTATGGGAATTATGGGATTATGTCGGTGTTTCCTTCATTTTTAGAGTTAATGCCTGGTCTTCCCCATCCCCACCACCTGAGAGGTGACTTTGAAAGAAGCTGGCTGGAGCTTTTCTCTGATCTTGCTCTTCTCACCTCTTTTGTCAGTTCATGAATCTTTTGTCAGAAGATCATCTCCACATCTCTGGTTATTTGGCTTTCACACTTAAGAATCTATGATATGAATATTTCCATGCTGACTTGTTTTTTAAGTTTGATTGCCTTTGTGAAGACAGGGGAACTGTTGTTTCTTTAACAGGACTTAGAAAACTGGAAGAACTCAACTGTGTAGAATTTCCTGTCATAAATTAACCTTAAAAAGTTTTTAAGTATTTATGCTGGAAATGTGGAGCTTATTATCTTCTCCCAAAGTAATCTGTGATCATTAACAGTGAAGGAGTTAAATTTTCCTGCATCTCCATTCATTGGACTAAATTACATTATAGTGGCCTAAAAGTATTGGCCCAGTTTCATCTGGTTCCAGGAAATAGTTTTAGAGAATATCCTCACCAAGTATCGATAATTTGGGTTCCAAGAAAAGCAACTAGTTTGTAATCTGAATAGTTTAGTGGTCTCTGTAACCTTGACTGGTGTCGTGAGCCCACCTTTCATAGTGGCTTAAGTGATGTTGTTGCAAGTGGTAGCCTGGGAAAATAACTAGTGACTCTGTGTACATTTTAAACCCAAGACCTAGCAGAAGGCGCATCTTTGAAGAGGGAATAATGATGAATACATTCAAGAAGACATTTGATTGTGGTAGATAATGCTACCTTCTGCCTAAAGTGTAGTCACTGTGGTGGAAAAATACCGTAAATCATTATTCTAAAGGCCTACTTCCCTCACTTCTTGTCAACTGATGCAACATGTGCCACATTCAACATAAAATTATAAGGAATGCCAAAAGGCAAGAAAAAGCACAGTCTGGAGAAACAAAGTAACAAGCAAAAACCAGACTCTGATATAACAGAGATGGTGTAATTATCAGGCAAGGAATTTAAAAGAAGTATGATATGTGAAGGGCTCTAATGGAAAACGTTTAAAACCTGCAAGAACAGATGGGCAATGTTAACAGAGAGATTGGAACTCTACGAATCAAAAGGGAATGCTAGAAATCAAAAACATAGTAAGAGAAATGAAGGATGCCTTTGATGGACTCACGAATAGACTTGACACTGCCAAAGCAGGAATCCGTGCACTTGAAGCTCAATCAGTAGAAACTTGCCAAACTGAAATGCAAAGAGAAAAAATAATTAAACTAAACAGAGCATCCAAAGTCTGTGGGACAATATACAAAATTGTAGCATATGTGTAGTTGGAATGCCAGAAGGAGAAGAGAGAAGGGAAAAGAAATATTTGAAATAATAATGGTTGAAAACTCTGCAAAACCAATGACTGACACCAAACCACAGATCCAGGAGACTCAGTGATAAATACCTGAGCGTTATTTTTTTTTCCCTGACACCAAATATGTGATTTTTTTTTCACACCAATTCTCTAGTTCTCTGATAGCAACTGAGTGTCCACCAATTCAGTTCAATTCTGACACCAGTTCCTGGAGTTAACTTAGACCCCACAGGTTAAGTGTTCAGTCCCACAAGACTGTCCCCACTTCAGATGGCAGCCACAGATAGGGTGCTCAGGCTACCCACGTTTCTGCCCAGCCAACTACAGATTTGGAGAGTCCCATGACCCCTCTCCCCTAGGTTGTTCACAGAACTCAGGAAAGTACTTTACTTACAATTACTACTTTATTATAAAGGATACAACTCAGGCTTGACAAGATGGAAGAGATGCACAGGGCAAGGTGTGCAGATGAGTCCAGGATACCTACCACAAAACTCGCATGCCCTCTCCAGGAGCACCACCCTCCCAGCACGTCCACCTGGTCACCAACCTGGAAGTTTTCTGAATCCCATTGTTTAGGAGCTTTTATGGGGATTTCATTGCATAGGCATGATTGACTAAATCATTGGCCATTGGTGATTCACGTCAGTCTTTAACCCTTCTCATCCTTGGGGGTGAGGGAGTAGAGTGCTGAAAGTTCCAATCCTCTGATCATGCCTTAGTCTTTCTGGCAACCATCCCAAATCCTAAACCTTTGTAGGGGTCCACAGGAGTTACCTCATTAGCATAAGCTCAGGTGGTGTTGAAAGAGGCTTGTTATGAATAACAAGACACTGCTATAACTCAGGAAATTCCCAGAGTTTTTGGAGTTCTGGGCTAGGAACCTGGGACAGAGACCAAATAAGTATTTCCCATTTTACCACAGTACTCTGCCTACCACCCCAAACCACAGTTGGGCCTATCTTACTCATAGTGCAGAAAAACAAAGAAAAAGAAGATCATGAGAGAAGTCAGAAGAGAAGAACACCTTACCTTTCAAGGAACAAGTAAAACAATTACAGTGGCTTGCTCACCAGGATCCATGCAGGCAAGATGAGAATGGCATGAAATCTTTAGTTTGTTGAGAGAAAAGAACTTTCTCATTATAACCAACAATATTTACTGAGTATCTGTGCTATCATCTGGTATATAAAAAGACTAAAACACAAATGCTGCCCTGAAGGAGCTCACAAGTGGGCTAAGAGAGAAGCAAATGGGATGTACAAGATATGGTATTTAGTGGGTAAGAATAAGATGTTATAGCAATCCAAAGGGATTAGATAGGTAAGGTGGGGTGCTCCAAGGAGGTGACATTTTAGATTCCAGAATGCCTCCTTTCTCCACGTCCTACCATTTACCCAACAGGACTCCAGATTGTAGCCGAAAGACACACACAGACACTGTCCAGGAGCAGGACCTGGGAGAGCCCAAAGGCAAGAGGGAAGGCAAAAGCAGCACACTAGAGGAATCTGTAGCCTCTGGTACAGCTGGCACAGCTACAGCAAGTCGTGAACAGAGCCCAACTCTCCACAGAGAGAATACCATTCTGTGAATGGATCTGCGAAGAGAACGGTGACTTAGGTGCTAGGACAAACATGCTACTGTGTTAGCTTGTTTTAGGCACAGGTTACAAATTTTTCTCTGCTTTTTAATCTCTGAAGACATCACCATACAAGCCTGATATAATTTCTTTAAAGTTTTGTTGAATATACTTATAAAAAAATTTTTTTTTTAGACCTCAGGATGGGTTAGGCCCTGGCGGTTTATGGTCCGTGATTTGGTAGCTATCAGGGAAGGATGTGAAGCTCTTTTTCTGTCTTGTAACAACAGACTACTTGAACGTCTCTCTCAGCATCTGCCTTTAATGATTAGATTCTTCTCAGCAAGGACTTAAGTGATTAATGGACTGGATAGAATGTAAGGAGACTTAAGTTCCCTGCCTTAGAATAAGTTACCACCAACACACGAGATGAATAAAGATTCACACACAAAGGACATTTTGATTGTATGATTTGGGGAGTTATTAATTACGAAAGTAATCACACCGCCTTTCATGTAATACATAACTTAAGTGGGTTCATGTTCACTGTGTAAGAACAAGGAGAATATATAACTGTGGTTAAAAGCATTTTTTGGTCTCTCCCAAAGGCAGTAATGTTATTGCCAGTTCTTGGAAGTGGCCAAAGATGAGCTTCTTATCTCTTGAATATTGAAGACAGTCATTTCAAGGATCATTCTTTGAATTTTTAGGTATGATAAAATAGTATTACTCCAAAATGTTTTCCAATAAAAAACAAAAACCATAAAAAGGCAACTCTTTTGAAGGCAGGGGTTGGATCTTAGCAATGTTTGCTTCATCAGTATCTGCCATGCCTGTAGTAGGCGTTTAATAAATTCAAATTTTTTAGGAAACAATCAGAAAAACTAAAAGGCAACTGACAGAATGGGAGAAGATATTTGCAAATGACATATCAGATAAAGGGTTAGTATCCAAAATCTATAAAGAACTGATCAAACTCAACACCCAAAAAACAATCCAGTGAAGAAATGGGCAAAAGACATGAATAGACAGTTCTCCAAAGAAGACATCCAGATGGCCAAATGACACATGAAAAAATGCTCAACATCACTCATCGTCAGGGAAATACACGTCAAAAACACCGTGAGATACCACCTTACACCTGTCAGAATGGATAACATTAACAACTCAGACAACAACAAATGTTGGCGAGGATGCGGAGAAAGAAGATCTCTTTTGCATTGCTGGTGGGAATGCATGCTGGTGCAGCCACTCTGGAAAACAGTATGGAGGTTCCTCAAAAAAAATAAAAATAAAACTACCCTACAACCCAGCAATTGCACTACTAGGCATTTATCCACGAGATACAGGTGTGCTATTTTGATGGGACACAAGCACCCCCATGTTTATAGCAGCACTCTCAACAATAGCCAAAGTATGGAAAGAGCCCAAATGTCCATCAATGGATGAATGGATGAAGAAAAGGTGGTATATATATACAATGGAGTATTACTCGGCAATCAAAAAGAATGAAATTTTGCCATTTGCAACTACATGGATGGAACTGGAGGGTGTTATGCTAAGTGAAATTAGTCATAGAAAGACAAAAATCATATGACTTCACTCATGAGGATGTTAAAAGGCAAAACAGATGAACATAAGGGAAGGGAAACAAAAATAATATAAAAACAGGGAGGGGGACAAAACAGAAGAGACTCATAAATATGGAGAACAAACAGAGTTACTGGAGGGGGTGTGGGAAGGGAGATGGGCTAAATGGATAAGGAGCACTAAGGAATCTACTCCTGAAAACCATTGGTTACACTATATGCTAACTAAATTGTATGTAAATTTTTAAAAATAAAAAATAAAATTTAAAAAATAATAAAATTGGGGCACCTGGATGGCTCAGTTGGTTAAGTGTCCGACTTCAGCTCAGGTCATGATCTCGTGGTTTGTGAGTTCAAGCCCCACGTTGGGCTCTATGCTGACAGCTCAGAGCCTGGAGCCTGCTTCAAACTCTGTGTCTCCTCCTCTCTCTGCCCCTCCCCTGCTCATGCTCTGTCTCTCTCTCTGTCTCTCAATAATAATAAATAAACATTAAAAATTAAAATAAAATAAAATAAATTCAAATTGTTTGGTACAATTATGTGAGTCCTGACAGCCCAGGATAGCCAAGCTTTGTTTATTCATAGAGTTCTATCAGGAAGTCATGGTCTCTACCCAAGTAGCAGTTATTCTTCACTAACAACTTGATTGAAAGAACTTTTGTTTTTCCTCTTAGATTAACTTGAGCTGAGACTTCTTACAGCTATCAAGAAACAATATGCTTTTTATTCCCAATATTCCTGTAATCTTGAGATCAACCACTAAAAAAAAACCACTTAGGAGTTCACTTCTCATCTCTAACTCATGCATTAGAAGATATTATTTTGACATTATTGAAAGAAATTCATTTTTGCTTAAAAGAACCTCCCCCACTTCCTTGACAATCTTATACAAGATGATCAGCCTCATTAATAACCTAAGATATGCACATTTTAATAACATGCCATTTTTCACTTATCAGATTGGCAAAGACTGCTAAGACTGATAACACCCAGTGTTAGACAGGAAAAAGGTAATCTCATACACTCAGGAGGATTAATTACCATTAGTACAAGACTGTGGAAGGATATTGCACATACCTATCAACATTGTAAATATGTAGCAATTTCTAATAAATATTTGCACTGATGCACAATGGATGTCTGTTGCATTTTCTTATTGAAAAGTTGGAAGGAGTGTGACTATCCACCAATAGGACACTGGTCAGATGAGACGTATTTGTGTAAAGAAATATATCACATTCAACGTGTTTTCAGGCAAAAAAAAAAAAAGCTGTAGTACTTACAACATAATTGCAATTAATTATTTTTTTCTTTGAATTATATATGCATAGGAAAAAGTCTAGAAGGTACAACATGCTGTCGATAGTTATCTCTAAAGGGTAGGTTGATACCCTTCTGTCTTCTACTCTATGCATTTTTATGCTGCTTTTGTAATTAAAAGAATTGTAACTATCGAAAAAATGCATGTGTAGCGTTTCTTGGGCATGGTGCAGTCTGGTACCATGGTACACTCTGAACTGGGGGTACAAAGATGCATGGTAATGAGATTTGATACTGATCTCAAGGAGTTTACGGTCTAGTCAGTGACCATGGGAAGACATTCATCCCATCATATCTTGTGGGTACTCTGATAGAAGCTGCAAAATCTTCAGCAGGATTAAGGGTTAGTGTGATCAAATGGGGAAAGAGAAATTGGGTATAGAAGAAATGAAGCCATAGAGGGGGTTTGAGCTGAGTCGTGAAAGACTTGCTATTTGATCTGGAATTTGAGAGGCGATTAGATGGTAGAGGGAACCAGGAAGAGTAAAAGTGTGGGCGATGGTGGCAGGCGTGCATGTGGGAAGTACCAGGAGGTGTCCTGGAGGCCGCACTGAAGCACCTCTAGAGGTGAGTGTCGTTATGGGGGAGAGGGTGATGACCATGCACACAGAGAAGAGGGGACAGGATTCCGGCCTGGGAGTCAGGAAATTCCTGCTTCTGCCACAGAGATGCTGTGAGAGTCTAGATAAAGTCATTCCCCTCTCCGGACCTCAGTTTCCTCATCTGTTCATTGGCAGTGTTGGACTAGATCAGTGACCCCCTGTGCTTTTACTTTTTCCTCTCTTCAGATATAGAACCTTTTAGTCAAAGAAATTCTACTTTATGTTGGGAGCAAGCAGAGCAGATAAAAGCGGAACTGGTTTACCTGAGCTATTGTAGTTGGCAGGTGGGAGGTGATGATGAGGCTCCCCCCCACCCCCACCCCGCATCCTCAGGCTTCAGTGGGGGCTCAGGGGGAGCACGAGTGCAAAACCCTGGCCTAGCAGAGCAGGAGAGCCCCTTTGGGTCTGAAGCCTTGATGACTGTGCCACTAAGCTATTTTGACGTCACCGCTTCCTTCACCCTTAGATTTGTTTCCATTTTGGCCTAATTTCTTCTTACCCCAAGTTCTGCGGCACATCCATGTTCAATGTAATTTCTCATTATACCCAAAGTACTTCTCTACTTTATGTCCATCTTCTTGCCATTTTCCTTCTCTCATATCTCTGATTCCTTATTGATTTTTTTTTTTCAATTTTCTTGAATTTGTGTGAACAGGTTGGCCTTTTCAGGACATGACGGAAATTATAATAGTTAACGCTTACTGAGTGCCTACTGTGGAAGCTGTTTTAAACATTTGGCATAAATTATTTCATCCTCTTGACAGGTTTTAATTATGAGGCAGGTGTTAATGTCATTATTATTTTACATATGAGGAGACCAAGGCAGGCACAAAGAGGCAAATCATGTCATCAGGCCAAAGAGATACAGTCCTCAGAACTGTGACTCGAACCTAGGTAAGCTGGCTCCAGAGCATTACCGCTTAACCATGGCCTAACCTTTTTTACTTTGACTTTTTTAGCTGACAATTCTCAGAAATGGTGTATCCCCATTCATTCAAGTGTCTTTGTGTACTCTGGGGCTGTCTCTGCTCCCTTTCTTTCCCCTTCTCCCCACACCCCCTGCCTTTTTAAAAAAAGTTTATTTATTTACCTTGAGAGAGAGAGAGAGAGTTGGGGGGGGGGGGTGCAGAGAGAAAGGGAGAGAGAGAGAATCCCAAACAGGCTCCGCATTGTCAGCATGGAGCCTGATGTAGGGCTCGAACTCAGAAACCCTGAGATCATGACCTAAGCTGAAGTCCTAAGTTGGATGCTTTTAACTGGCTGAGCCACCCAGGCACCCCTCCCTTTCCTTTTTGGAAAGAGAGAAGCAAGAAAGCCCTGTGTGATGCCAACAAGATAGTTAAGGTTTAACTGAAACTCACAAGAGAAGTGATTTGGGGATTCTTGTTTTAAATGGATTTCTTGGGATGTGAAGGGGGAAATGAAGCTGAGAGATTCAGGCAGAGCAAGTCCTGTTGTGTGATTACCAAGGAATTTGGTATGAGTCGGGAAGGCAAGGAGAAAAAAGGGTAGAGCCAGGCATTTGATCCATCATCGAAGTCAAGAGATAGAACATCGTTCCTATTTTTTATGGTTACTTTACTACCTTGAAAAGCTAACCAACTTTAGAGAATGATCTCTTCTTTTTGTGTTGCCATGCAGTATTAACCATGTGCCAGGGTAGTCTGAATATAATTACCTAAAAATAAATAAGGAGGAATCTGTACCATTGTTGATTTGTGCTAAGTATATTGTTGTTACCAAGATATCAAGGAAATAAAGTAAATAAATAACCAAATTCTTAAGGACTAGAACCTTTGAACTGCAAAATGTTGCTGTGTTTACTCAGCAGAAATAAATCTACTCACTGGCTTAGAAGCATCGAAAAACATTAACCTAGAAGCTTTTGGCCAGTGTTTGATTTATTTTATAATAAATAAATTTTAAGTATAGAAGATATGTTTTCAGAAGTAAAATTCGCATAGATATGTTACTGCTACCCATAAAATTACAAAACTGTAGGAAAACTCAGCTATTTCTCTATTTGGAGTAGGAGTAAGAATGGGTCCCAAATATGGAAATACATGTCTAATTTATATAGTAAATCTATACATAGAGATCAATATTAAGATTTCTATCTCTTTGAAGCACTTTTCTTTCCACTTACTATGTTCTGAAAGTAATGTTCAGATTTATAGCATACATAGTTTAAAGCAGTTTCTCAAATCTGATGTGTGTGAGATTTTTGAAAGGAAAGCAATATAGTAAGTTTATTGGGATCTCAGTATACATTTTACTTTAGAACAGATATTGGAAACAGGCTAGGCCTCTAAAAGGGGACAGTATGATCTGATAAACATCCAAGGGCATTTAGCTGCTCTAAGTTAGCTTTATCTAGGTGGTTGGCCTATGGATAAATCCCAAAGATAGAAATTATATTCCCAAGAAGCTTATTTTCCAAGAGCTGCTTGATAATTCAGATATCCCTAAAAGAAAAATAAATCTTTTTATCTATTTTGTTAGAGAGTCCGTGGAAGTTCAGGAAAATATTTTCTGTAAAATGTCTACAGTGACAGAAATTGCATCTAAAGGCCCAGTACAAAACCCTACCTTTTTTTAAGTAGCGTTTCCAGATCTCCCTAGTGGGAATGAATCTGTACTTTCTTGTTTGTGGATTTATTCACTCATTCAACAAACTATTATTGAACACCTACTGCACAAGATTAAAACTATGAGAAGTTAAGCATAGTGCTCGTCTTCCCAGAAGTCATGGTTTGGTAGAGAATACAGAGTAAATACTCAGAGTTAATAGTATCATTACTGCTATAATGGGTGCGTGTAGATCTGGGAAGACTTCTTAGAGAAAATGCTGTCTAAGCTCAGTAGAAGTTAACTGGGTAAACAGAGAAGATTAGGGGCATGTTATACAAAACAGAGAAAGAACCTTCTGAAGGCAGTGAAAGAGGCACAGTGGTTCTGAAATGGAAAGGAGTTCAGAATGGGTAGGGCTTGGAACATGAGGGAGGGAGGAAATAGTGGTCAGAAGAGAACCTACAGAGAGAAACGGTGGCTCTAGAACTCTGAGAACCTCTTCAAACCCACCCTCCTGATAGCCTTGGTGAGCCACTGAGGTGATGGCAGACATTCTATAAAAATCACAGTGGTTACTATGTATGGAATGTCCTGGAGGGAGGCATGAGGCCATCATCGTCCAAGGTCAAAATGATATGCAGCCCAATCCCATAAGACCACTTATAGGATTTATTTCTGGGAACCACTCCTGGTAGCAAGTTCTGTATCAGTCAGGGTTCATTCAGAAAATAGATATAATGCTAATATTTCAAATTGGACACACAGGTTCTGGGAGGGCTGAGTGGGTAGTAGAAGCAGAGGTCCTAGAGATTAGTAACTTCAGGAAGCAGCTGCCATCCCTAGGGCTGGGGGAACAAAAGAGAATGAGTGTGGCTAGCCAAACCTGGAAGCTCAGAGTAGAGATCCCCATAGAACTGCCAAGGAGGTGCGTGGGCCTCTGGGGAAGGATTGCCTATGGCTGGGGCTTCAGTCATCAAGAGGGGTTTGTGGCTTGTACACAGTGTACTACAAGCATGGAGAACTAGCGCCGTCTGCTACTGCAGAGTCTGAAAAGAGCTGGAAAACAGGAAGAAGAGTTCTCCCCACCTCTGCCTTCCAGTCCCATGACGGTAGTTCTCACTGGCAGAATTTAACATGAAGCCAGTTGCAGGGGATTCTAGGATATGTGGTTTGCAGACTTCTAGCTCCAGCATCACAACAGAATACAAAAGGGTGGGCTTGGGCTGAGATGCAGCTGATAATTAATCTACCCCAGGCATTTTAGGAAAGGAACTCTAGCTTCACTGTAGGAAGTGGATTGGGGGCAGTCCTGGGTACTGGTTGATCAGTTCAGAGGTTGCTACCCAGACAGGAGGTGATAGCACTCTGACTTAGGGCAAGGACAAGAGAGAAGGGAAGTGAGTAGATGTGGAGAGATTTAGAACATAGAATTCAACAGAATTCGGTGAGGGATGAGGGGATAGATCAGAGGGAACAAGGAGGGGAGGGGTTCAGGAAAGAAGCTTGCATCTCACGTAGGCAGATGGATGGTGGTGCCGTTTACCGAGATAGGAATATAGGACTGAAACTGTTTAGGGGAAGATGATCCATTCAGTTTGGGGATTGTTGAGTTTGAGGTGCCTGTGGCTCATCCAGGTGGAAATCGACTGCGGATATCTGGTCAGAAGATGTAGATGTGGTATGTTTGCAACCTATAGGTGGTTGGAATTTAGGAATGAATGAGGTTACCAAGCGAGACCATAAAACATGGAAAAAAGAGTGCATTGGGCTAAACCTGGAGGAATAACATTTTAGGAAAGAGCAGAAATAGTGGAGCAAAGTTTGTGCAGGAGACCGAAAGAATGGTCAGAGAGATTGGACGAAAACCAGAGTGCGTTGCAATTCCCGAATAATGTGCCAGGCACAGTGATAAAGCCATGCACCCATGGTACCAAAGGGAAACGCCCACCACAGGCTGGAGAGCAGCTGCGGGAGGAAGAACTGTATTGGGAGGAGGCCACCAGGTGCCTCGGGTGCCACATTGCCACTTTGGAGCTGGGGGTGGATGTAGAGGATACGGGGTGGGGGCGGTCTACCAGCTCTGTAGCCAGAAGTCCTGTGTGAGCAGTAGGGCCCTCGAGGCTGTACAGTCATGGAGAAAAGGCGGTTCCGAGAGATGTACTTGTCTGTTACCAAAGTTTGTCTTCTAGGCATTCTTTTTCTTTCTCTTTTTTTTTTTTTTAGATGACATCTTTAGTGTAGTTTGATTTTATGGGAATCATAACCTTGAATTGGTTGATTTTTCCCCTTACATAAAGTACAGAAGTCATCTTGCATTAATATGTCTTTTGACTGGATTTGTTTTGCCTTTAGGGGCGATAAAAGCTCAGTGAGCTGGGCATCTAACACAGGCAAGGAAAGTTCTCTGTTTAACTCTGAACTTGCCTTTATTTTACTATTTGAGCCCCTCAGAAACAACAAATTACACCTTCACACTGATTTAACTGTGCTCTCCAAATGACCTTTGTGAACTGATTTGGACAGGTGTTAGACCTAAGATATGAATAAAGAAGGTGGGACAATTATGTGCAGATTTGAAGTCATTCACCAGTGTTCATTGCTTTCAGTAAGTTTGTTTTTGTTTTTTTTGTTGTTGTTGTTAACAGGTAACCACAACCCTTTTCACTTAAGGAAAATAGGAGTTTTTCATAACCTTGTGTATGAGCTGTGTATGCCCAGTGAACCCAGGCAGCTTCCTTTCCTCTCTCCCCTATGTCTGACCACCCTTGCCTCAATCTATAGATCAGTTTTCTCTGCAACTTTTGCTTCTATGTGATCTGTCATCTCCTCTCTGCCTCTCTCTACATCACGACTGACACAGCAGCTCCCACTGCTGTTTGGGGATTGGCTCGGTTTACTTTCACAGTCTGACCCAGCTTATCTTTTCAAGGCAGCCATCTTGTACCAGATTGACTCTCCCTGGGTCGCAGGCCCTTCCCTGTTGTACTCAGCTTGCACTGGGGGACATATACCCATGTGGTTCATAAAAGCAGGAGATTGGGTAGCTCCCCTCTGAAGCATAAAGTGAGAAGCAAAGATTCCTGGGTTGTGACTTACTCAGTACACTCCTTTCACTCCTGGCCCATAACTTGTTTCCTACACACAGTGCTAAAGATTTTCTCTTATAATGTAATCCACTCATAGGCAGAATTACACATTCACTTACCCTTTCCCCAACAGAAAGCATCCCAAAGTCACAGCTGCTACACTGAGAAGTCAAGGGGCTGCTTACAAAGCATCATCCAACCTGAATCCACAATTCTCAGCGATGTCCATTTCAATTAAAGTCCTCTCACATTTAGTCTAGCCGTGGACTGGCACCCGGAGGCCAAATATTACATGCAACACTGACATACCCTGTGTTCAGTGGTGGACATTCTTACTGTTTTAAAACAGGGGAGAAGAAATTTCCACCTCTTAACCTAGTTATGAGAAAGACACATCATACATTGGTCACTGGCTCAGCCTACACTCTGTCTAGTAAAATAGAGCCCACATCTGGTGATGGGTGGCCTCCTTGCTGGCATTCTAGGCCAGAGGCTTGGAAATAAGGTTTATTGGAGGATCCCTGACTCCTAAACCTTTGGCTTGTTGCCTCACTTCTTTTACCACGAAATGAGTTCCCTGATCTGCAGACAACTACTCTAGAGTTCTCTGTAGCGTGTAGCTGCTGTTTTCTAACTGTGCCTTTCCTTGTTAAAATCTGGTTAGAGAGGGGTTTGATTAGTTGTTTGTTTGTTTTTTTAATGAATTCTTCAGTATTTGATGATGTGACATTGAATAGAAATATCAGCCCAGTTATGCATCTCAAACCAGAATCTTTTTGAATTTTTTCCCTTCAACCCTTGTTAAGAATTTAGAGCACTCTAATTTTGTGATAGAGTAGGTATCTATGGGGCTTGGATTCTGTAATCAAGCTTGTTTATTTCTGAGCTTTCTTTCTTGGCTAATTTCCATGTGGTTTCTAAGTTAATTGCATAGGGAAAAAAAACCCCAAAATTTAGTTTTCTGCACTGTATTGACATGACTTTTGCATTTGCATTTAATCATTTGCACTTTTTCTATCTCAGGAAGTACAGTGAGCTGTCTTCATATTTATATACCGTAGAGAACTATCAGATAAATTAGGAGTAGAATTAGAATAGAGGAAATCAGCATAGTCATTTGGTAAATAAGCATCAAGGAGTGCTGCAGCCATCAACTGACACCAGATAACTTCAAACTAAATAAGGCATTGGAGTGTGTGTGTGTGTTTAAACATGTTATTTAGTCTTAATTTAGCTAGTAGAAGTTCCTGATTCCCAGCCCTGCACTCTTTCCCTTCTGTACGTCCCAGCTTTTGCTAGATGGGTGTTGAGCTCACCATTGAGAAACCATTCCATCAACCATCACATTGATACAACTATCCAGAAGCATAGGGACATATCTGTGTTTCAGGAAAACTCACACATGACCCACATACAGAGTTAACGGACTAGTTAAGTAATGGTTTCTAGTTAGGTATTTTCATATAGCGAGTAAAAGAGATGGTGATGGTCCTGGGAATGATCCTCTGGCATCATGCAATTATGGCTCCCCCAGTATTTTTGAGATGAATAAAGAAATCTAAGAAATCTGCGTGGGCTATGAGTGATTAGATGTAAAAGTTCTTGGAAAAAAACAAAATGCAGATCTTATGTTTACGCTCTCCATATGAACCAGAAGAGAGCGGTGGTTAGCAAGAGCACCCTTGCAGGGTCAGAACCCCTTCCAGCGTAGCCTCCTGACCATGCCCACCCTGCTGTACCTCCCTGTGCAGTGGTTATCTTGAGTTCTAGCACAGACTTGGAACATAGTAGACACTCAATGAAATGTCTTGTTGAAAGGCTGAAAATATGAATAGGTAACATCTCAGCCTCCAAATTTCAGGAGAACACTGATTCTTGAAGGTTCTGTGTAGAGATTAAACAAGATGCTAAGGAAAGGAAACTACTAGGCTAGTGTTTTAAGAATACCAAAAGAGTAGATGAATATGCCTCTTTGAATGATGTGACATAGATTAGAAGTATCCAGTCAGTGGATGCATTTCAAACCAGAATCTTCTTGGATTTTTTCCTTTCAACCTTTTTAAGAATTGAGAGCACTCTAGGGGCACCTGGGTGGCTTAGTCGGTTAAGCGCCTGACTTCAGCTCAGGTCATGATCTCACGGTTTGTGAGTTCAAGCCCCACGTCGGGCTCTGACAGCTCAGAGCCTGGAACCTGCTTCAGATCCTGTGTCTCCCTCGCTCTCTGCATCTCCCCTGCTTGCACTCTCATGCACACTCTCTCCCTCTCAAAAACAAGCGTTAAAAAATAAAAATAAATAAAAGAATTTAGAGCACTCTAATTTTGTAATAGAGTATATCTACTCTTGTTCCACCTTCTTAGGGTAAGTTCTTAGCAGTACAATTGCTCTTGTGCCTATTTTCAGAGCTTTTGATAAGTTTAACTGAAGTGTCCTCCAGAAGGCTGTACCAGTTGGCTGTATGCAGGACTGATAGAATCCCCACCCTCTACATTTCACCTTATTACAATTGTACTTATGTCTCCAGTGCCTGCTTGGTGACACTTGGTGAGGGTAGGGGTATGTGTGTGTGTATGAGAATATAAAGAGTTTCTAAAACTTCCAAGATGACTGTGCGACAAGAATATTTGGCTTGTTTTGGTCTATTTTGATCCACTCGGTTTAATTCCTTAAAATTCGTGTGATTTCTTTATCTCTGCTTCATTCTCCCATAGGGCAGTACCTTTTTTTTTTTTTTTTTAACTGTGCTCATCCTTTCTTACACAGTTTTTACAACATTCCCAGTCATGCTAATTAATTTAGTCTCCATACCAGATTCTTTGGAATCAATAACCAGAGAGGAATAAATTAGAGAACAGGCCAGAGTCAACAAAAAGCAAGGGCATTTTGGATGATGGTCAGTTGACATTATTAAGTCTCAGTTTGGACAAAAAAATAGGGAGTGGTGGGGACTGATGACTTTGGGGACGCATTATAGAGATGGTGATTGTTGGGGGCAGGTGCAGGCCTGGTGCTGCCAGATCCTCCCAATTTTCAAGAGACACTGGAAATTTGTTTCACATAAAATATATATGCTTTTAAATGTGCATGGGCCAAGAAAACTTACTCTTACAAACTACTCACTTATGTGCTCAGGTCTATATCCATGCCTACTTCCGTTAACAGGTGGGGGGTTGAACACTTTGAAAGAAAGCAGTTTTTCTTTCATCTCCTGCTCTTTCCCCTCCCCTCACCCCCACCATGGACAGTTGAGTTTATATTTGTCTCAGACACCTTTTTCCTGTGGCAGCTTCTCTGGGGGCATTTCATTTTCCCCATACTTGTACCCAGAGTTTCCGCTTGCTGTTCTGAAAATGTGTAAGGGCTGCACAGAAATGTGTCCCTGAGGTGTCCGTAGGTGAGGATGTGTCTCTCTTCTGGCTGAGGCGGTCCAGGGCGTGCCCCTGGTGAAGATCAGAGGCGGAACCTGAGGCGTATGTTCTAGGTCATCCACTCAGAGCCAGCCACTTCTGTGGCTTTCCATGGAAGTTGGATCTCTCTGTGTAATCCGTGCAGGCAGACCTAATTACATTCTTTAATTACATTTCAAGGGTAAGCTTAACAGAGTTAAGTATCTCCTGATCACCAGCCTCTGAAGGATTAAAATACCTGCCTCTTCTGCTGCTGTGGAGCAGAAGTTTTCCATTCCTCATTTAGTCTGGTGGTTGTCTCTTTTCCTTGTCTTTCTTCTTGACCAGACCTTTTTTTCCCTTGAATATTTTTATTCACCTGTAATCTCCATCTCTTGCGCAGAGCTCAGGTCATAGTAACTACTCAGTAAATGTGTGTTGAGTGAAGAAGGACAGGGACTGTCCCTAGATGAAATTTCTTTGTCACCTCTGATGGTACAGAACAATATGTGCCAGAACAGAAATAATCATCAAAGCCAAACAAACATCCTCTTAGAAGGCTTGGAGAGCGTCGGCTCCACGTTATTTGATTTCCTTGTCTGATGGTTAGTGGTGAATGATAGTGAATACAATTCTTTATCCCTTTGCCTAATTGCTGAACCCACAGGACCTGTCTAAATTGACTTCTTTTCAGCTACTGCATTGACTTGTTTACTTGTTGATTGTTTTTGCACACTAGAATGAAAGCTGCATGAGGGGAAGGATTGCGTAGGTCGCGTTCCCCTCTTTGTCTGGGACAGTGCTGAATATTGAGTGAGAGCCTGTGTCTTATCCTGGCTCTGTTCTTTGTGTCTTCGTTTCTTTTCTTTTCTCTTTTTTTTCTATTCAATTTCTCATCTTCCTTGGGTCACAACACTCCATCCACGTTGGGACAGGCATAAATTGGCTCTGTCATTATTTTACTACTGAAGCTGGCAGGCAGTTTCATATGGTAAGAGGGGCCCAGTGGAAACAGGACAAGATTATAGGAGGAAATATCCTCTCTTTCCTGGCCAAGTCCAACAGAGTCAGCAAGGTAGGTAGTTCCCTTCTCTGAGCCTTGTTCCCTTTACCCATCAAGGAGAGGCAATACCTCCGTACCTCCCTCACAGGGTGGGAAGATGCCATTTGAGGAAAGCTTTGTAAAATGCGCTGTGATGTGCACATGCTTTTGCGGATGTAGTAGGACATGCTTGCTTCCATGTTTGTCTGCCTTTCAAGGACCAGGACAACTCAGGTGGGAGGAGGCTGACCCAAAGAGCTGATTTCCTAACCCCCTCCTCCAACACCACAGTCTTGTGAAGTGGCTGATACTATCCCATTTTATTTTATTGCATTTTATGGTATTTTATTTTATTTTTTAAGTAGGCTCCACACCCAAAGTGGGGCTCAAACACACGACCCTGAAATTAAGAGTCCCGTGTTCTACAGACTGAGCCAGCCAGCTGCTCTGATGATAACCCGTTTTAAAAATGAAGGTATGATTCTTAGAGATACAGAATGTAATTTAGGATTATTCAAAAAGTAAAGGCAAAGGCAGAGCTCAGACATAGATCATCCGATGACAAATCTAGCCTTCTTTTCACCATCCAGCGTCTGGAAGATTAGAGCATGGGAGAAGTGGCCACTGTGCCTTGGCCCCAGATTCTGGATCACATGTGTTTTGAACATCTCTGTAATTTGTTATCATGTAACACCATAAACTCATACTAGTGTTAACCTGAGTTAGTATTAGAGTAGTATTCAACTGATAGATTTTTCTTCCCTATCAAACATCACACAGCTAGTTAGGTCAGAAGTTAGTTATTTTTTGGAACATGCTGATTAAAAAAAGGGTTGACACTGAATGACAGAAGAGCTGATTGACTGGGGCAGAGCCTGCATTTACATATGGACCTTGAGCCTGACCTGGATTTACAGGCTATTCTGTGGCATCCCAATATATAGAGCAGGATGCCTGCCTACCTACCCATTCCTCTCAAGTGAGCTTGAACCATGATTGGGTGCTGGAGCCTAACCAAGGCATTCTATTTTCTTGCTCCTAGGGAGTCTCAAGTGAACCTGTAAAGACTCTTCAGTTACCCAGTAGGACCTTGTGCAGCTGCATGTGGGAATCAGGATAATTCTGGCATTTCTGAGAGCATTTTAATAGAGCACTGATTACAGATTGCAGGCACCTGGTGGTGTTTTTGTACTGAGGCTGAAGGGTGCAGTTCGAAAGACCAGAACTGGGCTTGACAGATTCCTATTTTCCTATCCTGTTGTTTCCCAGGGTCTGGGAACCCTTACAACAGTTGAACCAGGCTTTTGGCATGGTTAGCCTGCACTTTCAGGAGACCACCAGTACCAGAGCATTAATTCCCAGGCAGATGATGGTCATGTGACTTTGCCCAAGGCGTGTTCTCCTTCCAAGGGCTCAGAGCACTGAGACTGTAGGAGGAACTCCTGTTAGTTGGGGTCAGCACAGAGCCCTCCCTGTAGCTTGGGACTTGGCCAAAACTATTCTGTGCTTCTTGGACTGTCTCAGGCTGTTCCACTTGGGCAGGCCATCATTGCTTTTGGCCTTGACAGCCAAATGAGAAAGCACAAACTGTGAAAAGTCAAGAGAATAAAAAGGTGATAGCCAAAAGTTGAGGTTTTGAAATCAATGGGCTAGAAGTATTCTAGTCCAATACTTAATTTCATGCCAATTCGTAAGAAAAAGAATGAATCTGAGAAGAGTCCTCCCTGCGATAAATGAGGTTTTTCTCTCTCTTTTCACCTCCCTTCTGGCATACCATGTGCTCACACCTTCCACAAACTTGGGACGGCTCTAGTAACTCGACGTGAAAGAGCATTGCAGCCAAGCAGAGAGCAGTGGCTAGCCCTAGTCATGGCCTTGCTACTCTACTTACATGATTTGGGAATTTCCCTCCGGACTTCAGCTTTCTTACGATTTAAGAGAGGGAATTGTTGTGCTAGACAGCACAAAGGTCACTTCCAGCTATGAAGATTTTTTCAGCCTAAGAATGCCAGCATACTAACTTCTCCATGCCTTTCAGCTGACGTATAAGCTGCTGGTGGGTAGGGCCCACCAAAAAGGTGTCAAGGAACGGTTGTCAGTTGGCTCATCTGGAAGGTCTTATGGAGATCCTTCTCATGAAGTCAATTGAATGGAATTCCCCTGGTTGGCCTTTGACTTTTGCGAAGCCCATGGCATTGCGGCCAGGGAAGCAAATAGGGTTTCTTGAAGCAGTAACAACAAAAGACAGAAGGCACAGAGAGAGTCTGAGGGAGGAGGCAACAAGGAGGGTCCACGTTGTGTTTCTGAAATGCCAGAGGCGGGTAATACAGCAAAAGGAAGTGGAAAGAGAAGTTTCCCTTGAGAACCAGCAGAAACCTTTGATATGTGTGCCTTTCATATTTAAACCTTTTCCCGTTTGGATAATAGCCTACAAGGTTCATAAAACTGCCTTGTGGCAGCCATCCAAGACCCTCCCAGGAGAGGGCTCCTGTTGTAAACCGCTGGTCTCCGAAGGAGGGTCCTGAGCAGCTGTGATGAGACTTTGGGTGGGCATTGTCCTGTTTACGGAGACAGACCTATTATAGACTCTCTGCTGCTGTGTTTCCAACTCCCCACTTTTTATCTGTGGAATCAAAACAAGCTCTATTCTGACTAGACTACGTGATCCTCTTTGCCAACTACACAGCATGACATGCATAACCGAGATGAACAGATATCCAGAAAGAATGACTTCAAACTACAGCCTGATGCATTATCTTTGTAGCTGCTGGGCAGGGATGATAACAGTATTTTGTCCCACCAGAAAGCAAGGCTGATCAGAAGGAAAACTGTGAAGGAGATGAATTGGTCTTGACTTACCTAGAATGCATTTCTGTCTACCTCACCTATCCTGACCTTTCTCATTTCTTCAGTGAGATAGTGAGGAAGAGCAGACCGCTGGAATCACGCTTCCTAGGTTCAAATCCCTGCTCTGCCCTTTTAAAGCTGTATGAATTAGAGCCACTTATGTAACTACTCTGAGCCTTAGTTTTCCTCTTTTGTAAAATGGAATCTTGCCCTCCGCCCCCACTACAAATGCATTAATGAGGATTTGCAAATACCAAAGTCCCACATCTAAATGTATGCATCTCGAGTCAGAATTTGTGATAGCTGATGGGGAAAGCTTTTGGAGGCGCAGTGGGAATGTTTCTGGCACCGATCAGATCGTACCACACAGGTGCACAATCATGAAGCTGACCATCAGGGAGACCGGTTAAAGTTAAAATCACATTCCTTGGCCAGATCCTTGTGAGACAGAAGAGTTTAATGACCTCGTTGAAAATCTTATTTGAGACATCAAAGGACAAAGTGCCTTACCTTTTGAATTGACATGATAAATATGTATAAAATGGGTACAGGACATGCCACATTTCTCCTGTGTCCCCCGTTACTGTGAAGGACTTCATGTCAGGGTGTAGCTCTGATAAAATACCAATTACAGAAATTGTTGATATTCTCTCAAGAAATTATAAAGTGATGATATTCTTCAAATCAGAGATTCAAGTAGAATTTTAGAATTGATGTTAGATTTAGAGATTATTTTGAGAAGCTTTCCTCTGATTTTTAGAAAATATGTAAACTTGTTTCCGCTATATTTTAGGTTTTTTTAGGTTTCATACACGTACAAAAGCCTTTTGAAAAGGCTTATTATCTTTTTGGGGTCATATTCCACATCTGTTCTAAAATAGAAGTAGCTGAGGGGCGCCTGGGTGGCTCAGTTGGTTAAGCGCCTGATTGGGCTCAGGTCATGATCTTGCAGTTTGTGGGTTCGAGCCCCGCATTGGGCTCCATGCTGATAGCTTGGAGCCTGGAGTCTGCTTCGGATTCTATGTCTCCCTCTCTGTCTCTCCTCCGCTCGTGCTCTGTCTCTCTCTCAAAATAAATAAGTAAACATTAAAAAAATAATAATAATAAAATAAAATAGAAATAGCTGAACCAAGAGAATTTATAACTTACCTAAGATTTAAGTCAACAAATACCTGATTTTAATAAAAGTTTCATCCTATGTTTGCTGGAGAATTTACTCATTGGTTTCTTTGTTTTTAATGGTTGCTATGTTTGATCTTTTTTTCTTAATCCATAACTTCTGTATAAACTTCTGTGAATCACACCCCTCCTTTAAGAGGAAAAACTACTATCTAAGTCATTGTTAAATGACAGAATTTCAGCTGAGTGAATTGAAAGATCCAATTGGCTTTTTTCAATGATTATGAGCTGGGCAACAAGTCTCATCTAACAATAGGAAGTAGCTTCACCAAGCTATCAAAGAGAAAAGGCTTTTAAGGGCAGATAAAGGGCTATGAGAGAAAATTATTAGCAAATAATGAAGTGTTGTTTTGGGCAGATTGTCCTCCTAAGGGTATTGGAAGGATCCTATGGAGTGCTGACCAGGCAACTCCAGGTTGACCAGTTAACGTTAAGCTTCTGGGGGGTTGAGACAGCAGTTAGGTTAGGTATTATTAAGTCTTGGTTTGCTGAAATGGGGGGATAGCACAAGCAACTCTGGCGCCTGCTGTCTCCTTTTCAGCATCTTCCACTTTGTTTCACATATGGGTTTAGTGTTTGCCTCACTTTTCTATCGTCAGTGCAAGTAAAAGAAACATACTAATTTAGCAAGCAGTGCAGAACATAGCACATAATTAAACTGTTTATTTTCACATTGTCTATCCTCATGTGGCTTTGTCCCTATTCGGTTGGAATAGATTTGTCAATTGCCAGTGTTGTCTGCTATAAACAATGCTCCCCAGGCCAATATATTGTTTTCTTGGTTTGCCAACTAGCTGTTGGACACCACAGTGACATGAATGCTCAGAGATTGAGACGTGCCAACAATTTAAGCTCCTTTCAATTCTCTTTCTCTCACAACCCTTTGTTCTTTCTTTGATATGATTAAATTCATTTTTAAGGCCTGCTCACATTTTGGGTTGATAATCCTGTCATAACCCAATGAGTACACCCCAGCCTGCCCTTCCTAGTGGTTTATTTCTGCCCATTACTGTGGAGTCGGTATATGGGCACTGAAGAACCCACTTAACTAGTCATTGGAATTTAAACTTGTGAATGTGGCTTATTTCTGGCAGCTTTTTTGTTGGTGGTGGTGGTGGTGGTGGTGATAGGTTTTTTTGGCTTTGTTGTATTATTTGTTAAAGTTTTGGGATATAATGATTGACAATAAGGTTAACAAGTCCACCCACAATATAAATAAACTTGTGTAAACACAGGTCTTAGGGTCTGGGTGTAGAACAGGGTTTGTTCTTTGGATATTAAACCAACAAGAATAATGTGCTTACTGAACATATAAACACGGAAAGAGGAGATGAAAATAGTCTAGATTTATAACTGCAGTAGACGTGAGTCACTGGCTTTGGAGGATCCTGTGAACATGATGTCTCCTACACAGGGAGGGGTAGTATATACAGGAAAAGAAAGCCAACCAAGTCTCATAGTATTTGGTAGCCTGATGGTGGGGAAAAACTGGAAAAACTCCCTCTTCCCTTTCCTTAAAGAGTTAAACTATATTTTAGGGTTTGTTTTTTTTTTTTTTTTTTTTAGAGTTTCATATACTTTAAAAGTGTAAGTAAGCCATGACCAGGGGGGACTGTGTATGGTTGTGCTGTTTTTGCACTGCTCCAAAGGTGTGTGTGTAAGGGAGCAAGTGCAAGCTGACGTGTGGCTCGTGTTGCATTCACCAGGCCACAGGCACTGGCATGGAGCTGCGTTTGCTCGGAGGAGAAGGGGCCGTTTTCTTCTCACAGAAATGGCTTCCGGGCCTTGTCATTGTTAATAGCATTTGCTCCTTTTTCTCACGGCTTTTTGAAAGTGGGAATTTATCGAGTTTCACCTTTGGGATTCCCAGCACCATGTCTGGACTGGAGCTGAAAAGAGGCAGGCCAGTAATTAGATCTCAATAAAATATATTTTGATATGTCTTCCAGTCTGAGGAGAAACAGTGCACCTCAAAAACAAAATGTTTAGAGGAACACTGTAGTCAGGTCATAGCAGAATAAGAATACTGCCCCGCAGAATTGATTTCTGACCAATTTTCTGGCTTCAAAATCCAGAGATATTTATGTTAACATTTAGGCAAACTTTTTTTAATACATTTTTTATACATATAAATACATATAATTCATGAGCTCATTTTCTGTTTTGTTCACTTCCTTGTTTTCACTCTGTTGTGTTATGATCATTTTCCACATCAGTATCTGTAGCTCTGTGCCATTAATTTTAAAGACTATGTGATATTCTCTTGGATGATGCGCTATACTGTATTTAACCAATGAAGATTGGCTATTGATAGATATTGAGATTGTTTCTAATGTTTGTCTCTTAAAAATGAATCTGAAGTAAGCATGCATTTATAATACATACAGGCACACAAGCTCACATCATTTTCTTCCATTGTGGTAGAAGTTCTGGTTCAAGGAGTTCTAACTCAAATATTAATTTCTGTGAGTGAAATTATAATTTCTCCCTGGACCAATCGAGGTGGATTAAAAATGGCATGGTTTACCATTCGTAAAAACACATACCTAAAAAGCCTGATTTACAATCTTAAAGCCAACTTTGGGAGATACATTTAGTGGCTATCTTGATTCCACGCTTGGAATTGAGCATAGAAGTGTTTTTTGTAAATCATGCAGTGCTATGCAAACCTCAATGACTCATTACTAGGGCTCTACAGAGTATCTGCCTTATACTCTCAAAAAAATGTTTATATAGAGTCTTATTTTATAAATATTTCATTAAATGCAGAGGGAAAACCCCAAAGACAGTGGTACTGACCTGGTTGTATAGCAGAATAAACGAGGAGATGATCAAGAAAACAAGTCCAGGTCCTTGCCCTTTAGATCGCCTCTGTGAACAGGTCCTAGGTACCTCATTCGATGCTGATGTACAGTCCTTGTTTGGAATTTGTCCTTTATGGTATTTCTATGTCTGTCTACAAGTATTTTTCAAATGGAAAGAGACTATTTTTAGCTTTTATTCATATGATTTTTATTTTCCTGTTTAGAAGTTTCTGGTCCCTCAAGGATACTTTTTAGAGGGTTTCTTTTGTTTGTTGTTTTGTTTTTTGTTTTTGTTTTTTTGTCTGGTTGACTGGTCGATTGTTTTGGGATATGACTTACTGATTTAGTTCTGATCTTTGCAAGCCCTGTGAAGTCTTAAATACGAGTTCTTGGTCCGCCATTCCCACCTGGTTTCACAACACGCAGCCCCATTCCACAGCCCTTGTGTCTGCCATGAAGAACAATGGACTTAACAGTGATTTCAGTTTCCCACTTTGAATGTTACCACCAGATTAAAAGTACCTGTCTATTCTAGTAGTATATCAGACTCCCTCTTTAGATCCCACTAATGCAAATTTTTAGTTTAAAGTAGTAATTGAACTACATGGAAAAATTGGCTGGTGGACTGAGATTTTTATCTGATTTATTTCAATTTTCTACATGCTTGCATGCCATAAAGTGACTGAAATTTTCATCTTGAGAACTATCTTATCAAGGAGTGAAGTCTACGTAGAAATTTTGTATATTTGGTATCAGTAACTCTTACTTGAGTAAACTTTTATAAAGGTAATTTGACCTCCAGTTATCTCATTGTGCTTAATATGTGAAACCATTAAAAAATAGACTTTTCACCGTGTAACACATTGCGTGTTTTCTAACTACCAGGTGAAGTTCTTGGATTTTGGAGCAAAATGAACATTTTTACATTATTTTTAGGTTTAGTGATTGCTTGATAACCTCTGATGTGTAACATTTAGTGTTTATATACTGTGGAGTTGACAGGAAGCAATTTAACATTTCTCTACTTTGGTTTCAATATTTATAACATTGACCCATTTCTTGTCAAGGTAATTGTGTTTTCCTGTCAAGACCTGAGGCTTGGAGAAGAAGCAAATACAGTTGAGCTGGAGTTTTATTTATCCTTTAGAATATTACATTGGGCAGCATCGACGGACAATTGTGAACCAGATGGGATCGGTACTGGGACCCTTTTAGGAGGCATCAGAATCATTCATGCTAGAGATGATGAGAATCCTAACAAGGCAGAAGATGCAAGAATGAGAGGGATTCTGATGGAATCCAGTAAGGTTACATCAAATCCACAGGACTTACGGGGTAGAGGGTGGGGTTTGGAGGGGTGAAGGAAGACGCAGAGTCTAGGTTAACTCACAGTGGAAGTGCTCAGATGGCAGCTAGATAAATGGATTTAAAGCCAGGAAGGCGGTGGAAGCTGGATGCATGATTAGTGTCCGCAAATTAAAGTTGCATTTGTAGAATTTCAAACACAAAGTGGTAATGATAGAAGTCCTTAGAGAGTAACCTTGCTTTCTAGGTTATTGGAGGTCACCTCACCAGAGTTCACATGCACTAGTAAAGACCAGCCGATTCTCCCCAAAACTCTTCCAGGGTGACATCACTTTCACTCTTTACTTGGAGAATTTTGAAACTTGATATCAGCTTGTTATGAGTGCATCTGCCTCAGGGTCAGGTTATATTAACTGGTTAAAGACAGTGGTGTCTAAAACCAGGGATTCTGGTTATTCACTGCCGATGGGAATATACTACCGTAGAGTCCAGAATACTTGTATTGGCACAGCTAGTGCCAAAATATGATCAGAAGATTGCATGCTAAACATGAGGCCTAGGGGAGTATGGGTGCCTCAGTCGGTTGAGGAGCGTCTGACTCCTGATTTCAGCTCAGGTCATTCCAGAGTCGTGGGATCGAGCCCCGTGTTGGGCTGTGTGCTGAGCATGGAGCCTGC
>NW_026057582.1:70621819-70715399 GCF_023721935.1 Panthera uncia
CTCTCTCTCTCTCCCCCCCCCCCCCCCTCCCCCCCTCCCCCCCCCCCGCCTCTCTCACACAAATAATTTTTTAAAACAAAATAAAAAATAAACATGAGGTCCAAACAGGGAAGTTCCTGAAGTTAGACAGATCTGTTTACCTTGATAATATTAAGCTAAATAGATCACTGTATCTCACCAAAGGAGCTCTTGGTTCTCAGGTGAGAAATACTTGAAGCCTGTAGACTACACCCCGTGTCTGCATGATAGCTGCAAAGGGAAACTGTGGCTAAGGGCATCTGCAGTTTTAACTTGCTGGAGTCCCTACCACTCTTCCTTATCTCCTGACCACAGAGGACACGTATCCGTTCCATTCCTGGAAACCAAAGACATTAATGTTGGAGTGAGAAACATCTGCCCTGTGTACCTTTTACTCGTGTACGTCAGCTGCTCAGCTCTGAGGTCATAGGAGTTTACTGCTCCTTCTCTGAAGGTTAATCTCATTTCCTGGTTACTTGTGGGAGTGGAGGGCTACCTCCCCACAGCAGCCGTGTACTAAGGCAAGTGGATATGGATTAGGTGGTTTACAGCAAGAAGATAAATTAAAAAACCCTGGGAAGGATTAAACTAACTGAGATTAGTTTCTACAATTACCACTTAAGGCAGCCAGCTCCTTTGACTTGCAAATCATATTGTAGGTTGGTTTCTTGGATGGAAAAGCTTTGTAATTATAGCTTATAGAAGCTGTGGACCCGGAAGAGAAAAAAAAACTTCCATGGGATTGTAGGGGAGGAAAAATAATTTTGCTTCCCCCTTGAGTTCTGAGCTGAGACTGCTATAATAAAAGACAGATTAATAAGAGGAAAACAGAAGTCTATCAGCACACATGCCTCATGGATACATGGGAGATACCCAGGGAAGAATGAGTAACTGAAAATCCTTAGTATTCTAAATCCTTAGAATTCAGGATTAAATACTGTCTCCACAGGCAAAGAGGAGGTAGGCCTCTAAGGGGAGAGGAAATGATTTTTAGGAGAGATTGAGTGCACCCTTAGAAGAACAGATGGGAAATATGAGAGTTTGTGAAAAAGTCTGTCCTGGATATGGTGCCCTCTCCTAGTCTCTCCTGGGACAAGAGCCCATCTTCTCTGGTTGATGAAACTCTGGGAGAGGGGATTTATTGAGCTCCTTTTGGAGGATCTGTCTTTAGCAGATCAGGGGAGTTCAGACAAAACCTCTCCTTGCATTTGCTGCTTTTCAGATGCCTTCTGCCACAAATAATCAAAATATTGAAGTTGCCTATTTTGGGGTGGCATGTCCTGCTATATTCATTATGATGTAGACTAGAATACCTGCAGTCATTGGTGTTGTATTCGTCTTGTTTTCTTACAGTGGGGTCCCAGTCTTGGGCTGGACATTGATTTACCAACAAGATGTAAGACTTGATAAAGCTGCTTGCTTGAATCAAGAGAGAAAATCCTGTTACATGGCTTCCTGTATTCTTTCCGAAGAATGCATTTCTTTCCATTCCATACTTCCTTGTTAGGCTCTTGATTTTTAAATTAGGCATCAGGATGGCTGCATGAGAACCAGTTAGAGAATTGTTTAAAATACAAATGCCAAGATTCTAATTTGGTGGGTGTAAAGGAGGGGACCAAGAGTCTGCATTTTTTAAAAGCTTTTTATGCTGAATTCAGATGTGTCCTCAGGTTGGGAGACACTCTTATAGATTCTTACCATGAAACTGCACAAGTACCCTTTTCCCTTTCTGATTCTTTCCTTTCTGATCCACTGTACCTTCCCATTCCCAGGATGGTGTTAAAAAACATGCACGCGTGAGCCACACAGGTGGCTCAGTCGGGTGAGCCTCCAACTCTTAATTTTGGCTCAGGTCATGATCTCATAGTCGTGGGATCGAGCCCCATGTCAGGCTCTGCACTGAGCATGGAGCCTATTTGGGATTCTCTCACTTTCTCTCCCTCTGCCCCTCTCCCCTGCCCACTCACTCTTTCTCTAAAATAAAAAAAAAATTTCATTTATTAAAACAATAAAAAACATGCACACATGCCTGCCATGGCATACACATCCCACAAAATGCATCCAATAATCTCCTACTGGTGAGTTTCCTGAGGGCGAAGCCTATAAATTCATCATCCTCGTAACAATACGGAGCCTTTCATAAAATAGACCGTGTGTCCATATTTAGAGAGTTTCAGACCATGAATGAGGAAAAAAGCCGTGGTAAAGTTGAGTTTCTCTTTTACAAATCCCTTCTGGTATGGATGGCTACATTTGCTCAGCTTCTACATGTTCAGAGGGCTTTTTATTTTTCATGCTGTAGCAGAATTAACTAAAATTTTCTAAGAGTTTGTTATGATTCAGACCCTAGAATAAGTGATTTGCATGCATTGTTTCTTTTAATTCTTTCAACAGTTCCATCAGGTGGGTGAAGATCTAAGTTGCAGTTAGTAAGCTGAGGGTCTGGAATTTTAAGATATTTATCCAGTCACGTATAGGTCTTCAGTGTTGGAGCCGGAATTTGAACCCAGGTTTGTTTTGATTCTAAAACTTGTGCTCAGTGAAGTACCTGGTTTTATGTTTCCTGGTTTTTGTCATGTTTTGTTTGTTATTGTTCTTGGCTACTGAATATCAGTATAAAAAAAAAAAAACAACAACACAGTAAAAGGTTATTTCCATGTCTTACCAGTTTCTCAAAAGAAGAACAGAATTTTCTAAGAGTTTGGTAAAACAGGCATATTCCTTTTTTTTTTTTCTGGCAGATTTTACACAATAAAATGATAGCTTTTTATTTCTTTTAACCACAGTTTTAGAAAAACGTGAATCCAAAATAGGAAAGCAAAAGCCATAGCACAGTTGGGAAGGCACTGGTCAGAGAATGCCTGGTGAGTTTGGGGATATGACATGCTTTCGGCATTGCTTCTAGAACGTTGGAAGCTGTTGCGCTCCCACTGGCTCGCTTTCTCACTTGTTCCCAAAGGGTGAGAAGTGAGAGGACTTTTTTCTCGCTCACTTTAAAAATGTCCCTGTAAATGATAACACGCTGCCTGGGAAAGTCACAGGGTAAAATCATGGGGGTGTCGGGGGGGAGGTTGTGTTTGCTAACTTCTGGGAAATTGCAGGCTATCAGTCAGTGGTCAGCACATTGAAAACCAGGCCCCTACACTGTTGTCATTATGTTCTCAGCCAGTGTGAGGAACCTGGTGGCAATGAGAAAATGTCATGACCAGAGCACAAACGGATCTGGGTATAGATCGGTATAATATGTAGTGGAGACATAGATGGATATAATAAAAAACAACACTTTGTATTCTTTACTCTTGGTGCCACTAAGAAAACCTGTTCTGTTACAAAACTGAAAGTAGGAGATTTTTTTTTTTCTTAACCAGAGGAATGCCCTCTTTAAATATATCTCTTTTCTACGACAGAGTTGCTGATGGGTAGCTATGTTGGTAGCATTTGTGAATCTTGCATTGGGAGGAGTGATCCTGTGGTTTTCCCTCATAGAGCAAAACCTTTGATGTAGTCAGCAGTCAACTCCTGGAGAACAGGGACCATGTCTTGAACATTTCTTGTGTCCCTAATACTGAGCCTAGAGATGGCACGTAGTGTTTGTTCACCAACCGGCTCAATTTTACAGCAGGCTGACCAACTGTTTGAGCTGCTGTTACCATATTTGGCTGTGCTGTTGACCCATTTGCGCTGTCTCTGAATACTCTGTATATATAACCCAAGTGACCACCCCACAGGCCCCGTCTGCACCTTTAGTTCTGATTTGCTGGTTAAACAAATTTTGCTTAGTGATTAAGACACAGACTGTAACTAGGATAATGGCATAGAAAATGTCTCATCAAGTTGCTGTTGAGGTTTTTGGATAATAGGGTTAAAATTCAGAATGACCTTGAGTATAATGGACACAAATAAGCAGAATTAAGACCATTAAGGAGGTATAACTTCTGGAAAACTAAATATAACATGGGGCTGTATATATGTGAGTTTGGTAGCAGGGAGAGGAGGGACTCATTGTATGAGTCAGCAACATACTGCTTTATCTTCTTAATTATTGGGCACACACTGCCAGTTACCCACAGGATCATAACATGTGGGCACTGCCGGGTAACATTTCCAAAGTACTTGGCATTAGTCAGACATTTTTTTTTTTTTAATAGAATTTTCTGTCCACTCTGGCTGGAGAAAAATGTGGAGAATTTGTCAAGGGTCCAGAGCATGGCAACTCTATGCAGAGGATTGCTGGAAAATAGGACCCACTAAAAGAGGCTAATAAATAAGGATTACTTATTTAGCGTGATCCAAAGCAGCCTAACGGGTGATTAAATTAATGGTCTTCCGTAGCATGTATGGTTATTATGTAGAAGATGATATAATTATTTCCACTGTGAATAGAATTAGGGAAATGGATTTACATTAGAGTTAAAGGAGATTTTGAGGCAGCATTAAAGAACTTCTTGATTAAGGATTGTTGGACAGTGGAAAGACTTCTCGAGTGGAAATGTGAAACCATGTTTCTTACAAAATAGGAATGGGGGTGCGTACCGCCCTCCAGTTACCATTAGATGCAGTTGGGGTGGAGGTTGACACACTTTCCAGATAACGTTCCATGCTGTCTGTCTCACATCGTATTTGACATTTTCAGCGAGTACCTCAGGATTCCCTTTTGTTTGTGTTTTTCACAGGTAATACAAATGTGCAGACCTTGCTTTTAATGATTGTTCAGTGCGTTTCAAGCAAGTGAGAGTTTAAACTGCAAACCGAAAATTACATCACCTACGAATCAACTTGCTGCTCGCTGTCACAGGAGCCCTAGAATATTGTCAGTTCAACTTGCCTTCTTCTTTTTCTTCTTTAGAAAACTCGCTGTGCGCCCTCCTCGACTGTTCCGCAATGAGTGCCAAGTCTGCCATCAGCAAGGAAATTTTTGCACCTCTTGATGAAAGGATGCTGGGAGCTGTCCAAGTCAAGAGGAGGACAAAGAAAAAGATTCCTTTCTTGGCAACTGGGGGTCAAGGCGAATATTTAACATATATCTGCCTGTCAGGTAATGAAAAACAGACCTTAAGAACATTTAAACAGCTTCATTTTAAAGCAGTTAATTCTAAGATATCCAAGAGCTGGGTATACCCAGCTTTTGCACACATCTGCTCTTCCAGTCATGTTTCCTGTTTCTTTTGATGTCCCCTCCGGTCCTTTTTCCTTAGTGGAACCTCTATTTTTGATGTTGCTTGGTGTAGGAATGGGAATGAAGTTCATTTTTCAACATAGTTTCCAGTTCATGAAGTGCTTCTCTTAAGGGGCTGACAGACACATTTGTTTGGCCATACTTTCCTTCACTAGGACATTGACAGAAAGTGGGTTCTCCTTTAGGACTTTTTGCTTGAGGATAATTCCTGGTATCTGGATAATTGTCATTACCACCAGCCTGAGTTTCATTGGGTTTCTTTTCCTTAACCGTTTCCAATAATCAGTAATAGTTTGTCTCAAGATAAATATGGACACCTTAGGGAACATGAGAAAGTAGGTGCGGTGCCCAAGTCATTGCTTTGCCTGACAGCTGTCCCTTGTCAGGAAGAGGCATCTGTTCTATTAAGCTTAGAATTTTGTGGGATTATTTTCTTTTCTCTTTCTGCTTGTGATTGTAGATGTGTGGGACTTCCTGTGGATTCCTACCAAGCTTTTGAGATAAAATTTGGATAAGTTTTCCATGGAGTTGTGGTGATGCTAACTAAGCTGAACACCTGAGGCATTTGTAATAAATCTGATAATACTTCTTGTAACTGGGCAATGGAGGAATGAAGCTTGCCTTAATTCATCTTTTTTTTTTTTATTTCCTTCACTTGTGGCTTGGGAATAAAACTTGATTTTTGGACCAACTTTTAGATTAAAAAAAATAAGATTCTTAATTAGTTTATCAGAATTCACTTCAGTGTGTAGATAGGTTTTTTCCAGATAGAATATGTAAAGATAATGACAAGACAGTGTCTTAGTTTATAATGAAATGATGACATAGCCTTTTGGTAAGAATGTCTTCTCAGTGGTTAGAAGAAAGCTTTTATTTAAGTGAGTGTGAAAGAATTGACCTTGAGTTATTCGTTTTTCTTTCTGAATTCCAAATTAGGATTAGATTAATAAAATTTGGTTATTGGAGGACATTTGCATTCCTAGTGTGCTGGGTAGTGCTTGGCATTTAATAGGGGCTCAATTAATATCTAATGACTAAGTGGAAGAAGGAAGTAACCTTTCCTAATACCTTCCTAGTATTGTGTTAATGAGCTTCAGGTCTTGGAAATATTTTCATAATGTTAAATTTTAATTCTAGAGTTTTGTTTGCACCAATAATGAATAGAATGCATGATAATGAATTTTGTTTTGTGTTTGGGCTGAGCTGAATGTGAGCTGAGTATGGGCACATAGCGACTCTAATTTTATTAAGTTTTATTCCATATGTGTTTCATTGAGATTTCCTCTGAAGCTGGGTAGTTGAAGAAAAAGTGGACGGTCTAGAAGTCACTGGAGTTTTGCCTAGTACATACCTTTGACTGGAAAAGACAGCAGTTCTGTTTGCATTTGAGGCATATGCTACTGTCAGCCTATTTCTGATCACAAAATCTGCAAGAGTGATACAGGGACTCTCTGCCTGCCTCGTCTCAGTGAAATAGCAGAGCCGTTTCCCCCGCCATGGGAGATAATGACCTAGACTTATCCGCTCTCTGTGTTTCCCTTGTAGATTACCAAGACTTTAGTTTTCAAGTTTGAAACGATGAGAATTCCTTTTTCAGAATTCCATTCTAATGGAGGAAAATATCTTGTTCTCATAGTCTTCATCGTCGTTCTTTTCATGGATTTGAATCACAAGAGGATAGGTTGATAAAGTAGACCTGACAGTTAAGCAGATGGTTTTATGGAAATTGGGGCAGGAGACGACCAGACAACTTTGACACCCAAGTTTTTTGCAGTTTGATTTTTTTCTTATAATGGAGAAAGGAGCAGCCTTCTTTATTTTCTAACTTCCATGAAGCTTAGAGGCATAAGGTAATGTTTTACCTGGTAAGTAATTAATTCCTCAAATATTTATTAAGTATTTTTTATGTGCTGAGCACTCTAGGTGCCGGGCATGCAGCTAGGAGAAAAAAACTCACGAAGCTTACTTTGTTTGATGGAAAGGAGCAGTAGACATCAATCAACCACTCGCTAAAATAAACATAATTATTAACTGTGAAAAGGCTCAAAAAGAACAATACAGTGATGCGAAAGCATGTGTGAGGAGAATTTGTCCTGGCTGGGAGAACCCAGAGCTGCGAGAAAAGTAGGGCCTCCCTGGTTCTGAAAAGGCATGGTGTGTGTGTGCAGTGAACGTTCCTGGCAGAGGGAAGGGCCGCCTCATTAAAAAGACTGCGCCGGATTTTGAGTTGCTCCTTTTCTCCCATGCGGTCTCAGGATGACCCTCTTGTAGCTCAACTCACAGAGGTGGCTGTGAAGTGAAAGCCGAGCCCTGGAATGACAGCCTCCTTCCTGCTATTAGCGTGAACCACCTACGCCTTCTGGGAGGCCAGGCTCTTCTCTTGTGGTTTGGTTGATGAAAACCAGCTATCCAGTTGGAACAGGCAAGATTTGTTCAAATTAGGGCAATGTCTGAAAATAATATTTAACCACTTTTAAGCAGTATAAAAAGTTGAAAAAAAAATTTTTAGGGGAAGAATATCTCAGCTTTCAGACCTTGCCAGCACATGCATGTAAGCATGAGTGTTGTACATATCCAGTGTCTTTTACTGATTTGTGTGTGTGTGAGCCTGGCAAATTTCAGATCTGAGAGGGTGAGCCTGTGATCCTCAGAGTTATTATTTTCAGAGCGAATTGCATGTCTTTTGGAGGAATCCAGAAAGATGTTGGAGCAGGGGAAGTAAGATGATCTTTCTTGGGTTATTTAGCTGTGATTGTGTGAGGAGAGAAATAATCTCTCCAGTTCATTTGTGGAGCCTTGGAGTAGAATTTGAATGTTTCTCTTTGGACTTCCCAAATGGCTTCTTGGATGGTGTGCAAACATTTATTTACTGACATGCTTTGGTTGATTCGCATTCTCAAAGCCTGTTTTCCACTTTTTCTTTTTGGCAATGGCTAAAATTAAAAAGACGGACAATACCAAGTGTTAGCAACCACGGGGAGCAGTTTGAACTCTCCTACTTTGCTGGTGGGAGTGTTCACCAACTGCTTTGGAACAATTTGGCAGTTTTTTGTAAATTCAAACATGCACTCTGACTCAACGACTCTATTCCTAGTCATTTACCCAAGAGAAATAAAAAAACATATCCACATAAAGACATGTACATTTAATTTGGTATTTATAATAACCAATACTCAGAACTCAAGTGTCCATCTACATGTGAATGAATAAACAAATTATCTTCTATCTATGGAATACTCCCTAAGAAATGAATTGCCAGTACATGCAGCAACATGGATCGCTCAAAAGCCTTATGTTGTATGAAAGAAAGAAAAGACAACATGCTGTATGATTCTATTTACATGAAATTCTAGAATGGACAGAATTTAAGCTGTAGTGACAGAAAGCCCACGGGTGGCTGACAGGGTTGGGGTCAAGGATTGACTGTAAAGGGGCATGAAGGAATTTTTTGCAATGGTGTAAGTGTTCTGTATGTTGACTGAGGTGATGGTTATCTGGGTATGTATCTTTTTCACAATTTATCAAACTGTACACTAAAAATAGGTACATTTTATTATATGTAAATATATCAGCAAAATCTATTTTTTTAATGTTTATTTATTTTTGAGACAGAGAGAGACAGAGCATGAACAGGGGAAGGGCAGAGAGAGAGGGAGACACAGAATCGGAAGCAGGCTCCAGGCTCCCAGCCATCAGCCTAGAGCCTGACGCGGGGCTCGAACTCATGGACCGCGAGATCGTGACCTGAGCTGAAGTCGGACGCTTAACCGACTGAGCTACCCAGGCGCCCCTTAGCAAAATCTGTTTTAAAAAAAAAACTCTTACAGAGTCACTAGTGGGATGATGGTAAGAATTTATTAACCTTCAGGGTGCCTAGGTTTACTCAGTCGGTTGAGCGTCCGACTGTTGATTTTGGCTTAGGTCACAATCTCATAGTCTGTGAGATCCAGTCCTGCATCAGGTACTGTGCTGGCAGTGTGGAGCCTGCTTGGGATTCTCTCTCTCAAAAATAAATAAGTAAACTTAAAAAAAAAAAAAAGGAATTTATTAACCTTCTTATGTCTCCAGCCTCCTCCTATAAGGAAGACAGAAACCAGTCCTCTCATTCATACAGATGAGAAGTTATCCTACACAGCCTTTTTGAGCCCTCAAACAGAAGCAGCTGTGTGTCAGGGAAATCTGTGCTTGAATCTATATGATGTGAATGTCAGTGCATTCCAAGTTCCTTATCGCACCTGACACATTGCCAAGTACAGACACTACACTTTGTGTTTAACTAGAAGATGCTATTTAAATTTGTGGCCCACTACATACCTGTTTAGACTTTAGACTTTAAAATTTAGAAGGGTTAACTCATTCAAAGTATAATGCAAGCCCCACCCCCAAGAATTTCTACAGTTGGTGGCCCCTTCAATGAAACTTGGGTCTATAAAACTAAACTGGAAACATGCTAAGAAGTTAAAAACCAGTTTATTAGTAGAGGCCAGTTAGCTACTGAACATTCCATAATTTCATGCTTAAAATCTATTTTCCCAGTCCTGTTTTAATTCAGTATATGCCATGTATGATGCTAGCCTTCACATCCATAAATGGATAAAAATCTTTACTTGGCTGCTACTCATTGTCCCCATGAAAAGGAGTATGAAGAAATTTCAATTTTTGTGATTAATACCTTCTTTTACGTCTTTTGTTGAAACGAGATCTTTATCTTTTGGAAATGATTTTAGATGTTTAGAGAGCAAAATTTTCTTATTTAAAAAAAATAGTTCTGAATGAACTTTGATGAAATAATTTATGTAAATGGATCCCTGTGGAAGGTAGTTACACGGGATAGGAGCCTCGAACCTGGCAACACTACTCTTCATCTCCGCGGTTGCCAATCCTACATGTTCCTTAAGAGTCACATTGGGAACTTGTCAAAATCCAGATCTAGGTGCTACTGCAGTAGCACCAGCAGGGAGTGGTAAAACTTACTGTATTTTGAATGTGTGACCTCGAAGATACTGAAGCCAAGGTTGAGAAGTTTCGTTACGTTGGGGAGTTCTACTCCAGGTTGTCTCATTGGTGTGCTTGACGTAACAATACATTTTTGCACTCCACTCTATCCAGAAAAGTACTTCTTGGCCTTGCGTGTTTTGTAACCATGTTCAAACCTCTGAATTTTTCTGGGCTTCGGTTTATTTACTTGACAAATTCAAAGGTTCCTTTGGGTTCTGAGGTTCTAGGATTCTGAACCCGTTGGAAATTTTTACCAAATCGGATTCTTATTTCATACATGGCATGTAGGGAGAAATTCAGGCTGCTAATAAACCAAATGGACACTTAGAGCATTTATGAAGGTTCGAGAGCATTCTTTATAAGTTGTTACTGGAATTAAGGTAAGCAAAGTTAATTTTCAGCAGTCTGACATAGAAAGAAATTCTTTTCACCCGCTTTCTAATTCTGACAGGATCTCATCTCAAGGTCTGTAAATAATAGGAAAGAGAGAAGGGAAGAATACAAGACGGATGAAATTTGACCTTGATAGAAATGGTTTCTTTAGGAATGGTGAGTTAACTTTCCAACAGTTTTTTATCCAGGAAAATGAAAAAATTCACTCTGAACTCAGAGGTATACAAACATATTCACAGTAAAAGAAGAAATACAAAACAACTACAATAATTATATATTTATAAATCTGTATTATAGAAGTAGTACATATTACTAAAACTATGAATCTTTTATAAAATTATGTAGAAAAAAATAAAAATCATTAGTCTTACATATATTATTTATTGTCATTCCAGTTAATCCTCACAGCATTCTTACCAATTAGGTGTTAAGTTCTTCATTTCACAGACGAAGGAACCAGTGTCATCAGAAGTCATGCCATTCCAGAGCCACCATTTTGGAAGTAACAGACTGAGAAATCCACCCATTCCTTATTACCCCAGTGGCCATGCTCATACTGCCATAGTACCTCATTTCTGCTGACTTAGGTCACGAGGGGGTGTGGTGTAGAGAGGACTGTGTTTTGTTTTTTAAGTTTATTTTTTTATTTTGAGAGAGAGAGAGAACCAGTGGCCGGGGGGGGGGGGGGGAGCAGAGAGAGAAGGGGACAGAGGATCCAAAGTGGGCTCTGTGCTGACAGCAGAGAACCTGATGTGGGGTCCGAGAACCGTGAGATCATGATCTGAGTCGAAGTCGGATGCTCAACCGACTGAGCCACCCAGGTGCCCCAGGAGGGCCGTGTTTTAAGGAGCAGATTCCTCCCTAACCCTTCAAAACTGGTAAGACATTGAACACTTTTGACCTGTAGTCTTGCTATAATTTCTGAGGTTATTGATTAATAGACTCTCCTACATTTGTAATATGTATCAGAAGTCTCTTCTCTCATTATTGTAGAGATTTGACATATAAATCCAGCCATAAAACTTTAAGTAGCTCTGGAAGACGGTGCAATATAAAAGTTATTTCTAGTGCCTTATGATTCTTTCTAGAGCCTCTTTTATTTTATAAAAATGAAGTCTCCTCTGATATACTTTATATTGAGAATTTGGTTCTTCTGTGTGTGTGCATAGACACATTTGATTGAAACATTTGTAACAATAATAATCCTTGGGTGAGTGGAGTTAAAAGTGGAGAAATGGTTTTCTGAAATGTCTTCTGGCCCAGTGGATTCTGCCACCAGGTGTTATTTATAAATGACCTTCAGCGTAGAGGCACCTGGGTGGCTCAGTCAGTTAAGCACCCACCTTCGGCTCGGGTCATGATCTCGTGGTTTGCGAGTTCGAGCTCCATGTCTGGCTCTCTGCTGTCGGCACAGAGCCCGCTTTGGATTCTCTGACTTGCCCCTCCCCTTCTTGCTCACGTGCTCTCTGTCTCTCTCTCTCTCTCAAAAATAAACATTTTTAAAATAAATAAATAAATAAATAAATAACATTGAAGATAGCACCTGCCAAGCACCTATCATGATTCAGTGCACGATACAATTAGATCGGCACCAAGCCCCCCCTTTGAATTCGTGATAGTAATCAATACTAGTAGTAGTAATGGTATTTATTGAGTTCCTATAACAGACATGGTTCTTTGCCCTTTATATATTAACTCACTTAATTCTTACAGCAGTGCTACAAGGTACATAACAGTATTGTCTTCATTTTGTAGATGAGGAAACTGAGCATTTAGCAGTTAATTAGCTTGCCCGAGATCATCAGCTTACGAGTTACCAGACGGATTTGAACGCAGGGAGTGTGATTGTAGGTCTGTATTCCCTTAGCCACTGAGAGAGAGAGTGTAAGAGTTACCTGAGAGAGAACGTCCCAAACCAAACTTCTTTTCTCACCCTCCTCACACAACTTTAGTGATAATCGTGTCTTGATATCACTCTGCTTTCCTACAGGTTTAGGCCTCGGTCGGTCTTGGCTGGGTGGTGACAATCCCGTAGGCCGATAACTGGACTGTTAATAAAGCCTATCGGAATGACAGCGGATGTATTTGACTCTTAGAGAAGATTCATTCCCCGGGGGAATTCTGATAGGCTCCTGACAGAACACTGCCGTGTAGGAACCTGTTTTTGTTCAGTTACATAATAGAAAAAAGCGGATGCCTTAAAAATTTTTTAGAGCTTCCTTAATGGTTCTCGAGCTCTTCCTGTGAAAACTGGGGGTAATAATATGTGTCTTCTAAAGCCTGGTGAATAGGAGATGCCAAAAATGGGTAACTAAGCCCTTCACGGGTATTATCTCACGTAATCCTCACGACAGTCTTGTGACGTGGCTTCTGCTTTGCAGATGAACCAGCGGAGGCTCGAAGTGGGGGTGAGTGCCCCGCGCAGGGCGAGGTGGCCGGAGAGCAATGGATTGAGACACACATCCGGACCCATCTCCCTCCAACGTGGGCATGCTTGTTAGTCTGTTTTCTAGGATGGGGCTGGGTCTGAGAAACAGAACTCTCCCCTTCCTTAGAAACAATGTGGCAGCATTCCTTGATTGAGCAAAGCGTTTTCATCTCTGAGGGTTTAGAGGCTGAGCTGTCAACCACTTGAGCTTTTCTAGTGGTTTCACACGCCAACGGAGTTTTCTTTTTCCATTTTCTCATGTATGCGTTCCAGTACTAAAGCCAGATGGAAACAAGGGAAAACTCTTGACAGAGGCTAGTGCCAAAACATTTCATTTAAAAAGGAAACTCCATCTGTGTGCTCTCCTACCACACAGCCCACTGTTAAGAGCAGGAATTTCACAGCTGATTCCGTCATGTTCGCTTTGGTTAATTTTGACTAATTGCAAAGGTAGAGCAAGTGTTGGTTGGGGGATTGCCGACTGAGGCAGCTCTCCTTCTAGAACGTGGCCGGCAAGGCCCTGTGTACCTGGCAGCCGCTGACCAAGAAGGCAGGGTTGTAATCCATGCAGATGCATTCTTTGTTGGTGGCGCTTGTCTCAGTTACCGCTTTTAGAAGTTAGCGCTCTTGGCTGTTGTATTGCAAGTTGAACATCATCAGGATTTCATTTGTCAGTAGTTGTAGTCAGAGGCGCTCTGGGATGCTACCAGTCACTGTTGCTTCCTGTTTTCTTCTAGCCCCAAACAGCTACAAACCACAGGCTTAGGTGTCAGACTGACTTAGGGTAAAATACTGCTTGTATTAGCTCTTTGAGACTCAATTTTCTCATCTGTAAAATGGAAATTATATATATCCGTCCCAAGGGCTTTTTGAAGATTAAACTGAGCTATATATGTGTGTGTGTGTATAAGGCCTCATACATGGGAGGCCTTCAGCTTTATGAGTAAATTATCTTGTCAAAATCTTGTCATTATCGGGGAGCCTGGGTGGCTCAGTCGGTTAAGCGTCTGACTTTGGCTCAGGTCATGATCTCGTGGTCCGTGGGTTCGAGCCCCGCATTGGGCTCTGTGCTGACAGCTCAGAGCCTGGAGCCTGTTTCAGATTCTGTGTCTCCCTCTTTCTCTGACCCTCCCCTGTTCATGCTCTCTCTCTCTCTGTCTCAAAAATAAATAAATGTTAAAAAAAAATTTTTTTTTAAATCTTGTCATTATCTTGTCATTAAATGAGACATCCACTGATTCTTGCCATACAAAGCTAATTCATCTGCAGCTTAGAAAACATGTAAATATATGTCAGTGACAGACTTCTGTGACCCATGTCAGGTGAGACAAAAACCACGTGAAAAGCCCAGATTTGCCTTGGTGGCTTCCTCCCTTCTTGTCCATACGTTTTTCCCTTCCCCTCCCCTCTTTGTCCCACCCCTGCTAGGGATCTCAGTCATCCTGACTCCCGATTTCTCAACCAAGGCCCTCTTAATTTTCTAGGTTCCAGAATGATTCTGCACACACCCCCTGCTAGAAATGGGGGCTGGGAGGCAGTATGCATCACACTTCTGTTTCTGAGAGTCTACAGACTTCCACTCTGATTTCGTGGGTGTTTGTGACATACTGGACATACTGGAGGCTGAAGTGGTTGTGTTCAGGCCTCTTTATGCAGCTTTGTGAGGAATTAGAACTGGCTCAGTTGATGGAGTCCCTGTCCCTGAAATGGGAGATGTTATTTTCCTACACCTATCTTCAGTGGATCAAAAGACAAATTGAAACAAAATAAAACAAAACATTCTCTGGGGTCAGTCAAGTGCACTTTAAGCAAACAGCAGAAGTGGGAGAGGCTGGTACAAACGCCTGTGGACCCAGCTTTTGAGCCCAGATCAGGTTCTTATTTGCCCAAGTCCTTCCTGTTACCCTTCCTTTAGAGAAAGAACAAACACCACTGATATTCGTATTCCAGAATCCATCCCAGTTACAGTCATGCTATGCCATATGCAGAATTTCCCACAAGAAACTATAAATAACCACAAGGGCAATGAGGTTTCCAGGTTGTCTAATCCCATGCAGAAGAAACGACCAGTTTCCGTGCTCTGAACTTGAGCACATTTTCCCCGCCCCTGGCTTCCCGGGTCATATTCCTAATAGCACTGAGTATTGCTGGGTTGTTTTGTCAGTTTGCTTTCTGTTTACCTCCCTAGACTGCCAGCCCCTAGAGAGTAGGGGCCGTGTTGTAGACGTCTCTCTGTTCCCGGTGGAATGGATAAGCACCTTGGCGGGAGTGGGTGTCGGGGGGTGTGTGTGAATCAGGCGATATTCTACTCTACTGAGACTGCACCGTGGACTCACTTTCTGGGGTGGAGCTCCAGGCTGTGAGGCCACACATTTACTCTGGGTTTTACCAGCTGGAACTGGTTTGACTTTTCTTTTTTTTGAACTTGCTGTTGTTATTCACCCGAAGATGCTGCCGGGTGGGTTTTTTTGTTGGTTTTTTGGTTTGTTTGTTTTCTTTTCCCTCTTGGAATTCATCAGGTAACTGAGCAGGAATTTTTATTCTACCTATCAGCCCAGTTGCCAGGAAGAAGATACAGATTTCCCTGGTTTATTCAGGCTTTTAGAATCATACAAAATGAACAATTTATAAATGATTCCCTTGTAATGTACAGTGGAAAGCTATTATCTCAAATTTGTGAAGTACCTGAGTGTTTCTCCTGAAGAAAGTTCATATTATAGAGGAATAAATGACCATTTAATGGCACTGAATATATCAAAACTTTCTCTGAATGTTCTTTTCTTACAGGACTCGTTTTCAGTTCTACATTTTCTTAAAAATGGCTTTCAAGGAGAAAATGGGAACTGTTTTTATTAAAACTCTGTCTGAGGATATTCATAGTGCCCTCCCCCCACACATATACCCTTTTAGCTCAAATTATTTTTCAACCACCACACGTGGGTCCCGTGGGGCCTAGGTTGTAGAACCTATACCCAACTGCCATTTCAATGTGTGTATTCAGTTTAACAAATTACACTGTTCTTAGAAGCCTATCTTGATCCTTGAGATCTAAGAGAATTGAGGACAGCCCTCTCTGGTTTTCCAGCTAATATGAGTAAGCAGCAGTTATATAAGTTTTTATTCAAGTCTTTTATTCTGTCTTGCAGATAACTAAGAGTCAACTATGTTTTTGGATCCCTGAATGTTTAAGTATATTTCTCCCAATAAATGTACATGTGTACATTGTTGTACTTTATCAGAAACATAGAAAGTGCCCCTGATAAAAAGAAAGAAAGAAACAATGAGGGGGGCAGTGCCTGGGTGGCTCAGTCAATTAAGCATCAGACAATTCTTGATGTTGGCTTGGGACATGATCTCATGGCTCGTGAGTTTGAACCTCATGTCGAGCTCTGCGCTAACAGTGTGGAGCCTGCTTGGGATTCTCTCTCTGCCCCTCCCCAACATATGCTCACATGCGCATGCTCTATCTCTCTCTAAATAATCATTTTTTTTAAAAAAGAAAAAGAGTGGGAAAAATAATGATTTGGGCTTTTTAGCTTCATGGTTTTTAGTATTTTTCCCCCTTATAATATTCTGTTTTGTCCTCTCTTTTTCACTTAGCACAGTAACAAAATTTTTTATTATCCAGTCTTTGTAAAGATAATTTTAATGGATTTTTGAGTGCCATAGAGTATTTCTCTATTTATCTGTTGCTGCATATTTGTTTTTTCAATTCTCATAGTGAGAAATAAGGAACTTGGTCTTGCCTTTTTTGTTTTTTGGTTTTTGTTTTTTGGGTTTTTTTTTTGTAATACCTATCTTATAGGTGAGGACGTTGAGAATCACACAGATAACTTGTTAGAGGAACCATGCGCATCACCAGGAAGTGGTAGAGGGACACTGGAACCTCAACACCATGCTCTGCTCAGGGTTCTGTCATGGACCAATGCGAGCTTATTTCAAAACCCAGATCTATCAGAAGTCCTGAAAAGTAAAATATCCTATTGCACTTTGTGTGCTTAATGGCTGGTTAACCATCCCTCTGATATTTAACCAACTTCTAGATCAAGTTCTCTTTAAGGCACGTATGATGACTACTTCCGTTAGGGCTAGAGCATTATTTGATTTCCATATGCATTTATAGGTCTACACAAGTAAGTGTGTGTGTGTGTGTGTGTGTGTGTGTGTGTATTTGCAGAGAAAAAGAGGATGAAGGTAGTCATCTTACCTAGAGTCAGCCCTAATGCCCCTTAAAAGAGGAAGTTCTTCATCTTTTTTGGTCTGGTTCACTTATGAATTCATCAGACATCTTCTATTGTTGTTAGATGAGGAATGGGCAAAGTGGTAAATGTCAACCAAAGATACACATGCTGTTTTTCTAGGTCAGTGCATTTCATTAATGATTCACATTTGGCATTATATCAGATCGCACATTTGGACCAACAGAGCAAATAGGCTGAGGGAAATGAACTTCTTAGGAAGTTTCTTTTAGAATGGTGTAATTTTATGTCTAGAAGAATCTTTAGTCATCCCCAAATCAAACACCAATGTTCACATGGAAAATGAGGCCCAGAGGGGGTGGATGGCTTGCCTGCTATCGTGGAACGACTACAATAAAGTGAAAGAAGGAAAGCCATGTGCTCAGACCTTCTTGCCAGTATGGTTTTTAACCTTGGGGCCCATTCTGATTGAAGTGTGTTAGATGAGAAAGAGATGGGCTTCATGGTTATGCTGAATTTGGGCTACATCTCCGTGCCATTCCTTCTTATGTCGCTACGGGAGCAGTTCGTACCACGAACTCCTGGAAGGAGCCTGTCAGCTGCGGATCAGGCAGGTGGCCATGCCTCTTCTAGGGTTTGAATGTCGCAAGAAAGTGGCATGGGCTCAGCCGTAAAGGCCAAGTGTTTAGTCTTACCCTGCTTCTCTGTCACTTCCTATGGGCATGGGGATCCATCAGGTGGACAGTGTCCAGTGAGAGTGTTTGAGGGGAAAGGCCGAAATGCCATTGTCCCTGAATGTGGTACACCACCTGATTGACTGGGTTAAGAGACGAAAACGATAGCATTTCCATTTAAAATATTTACATATTTCCATAATATTTAAATATTTGCATAATATTTACATATTTACTTAAATATGCACATATTTGTTTAATATGTACATGTTCACATAAATTAGAAATATGCAAATTCTAATTTACATATTTCGTGTATGCTTATAATTGCTATAATTTTTTTTTTTAATTTTTTTTTCAACGTTTTTTATTTATTTTTGGGACAGAGAGAGAGCATGAACGGGGGAGGGGCAGAGAGAGAGAGGGAGACACAGAAATGGAAACAGGCTCCAGGCTCCGAGCCATCAGCCCAGAGCCTGACGCGGGGCTCGAACTCACGGACCGCGAGATCGTGACCTGGCTGAAGTCGGACGCTTAACCGACTGCGCCACCCAGGCGCCCCATAATCGCCATAATATTTTAGAGCAGTAGTCCAAGCGTGTAATTTACAGATATGCATATACTGGAAGTTAATACTTCTTTGTTTTTTATGGAGAGAATGTGTAGTTACAAATGGTTGAAGAGCCCCAGCTAGAGTCCTGGGGGATGGAAACCTTTGCTACAGTAATAACGTCTTACCAATGGACTGCAATCTGTTCTAAAATCTCTAGCTTTTGGAGGTCGTTGCCCAAAGCAGTGAGCATAGAACTGCCCGTTGGAATCCGCCTCAGCCCCACTCCCTAACCACCAGCCACCCCTAGTGATTCCATGGCTTCTGCAAGGTAGAGAGCCAGCCAGCTGCTGTGTAAACTAAGTGTCCTAACAGACGAGAAGCCTGTCACAGTGCTTAGCACTTGGTGGTTGTAAGTGAGAGCCCACCTTTTGGAACCTGAAATGTGTCCAAAACAGTTATTTGTTTCACTTTTAATACTAGGTTTGATTTGGACCAGACGTAAACATTTGTGACTTGCTTTTAGTCCACTGACATCAGGTCGGGACTGGTTTATTTAGTTCTGAAGCTTCTTGGCCTTTTGTACTGTTTAAAACAGGGAAACCTACATTTCCTTTCTGGACCTGATATTTATTGATTCATCCAGGGGAGCCTTGTTCTTTGCTGATAAAGCAAAGTCCACGGTTCCCCTGTGAGAAGTTCTGTTGGAGCTAGTGCATTTCCTTTTTTGTACATGAGTGTTTTTCTTTGTCACTGGTTACACTTCATATATAAGAGTTGTGCAGACCATTTACTTATGGCACAGCTATGCCAACCTTCTTTGGGAATGAAATTTTTTGAACTTAACTTCAAATACCATACTAGGTCTGCAAAAGACATTCAGATGAGCCATATCTTACATAAAGATAAGCATAAATTACAACACCCCCTTTTCCATGGAATTTGGAACTATTAAAAAGATCACTTTGGATTTCAGAAATAACCCAGCTCTGAGATCAGGTCTGATTTTCTGTGTGTGTTTCAGAGGTTATCTTTTTTATTTTTTTTTTCAACGTTTTTTATTTATTTTTGGGACAGAGAGAGACAGAGCATGAATGGGGGAGGGGCAAAGAGAGAGGGAGACACAGAATCGGAAACAGGCTCCAGGCTCCGAGCCATCAGCCCAGAGCCTGACGCGGGGCTCGAACTCACGGACCGCGAGATCGTGACCTGGCTGAAGTCGGACGCCCAACCGACTGCGCCACCCAGGCGCCCCTATTTCAGAGGTTATCTTTACATCTTTCTGCATTTCTCCTCACTTCATATCCTATTCAACTACTATTAGGTACTAATCTCCTTTGCTTCTCAGAGACTCCTTTGCAGCCCATCCTGGTTGGCCACTGTTCCCTCGCTCTGAAATCACTTTCTCTTCTACCAACACAGTTCCTCCAGAGTGACTGATCTGTTAGGAGAAAAATAATCCCATCTACAAAAACTTTCAAAGATTGGCATGTCATTGGAACACCTTCTCTGAGGGCATTTGTATTTGCAGAAAGTGGCATCCCCTCTAAAGCTGGTGATAGTGGTCCTAGTGACACGCAGAGCACTTATAGAGCAACTACTACCACCCATTATATACCTTGTCAGATCATTGAATCTGGGGTTGCCACATGCAACTGATAAATGGTAAACATCTGGGCATCCTGTTTTGATCATTTCTCCATAGTGTTTATTTCCTTCTATATCTGTTGGAAGCATTCATTTGTTCAGTGTTGATACGTAAGGACTCTTGCTTGGAACCTTTTTCTGTGGTGACAGTTTTTACCTTGAATTTTAGAGGTCAGCCTGCTAAATGGACTTTGGTGTCATTTAACTTGGCTACTGTTGGTTTTTGCGTTTTAACAAACAGTGTTAACAGCAAAAATGCAACTTGACACTTAGGAGACTTCCATAACTCATTTTCATAAATCAACGTACTAACCAAGAGCATTTCACATCTTGAATGCCTCCTTCAGTTTCAGAAAGTACATTTGTGGTGGGGTTTTTTGTTTTTTTTGTTGTTTTTTTTTTTTTAAATCACTGTTAGCCAGCCTTCCAGATAAAATTCACTGGCTTTAAGACTGTGACATGATAGGGATCTTATTGCCAAGACTTTTCTACATAATACTTCAAACTCGCTTCCTTCCAAAATCTAATTTTATTTTGAGCTGCAGTTCAACTCTGTGAATGTCGAAGTCAGAGAAAGAAAAGGCGTCTTCTTCTCCATAAAATGAGTTCTCTGAGTCTGGACTAGAAAGACTTTGCAGGTCACAAGCAAGGAGAGAGTTTTGCAGAAATGAGTTTAAATTTCCCTCTGGCCAGTTTTATTTTTTGCCTAGAGGTAAGAAGAGGATGGTGGTACTTGAACCCTTTTGAGGATACAGCACTTGGCATTATACAATGTAGTTATAGTGTCATAAATACTTTGGTCTGTGCAGTCTTAAACATGGGATTTGGACTGGAATGATTTACTTAGATTGGTGAGTTGGCCTACTCTAATTTTAGCCTAATCTCATGAGCCCAATTAGAACTTTCAAGTTTTGCTTTTATGAGAGATGCTTCGGAGAGCATCATTTTCCTAAATGTCTAATGGGTCTTGAAAAGATGAGAGTTCTGTGTGCATGCTGACAAGTCACGTATACCGTATTGGTGAGAAGTTGCAGAAGCCCTTCTACTATGAGGCTGTCTTTTGTCATATATAGAGTAACAAGTTGGGAAGACGTGGGCCCAGAAGTGGCCAATCAAGTGATAGCTCTGTGTACATAATCTATGCTTCTTCCATATCCAGTATCAAAGCTATCAGAAGTAACTCAGCTTAAGGGCAAAGGCTTTGGAGACAGAAAAAAAATGTGGCTTTGAATCTGGGCTCTACTGACTAGGTATGGGAGCTGTATAATCTAGAGAGAACCTTCTGAGCCTCAGTTATCACTTACACAAACTGGTGATTACAGATATCTGTCTTGGAGGGCTATTGTGAGAGCTGAAAAGATTGTGTGAGGAGACATCCGTAAACAGCCTTGCTTGGCCCCAGAATATAATAAATGCTTAATAAATGTTAGTTTCCTCACCATCCCCACCTGACATTTGAAAGCATTCTTCTATTGGTGACAAGGAATGAGAGTCATCGGTCACCTGTCAGAGACTGAACTGGAAAAGGCAAGAAAGCAACTGGTGACTGTACATTCCTCAAACAGGAATCGAAATTCTCTGGAGGGGCAAAAGATGGTTTCTAGTCCAAGGAGCTTGACACACATTAGGAGCCCGATTGCAAGTTTTGTCACTGCCATATTGGCTTGTATGAAACTATTCATTCTAAAGATGGAAATTACCCATCTTTTCTGAAGAGCAAATGAGTGACAAGCTAATGGAGTTTGAATTGAAAGTGAGAAGGCTGAATACTCAACATCATTAAATATGCTGAAAGGTTTTGGTGTAGAGAAGAGCAGGACTGGCTCAGACACAACTCTTTTGGATCTCAGCCATATCCCTTTCTAGCTGTGACCACAGAATGCAGCTACCCTCCGTGAATCACTTTCCTCACCTAGACAACAGGGACAACAGGGACAACTCATACTTCATGGGCTTAGTGTAGAAATTAAATAAAGCCACCTGTAAGTAGCCTGGCACACCACAGGCCTCAGTAAATTCTTGTTGACAGTTAAGCGCAGAATTTGTGTGCATGTGGGGGAGGGCAAATCATGCAAACTGTGGCTCCATCCCTAGATTGCCCCCAAAATAGGGGCGCCTGAGCGGCCTAGTCGGTTAAGTGTCTGACTTTGGCTCAGGTCATGATCTCATGGTTTATGGGTTCAAGCCTTGCATCGGGCTCTGTGCTGACAGCTCAGAGCCTGGAGCCTGCTTTGGATTCTGTGTCTCCCTCTCTCTCTCTGCCCCTCCCCTACTCACATGTTCTCTCTCTTTCTCTGTAAGAAATAAATAAGCATGAAAAAAAAGATTTTTTTTTAAAAAAGAGCCCCGAAAATACATTGAATGCTTAAGCAGTGGTACGTTCAGGGGAAGAACACGGTGGGAACCACATCTGACTACTTTATGGCTGTGTTCCCTGTTGACACCCACCCAGAGTGCTGTGGCCCTGACCTCAGCATGAGTGCTGGACCTGTCACGAGCTGAGTTCCAGCATTCTGTTTTGAAGGCATGGTCAACTGGTGTATTACAAAAACAAAACACACAGACACTCGCCCAGTTGTTAGTAGAAGTTTGTTCTGTTTTGTTTTTAAGCTGCTATCCTGTCAATTTTTCTTTTCTCCTTAAAATGCCTTTGTTTGGGTGGAGAGCCTTAGATTCCAGTAGGCAGCAGGCAGCTTTCGAGGTTCCTACCCAGGGATGGCTTTAAGCCGTGCACCCAGTCCCCAAAGAGCCTGGATTCCCTGCAGTTTGATAACATGCTTTAAGGGTGTAAAAGAAACTTCTGAAAACCAGTTTCTGGTTTCTCATTTTATTTTCTCCATGTTCACTTCTATGCAAACTAAGGCCAGCCCTTTGTATTTACTTCTACCATTAAAAGCTGTAAAAGCCAAAGCCTGCGGCTGAGGACTTAGTCTGTAGCATATCAACTGTGTCCCTCACTGGGTAGCGAGACCTCCATGCATCCCTGCAGGCGGCAGCGAAGCCCTCTCCTGCCAGTGTGCCATGAACTCCTTACTGAGATCTTACTCTTCTCTGTGTAACTCCAGTCTTCTGTAAGGGGCAGTGATTTTTGTTTTCTTAATTCTTTGACTCATATGACCAGACACCTGGTGCATAATGTTTTCTTCGTGTTCAATTACTCAATTGTTTGCCAGTTGGAAATGAAACTCTCCTATGCTTTTGGATACGCATGGGCATGAGTAGCCACTTAGCTGCACCGTGTAGTGGGAAAAAGAGCGTGGGCCTTGGGATCAAACAGACTTGGGTGTGAATCTTGCGCTGAATACCAGCTGTGTGATCTTTGGGGTTTTTTAAAATTTTTTTAAATGTTTGTTTATTTTTGAGAGACAGACAGAGTGTGAGCAGGTGAGGGGCAGAGGGGGAGAAACAGATTCCAAAGCAGGCTCCAGGCTCTGAGCTGTCAGCACAGAGCCCGACGCGGGGCTCAAACTCGCGGACCGTGAGATCATGACCTGAGCGAAGTTGGGCGCTTAACCGACGGAGCCACCCAGGTGCCCCAGCAGCTGTGTGATCTTAAGTAGGTTATTTCCGCGCTCTCTGCCTTGGTTTCCTCACCAATAAAGCTGAGTGTTCGGTGTGGTTGTAAAGTTTACAGCGAATATGCGTGAAGCACCTGGCGTGTTTCCGGGCACACAGTAGTGCTGTTGAATGGGAGCTGCTGCTCCTGTGGTCGCTGCCTCCTGGCTGTTCACCCAGCTGGTGTGGAGCCCTGGCGCTGTGTCTGTGGAAAAGAACTTGCCAAGACAAGCAGGGCCAGATCCTCAGGCCACCTGCAGGCTGACATGTGCTGCGCCTCGAGGAGCACTCTCGGACTTCGCCACCACAGCCACCCACTGCTCACCGTGGGCCTTGTGCCCATATTGCTTCCACTGAGGGCTGTGACTCCCCAGTTTCACTTCGCCACTTGGGTTTGAGTGTCCCTAATCGTTCCTGGTGGTGAGAGTTCTGTGCTGTCACTGCACCCTGCCGTCATGCCCAAAGTGCCAGGGACCGACGTTCCAACCTGTTTGTCCTCATCAGCAAAGGAGACAGCCGGGACCCCAGGGGCCAGGTCACAAAAAGACGATAAACCTTAAGGCTTTTCCTTGCCCTGGTGTGATGAAGATGGAAAAGCCATAGCATGGCTGTTGTGGCAGCTGGAGCAGAAGAAGCTGGATACGTGGCTGGTGGAAGCTTTGGCATCAGACCTGGGACTCCCTGGGCAGGTGGGATGGGGGCCCCAAGGAGGGTGATCACTTTAACGTCTGTCTACAAGACATACCACTAGTCCTCTGACTGTTGGGAATGGGATGGCCTCCTAAGGACGTTACCCTGCCTTCCTGCCACATTCAGCATAATTTCTGTAGACCGATAACTGAGCATAAAAGAACTTTCAGATGGAAACAATAATACAGGTAGCTACCATTAATTAAACACTTATTATATGCCAGTTACTAGACTTGGCAGCTACACATAGGCTCTCACTTAACCCATTGATACCAGCCCTCCCAGAGAGGCATGTGTGCGTGCTAACCCCTTTCCTCAGATGCGCAAGGTGAGGAGTTAGGGAGGCTCACTGACTTGCCTAATGTCCCAGAGCCAGTAAATCCTGGAGTAGGGATTTCAACCAGGTCCTCCGTCTCCAGACCCTGAGCACTGAACCTCCATGCATGGACAGAAGTGCTTCCTAAAGCCTCTTCTTTCTGTGTCAGGCTGTGTCCCAGTCCTCGAGAATATTCCTCTCTCACCAGAAGCTAAGGGACATTATTGATCATTTATTTTAGCACCACTCTTGCTCTGCCTTAGAGCAACCTGACTTGATAGGAAAGATGATCCGTATTCTCCCTGGTGGTAGGTTGCAGTGGGAACCAGACACCATTGACCTCTTATCATGCAGGTCGTATATGTGCCCAGTCCATATCTGGTGGTCACACCAGGGTCAGCTCGCATTCAGGTCTTTGTGCTTCTTTTCTTAGTAAAAGGCAGTGGTGAACAGTTTGGACATGAGCTTAGTAGAGGTGGGAGTGTTTGCTTCATGTACATCAACAGCTAATGCAGGACCGTGGTCCCCAGAGCTCTGGCTACACTGCCTCAAGGGACTTTTCTCTGAGCTGCTTTGTCATTAAGCATGTGGGGCTCTGCTCAAATGAGCCGTCTTTACCCCCTCAGCCTGCTGTCCCCTCCATCATGCAGAATAGTTCAGGATCTCTTCAGCTGCTACCCCCCACCTTGCTTAGTTAGCCAAACCCATTGTAAGACAAAAGAGAAATAAAACAGCCCTACTAATTAGGGTCCACACTAACTTTTATGTTCCCTCGTGTCACTTTAGTGAAGGAGCTGGAATAATCTTTCAGGCCTAGGTTTTGGAACCCCTCACACGCATGCCAGAAATGTTGGGTGGCCCGTTTTCTTTAGAAAAGCCTGGTCACTGTCATCTCTGGTGGGTGACCAGCTCCCCGTCCCCTTTCTTCTGGTGATCTGGCAGCCCTTACAAGGATCCTCAGCCCACCCTGGGTGCTCTGTCTTCTTCCACCTCCCCCGACTGCCACCCCGACCCCGCCCAGGAACAGCAAGTGGTACTTATTACCCAAACATCTGCATGTACTTAGTCTTTTCTATGTCCATTTTGAAGAAGATGATGACCTCTCCTCTTAGTGTCAGCACCTCTGAGCCTCATGGCCTCCATTTAGCTCGAGTCCGTTTTATTCATCCATTCAGTAAATATTTATTGAGATTTTACATGCACAAATATAAATATAACTGCTTTTGTGGTATTTAAATGGTGGGGAGAGAGCCATAAATTAAATTATCAGCTGTAAAATACTGAGTCGATTTCTCTGACGGAAAAGAGCAGAGCAGAGCTTAGTGACTTCGGTAGGAAATGAGTGGCAAACTCAGATGTGCTGGTGGGAAAAGAGTTTACTGGTGTTGCTGGGAAGTAGGTGGGAACGACACTGCCTACAGACCAGCACGGCTCCCTACAGCAGAAGAGAGCAGGCCAACTTGAGAAACAGAAGGCCACTTATGACTATAGCACAGCAAACAACGGGAAACTGAGGGACGTCGGGGTAGACCCAAAAATATGCCCATCTCCTCGTGCCAGGAATCTGTGACGTTTACCTTATTTGGAAAAAGGGTCTTTTTCCAAATTGCAGATGCAATTAAATTAAGCATTTTGAGCTGAGATTACCCTGGATTATCCTGGTGGGGTTTAAATAACATCATATGTGTCTTTATAAGAGCAGCAAAGGGAGATCAGGCACACAGAGGAGACTATGTGAAGACAGAAGCAGAGGAAATTAGGTGATGTGGCCACAAGTCAAGGAGTGTTACCAGCCATGAAAAGCTGGAAGAGACAAGGAACAGATTTTTCCCAAGAGCCCCTGGCAAGACCACAGCCTACTGACATGGCGGCTTTGGACTTCTGGCCTCCAGAACTGTGAGGAAATAAACCTAGGCCGTTTTTAGCCACTCGGTTTGTGATAAATTATTATGACAACCACAGGCCATTTCCCTCGAACATTCTTTGATACAGCATTCAGGATTTTCGAGATTTTGACAAGGCCCGTTCCTTTAGACTCAGAGGAATGCTAGAAGAGGTACAAAAGACATTATTCTTACCTTCTTCCTCTCTGTCAGGAATTTAGTGGAAATTGAAGCAAGAACATGTTTGTATATTGAACACTTTGCATATGCTTACAAGTATATGAAGAAATAAAGTATGTTTAGGGGTATCTTTTTACCATTAGGAGCTTTGTAATGTGGTTTCCTCCTCTGAGCTGGAATGCCCTATGGTCACACCTTCTCTGGTTTTGCTTGTTGGACAAAATATGTTGAGAGCATAAGCAAACCAAGAGGGAAAATATTCCTTTTTCCGCCTGTGCTTAATGAGAAGAGGTACTTACCTAGTTCCTAATGTAATTGTTTCCCCTCGAATAATACTTTAAAATCTTTCAACCTAGAATTTTGTTCTAATGATAAAGAGAGTTTTAATTGTGGAGTTGGGATTACATTGTCGTGATTCAGAACATTAAATTCTGTTTGCAGAGCATGAATAGTTACAATTCTGCCACTTCAGAGATTCTGTTTTTTTCTAGAATAACTCAAAAAGAGAAATATAAAATGATATTTGGTTTAACATCCTTCACATTTGCATTTGGTTGTGCAAAATATTAGGAATGAACTTTATAGAAGTTTAGGAAAGGTTTGTGGAAAAAGTCCATACTAATAACAGGCATGTATAATATACGATGACTATGCTCATGCCGACGTGTATTAACTATGTGCATTTACTTCACTAGGCCCCTTGGTCTAGAAGCTTGAAATAAGCTTATTATTTGTCTTAATGGGGTTTTCCAAGTATTTAATGTTTTTTTAAATCTTTTTGTGGAAAATTACTAATATGCAACAGTAGAGAGAATAGCATAATAAACCCCGTGTGCCCATTGTCCAGTTTTAACAGTTAACTCACCTGACTAGTCGTATTGCATTTATTTCCCATCTGCTTCCTCTCCCTGAGTCATTTTTGTATAAATCATCTTGTTTCATTCTTAAATATTTCCATATGTATATATTTAAAAGACAGAGACTTTTAAAAAGCACAGTCAAAATACCAACATCACAGCAACAAATGCCTTAATGTCATCAGATCAAGTCAGTATTCAGCTTTCCCAATTGCCCCATGTATATTTATCTCTCATATGTAAAAATTTGAATGAACTATGAAACGTATCTATCTCTGTCTCTGTCCATATCTATCCATCTCTCTGTGTATATATATAATGTTCATCCTACTTCATACATATACATATGTGTCTGTACAGTTTTTTACATTTATATAAATATAAATTTTATATAAATGTAAATTTATATTTACATACAGAAAAGCATGAAAACTGTAAAAGTATAGCCCAGTGAATTTTCACACTGGGAACACCTCTGTGTAACCGGCACCCAGATCAAGAAAGTGAGCACTACCAACTCCTGAGAAGCTCCCTGCATCCTTCCCACAATACCTTCTCCCCCAAGGATAACCATTATTTTGGTTTCTAGCACCATGTATTAGATTTGCCTGTCTGTGAAGTTTACGTAAATGCAATCTTAAGAGTATGTGCTAATGAGTGCTTGGCTTCCTCCTCGCAATATTGTTTGTGAGATTGGTTCACCCATGTTTCATGGAGCTGTAGTTTATCATTCTCATTACTGAATAAGATTCTGTTGTAAAAACTGTGCTACAATTATTCTATTTTTTCCAGCATCTAGACATTTTCCAGGTCTTGGTTATTACAAATAGTGCTGCTGGGAACATTTTTGTACGAGTCTTTTGGTGACTATACCTGCATATTGCTTTTGAGTATATACCAAGGTCGAAGAGAATGTCTCTTCAGCCTCAGCATAGAATGCCAAACAGATTTCTGAGAAGTAGTACCCATTTACACTTTCAGGAATGTATAGAGTGCCAGGTGCTCCACACATGTAGTCATTATTAATTATAAATTAATTAGTGGACAAGAAGTGTTGCTGAATGAATTTTTGCAGTTGAAAATTGACGGGCATAAGAAATCCATTTCTTCTAGATCTTCTATAGAGAGTTTAGAAGACACGGTGCTATTTATTAACCTGAAATTTTAAGGAAGTGGATTTTGGCCAGAGTAAACACAATTTTCTCATTCAATCTACACCTGAGAAATATTCCAACTCTTTGTTTATAACCATCTTCTGTGTGGATATATCTCTCTCACTGTGATGAAAACAGAATTGTTGGCCATGATTCCTTTGGGAAGAACTCTGAGAAATCTGGAGCAGTCACGTTAAGGTGGCTGTCAGTCTTTTTTTCAAGGCCAACTGGTGCTTAACCCAAGTACCCACTTTCCATCTTTTTAGTTGTCTATTAGGCTTCTGTGGAATCCTCTTTGGCTTCTGCATTTCTCTGAAACTGTGAAGATTAAAGACAACTTGAAACCTGGGAGAGATACTCACTACTCAAAGAAAAGCTTACCTTGAGGCTGCTACATTTTATACTTCTATGAGCATTTTTAAGTAGAAGATATTAGATGTGGCATAATGGCATTGTGTGGTAAGGTGTCCAGCTGTAACCACCTTTAGCCTGTAGCTAAAATAGTCCCTCTAATGCTTACTCTATGCTCTTTCCTTTTGAATTTATCCAAATTCAAATGGATTCCTGCATTTTCCCCTGTAATTACTTTTTGTTCTTGCCTCATGTTCCCATTTGCTCTTGGTGTATTGTCCTTCCCCACCGATGTCATCAGCTCTAGACACTGAGTATCAAGACACACACCAAGGTATCAGGAAGAAGTTGACATAAGTTTTAGGATAACTACTACATCTTGTTCTCCACTTTATGTTGTAGAATACGTTTCTGTAACATAGGAAAGACCCATCTCCTTCAGGACTTGGGAGCCCGTGATGTTTTTGAGTAATAACCAAATTGCGTTCACTCTGCCTTGTTAGGTGTGACAGAATCAACCACAGTGTTTTTTTATTACATTCAGAGACAGGGCATTCTTTTTCTCTCGATAACCTTCTGTTAATTTCTGAAAGTCTTGTAAAGGATATGCTCGACACCATATCGGTCTCTGGTTAACCTAGGAGAGACCCTACCAAGGTGACAACAAAAGAGGAGAAACTAGTAGTTAAGAATCATTAGAGATGCTGTCTGGGTACTGATGATCAGAAGTCAGTTCTCACTTGGCTTTTTTATTCGAAGAGGGTTCCCTAAGCTCAGAAAAATCAACAATGTGGGAATAATGTCAAGCGGTCCATCTTGGGGCCAATAGCAGAGAGTGTTACTGAATGTGAGATGCTTTAATGCCACAGGGCTTCAGAGTGCCTGCCCCGCAGCCTGAGCTTCTGGCACTTCCCAGAGAGTCTTAGTGTAAAGCATCTGATCCTCAGACTTGGAGAGGTAGGTGTGAAGCTTCTTTAAAGGGCATAAATTGCAGACTTGTCATAATCATTTTACTTCCCCTCACAGATTCTTTGGGTGCAGGTACAGGGCTATGCTCTTGCTTAGAAATCTCAACAAATCCCTGCCTTTTTATCTTGCCCTACTGTGGGCTCAAAAATAGATCTTCATGAATATCAGGGCTTTTTCAAGTGTTAGTCCTTTTCGAACATTTCTGAGATTGGGCTCTTTTTCTCAGTCTCACTTTGAGGGATGTAGTGCCTTGCGCCTTCTCTGTAAGAATAGGGCAAAGGACCGTGAGTAGGGAGATTTATTTTTCATATTAAACTGTTTTCAGATTGGAAAGTGATCTGACCTAGGAAGCTATCCGTCATTAGTGAAAATCTCAGTGTTCTTTTGGAAGGCAGAAATCAATCTGTGCAGAAATATGAGCTTATAAAACAGGATAGTACTCTAAGTGTGGATCCTTATGTATCAAAAGTACATCTTGGGAAGTGGCATGTGGGGAGGTGTTCCCTTTCAAGAAGCCTATTGGGAGGCAGTGATATCATCCTCTAGTTGGGCAGTGTGTGGACTCAGACCTTTTTTTTGGTCATTAAACTTCAGCTATAATATGCATTCTTATCCAATCACTGTCTATTTATTATTATGGTCAGCAGCCCACTCCCAAGTCTCCCCTTGTGCAAAGAATGCTTAGTGTCTAAGAATGGAAGTTTTGTTTGTGGAAATATCTCTGTTGGTGCAGCTGATACGTGAATATATTCTTCCTCCCATTCCCGGCTTCTTCCCACTGTAGTTGGCAGTGACTTTTCTTGTCATTAATTGGTCCTTGTGTGTCATTCTTGGGCATGTGCACACCGCGCTCCTTGGCATTCTATTGGAATTGTTCTGGATCTTCTCATTTACTTCTCCATCACTGTTCCTGTCATTATGTCATGCTCCTCAGTCCCTATTTTCTTCAAAGACCCATCTGTATTCCCTTCTGTAAGCTGTTCCTCTCGTGGCTGTCACTCCTGTCTGAGCATAGCCACAGCTTCTTGTTTAAACTAGTTTGGTCCCAGAGAGTCAGAAAATGGTGAATTCTTTTGCTTTCCCTTTACATGTGGAGCTCTACATTATTAATACTACTTTCTCCTTGGTTTTCTATTCCAGCAGACCTGTCTTACCTTGTTAATCAAGATTAGATTATCTGCGGAGACTTTTACTGATAGATGGGCCGCTTTTGATTTTGTTAGTAAGCACTTGACTGTGATAGTAGTGTGCTGTGACTTTTGTATTTTCTTAGGTTGTTAACTTCTGAGCAATTTGTCAGTTACTCACATTATGTAACTTCTTATTGTAAGTTATGAGGCTCTAGGCTCAATCCAACTGCTAAAAATTCTGGCTGCATTCATCATGATCTTGTTGCCTCCTTTCAAAGGCTTGTCCCTCTGCATGTTCTCTGTATCACACACCCTCTTACTTTCTCAAAGACTGTCATGCTTTTCCAGTTATGTTCTCTGCAGTCAACTCTAGGAAACTCTTCCCATAAAGTATACCTCAGAGACATGATTTCATATACCTACAAGATTTCCTACCTTCCTTTTAAAAATAACCCTTTTAGGACTCCACACCCCCTGCCAACCTCTCCTCTTAGCCTGTCTTCCCTGGAAAGATGTCTGCACCTGTTTTGGGCAGTTACTAATCCTTTCTTCACCCTTGAGCCCACTTCAATCTGGACAAGTCTCTCCCCACTTGACTCTGGTCCTGAGAAGGTTGTGAGGATCCCCTCTGTGACCTAATCCAATGGACATCTTTCCCCTCCTCTTCACTCCACCTCTCAATGGCATTCAACATGATCACCCACTCTCTGCCTTAAAATCATTTCTTTCTTGGTATCAAACATACTATACTCTCTCTTGGCCAATCACTTACTTACATTTTGGTCTCCATTGAGCTCTCTTATACCTTAACTCTTAAATCTGGAGACTCTTAGACTCTGTCCTGAAGCACCCTTCTTTTATATTTTCTCTCTTTCTCTATGTTCCTGGTGCTTTGATCAGTAAGTGTCAGGGACTATTATTTCTAATACTATTATATTTATGTTGTAGGGTATTTGTGACAAAATAAGAATTCCCATAAACTGCCTAGAATACAGAAGATATTCCATAAACGATGTTACTGTTATATATGTTTTCATCTTTCTTGCTCTCATAAATTTGAATAAAGAGTAGACTCAAATATTTGTTAAAAGAAAGAATAGTTGAATTTGTATTTCTTTGGTTTTGGATTTTCAGTGTCTTGGTTTTCCATTAGGTGTCAATGGCTACATACTCCCTCTAAGAAAATATATATCTCATTCCATCAGATATTGGGACAAAGATTTTAAGATCTTTTTCTTTGACCCATCTACCTTTATTTGGTCTATTTTTTTTTTTTTTTCATTTGAGAGAAAGAACACGTGCCGGCAGGAGAGAGAGAGAGGTGGGGAGGAGAGGGAGAGAATCCCAAGCAGGCTTCATGCTCAGAGTGGAACCTGATGTGGGACTCAATCTCACAACCCTGGGATTGTGACCTGAGCTGAAATCAAGAGTCAGACACTTTTTTTTTTATTTTTTTTTTAACATTTATTTATTTTTGAGATAGAGAGAGAGCATGAGCAGGAGAGGGTCAAAGAGAGAGGGAGACACAGAATCCGAAACAGGCTCCAGGCTCTGAGCTGTCAGCCCAGAGCCCGATGCGGGGCTCGAACTCACGGACCGCGAGATCATGACCTGAGCCGAAGTCAGACGCCCAACCGACTGAGCCACCCAGGTGCCCCAAGAGTCGGACACTTAACTGACTGAGCCACTCAGGCTCCCATCATTGGTCTACTCTCTTGACTTCACCCATTTAAAAAAAAAAAAATTCTTAATGTTTTTATTTATTTTTGAGACAGAGACAGAGTACGATCAGGGGACGGGCAGAGAGAGAGGGAGACGCAGAATCCGAAGCAGGCTCCAGGCTCTGAGCTGTCAGCACAGAGCACTACACGGGGCTTGAACTCACGAACTGTGAGATCATGACCTGAGCCGAAGTTGGATGCTTAACTGACTGAGCCATCCAGGCACCCCTTGACTTCATCCATTTTGATTGTTCCTAAGTCCATCGTGTGCTCCTGAAAGTTACCTAGTTACTGGCTCAAGGGGAAAATTATTAAATTGAGTTTTTAATAATTAAGATGCTTTTGAGAAAGATTCAGTGCATCAGTATATGTTAACAATATGCACAAAGGTCTTAGAACAATGCATGGCACCTAGTCAATGTTTGGTAAACATCAACCACTGTTGTTAAGTTTTTTTTAATTCTTATTATTCTGCAACATAGGAAACCCCTTTACAGAAAGGTGCATCCATCTGTTTATGGACATGGTGGCCACAGTGATCTGACTTACCTCCTCTGTAGGGAGGGGTTTTCAAGTGTTGTCCAAAAGCTGGCCAGTTCAGGACATTGTGAGGTACTTAGAAATTAGGAGATTTCTGGGCTCCACTATAATTTACACTCACCAAGCTAGGATCTATGGGAGTGGGAACCAGGACTCTGCTTTTTAAAACAAATTTTCCTGGTTTGTTCTTATACGTGTTCACGTTTGAGAATTATTTCTGTACTCAATGCATTGTGAGACCTTGGAGGTACACTATCTTTTGTTTTTTTTAGTTTTTTACTAAGTGGTTTGTGGAATTATAGACCTTAAAGAACATTGGGTCCATTGCCCTTGTGTTGATGATGGGAAATAGAAGTCTAGCAAGAAGAATCTCCTTCAAAGTCAGCTTGTTTGCTGGGCTGAGATTCAGGCTTCCTGGCTCCCAGTTCTGTTCTCTTTCCACATTCCACACAAGCTCCCCATGCCCACCTAGTGTCCCCAGAAAGTTGTCCAGTCTGCCTTCCATATAGCAGTTAAGGGGGCTGTCCCAGGGGAAAGCAGATGGAGGAGAAGAGGGAGGTGATAGGAGACAAAGAGTGATCTAGAGAAAACAAAAAGAGAACTCAAGAACATGATTAAGATTTTAGGAGAAGAGAACCATTGGTTTTGATGAGCAGAAGGTTTGGGGAAATAAGAAAGAGGTTTTTATAAAAACAGGAGAATAAAGGAAGGGGTAAAATAGGATAGGACTGTAATAGTATGTGTTTACATTTCCTGCATTAAGTGTTCATTGTCCAGTGTAGTGGTAAGAGCCCTGGATTGAAGACCCCGGTTTAAAGCTCTTCAACAACTTAACCAAGGTAAACCCAGAGTCTTGGACAAGATCCCAAAGCTCCTTTCTAGTTCCAGCCTCTCCAGCTTTGCTTTGAACAAGACAAAATGCCCAGTGCAATGCCATCCATTCAAGGCACCCTCAGGTGAAACGATGGGCTTCAAAGGAAACCCTTCACCATGTTCTGAAGCACTCCCCATGCGTGCACGTGCGCAGCTGCCCGAGAGGTCAGAGGTGGTTGTTCATTTGCTGCTCTTGGTGGTAGTCAGCTTGGCCAAGTTTAGGGAAGTGACAAGACCTTCTGTGTGACAGGAGGACTCCATAGGGTTCCTTCTGGTTTTACTGTTGTTCATCTTCAGATATGGAAAACGTGAATTGTCAAGCTGCTTTCACTCAGTAGTTGAAAACACAGTGCCACCTTCCCACCACCAAAATCAGAGTTCTGGAAGAAAGAATGGTAAGTCGCTAACCCTGTCAGCCCCCAAAGAGTGAACATATACACATTTTCTGAAAGGGATTGCACCTTAAAGAACAGATTCTAACTGACTTAAGACTTAAGTTTTAAGACCGCTCTCTCACCTGTTTTCTTCTCTGGACTTTTGTCTTTACTAGTAAATGTAGCTATCTGGAGTTTTCTGCCACATAGCAATCAGTTTGAAAACAATTAAGCATGCACTTCGGTGTTGGTTTGTGGAGTTGGGAAGAGGCCAAGAGGGCACAGGTCACCCCATTGTCTCTTGTGGAGACATGTGCCATTTGTGAGTAATTGACTTGCGCTTCTCACCCATGGTCTTCACTACCTGCCCTCGGATCAGAGGTGGATGTGTTCAATACATGCTGAATAAGAAAAAATCAAACTGTCAGTAGTCAGAGCCTGAAGACATGGTAACTAGTGATTGATTCTGGCCATTTCATTCTTCTTGGGAGGAGTGTGAGAAAATGCCATTTGTGCATCTTGACGGCAGTTTTCTGCACAGCACGCGCCCTCTCACCCAGCCTAAGGCCATGGGACCGGTCGCGTGTGGTGAATGCCCCTGTACCCACAGGGGAGTTTTTCACACTCCTTCTTCCCACCTTCATCCCCTGGGTGTGAACATTTCCAGATAGTCTGTCAGGCTCACCGCTCTGCCTCGTCCAGATGGAGTTGCCGGCCATGTGCATTCGGTTGTCTAGTCTGCTTTGAAATATGGTTCTAATTCTCCCCCACCCCCCTAAAAAATGAGGCTCACATGGCCCCACTTGTATGCCTTTGGTTTCGTCTTTCCTTTTAAAGACCTTCACCAACGGGATCAAAAATGGTTCAAGACCTATTTGAAAAGAAATCGGTTTCTGCTTTTCTTCTGTTTACTCTCTTTTCCTCCATTTCCTTCAAGAATTCTGTCAAACTCTATCCTGCGGTTTTATTGAATCACTGCTCTTTACAAGTTGACTGTGTTCCCAACACCAGATTTTCATTCTCTTTTCTTCTCAGCAGTTAATCTCTCCACAGTCTCAAGCTTCTCAAACACAGGGCGAATTGAAGTAAACCCCTCAGTCAGGCAGACTGGCTGAGGAGGAAGTTGTGCAGACATGTGTCATGGTAGCTCGTTGGCTTTCAGCCAGCAGCTCTTGTACATGTACTCACGGGCTCGCAGCTACAGGGGGAAGCATCACCTAATTCACTAATCTGTGAGAGTCTCTGGGAAGCTTTCATACTGGTGGTCCCTGAGTTAAGTACATATGATGGCACTCTCTCACACAGAGGAAGGAGCCAAGGAAGAGGGGGGACTGAGGCAGGAAAGGGCGCACACCTGGAAGTGTAGGTATGGGGATGCACCAGGTGGAGGGCATCTGGCCTAACCCTCAGAGGAGAGGGAGAACAGATTACTGCGCCATATATTCATGGCAGTGAACCTTCTGTAGCTAATGAATAGAGTCTACTCCCTCTTGGCCCCAGGACAAAAGTTAAAACTCTCCTTAGAATTATAAGCCCTTAAATGATTTTTGCTTATTCCTTAAGTACCCACAATGCTCACCCACCCCCAACTCATATTGCCTCTCCTTTCCCTGCCCTGCCACACATAACCTTCATGACAGTGTCACCCATACTGATTAATGTGATAAACTTTCATATTATATCTTCATTTTTTTTATTTTAGAGAGACCATAAGTGGGAGAAAGGGCAGAGGGAGAGAGAGAATCCTTTTTTTTAAGTGTTTATTCATTTTTGAGAGAGAGCAGCAGAAGGGCAGAGAGAGAAAGAGACACAGAATCTGAAGCAGGCTGCAGGCTCTGAGCTGTCAGCACAGAGCCTGATGTGGGGCTCAAACCCATGGATTGTGAGATCATGACCTGAGCTGAAGTCACATTTAACAGACTGAGCCACCCAGGTACCCTGAGAGAGAGAAACCTAAGTAGGCTCCACACTCAGCACAGAGCCCAACACAGGGTTCAATCCCACAACCCTGGGATTAACACCTAAGCAGAAATCGAGAATTGGACACTGAGCTGACTAAGCCACCCGCCTATTCCGTCTTCTTCTAACTGCATTACCTATTTCTTCATCCAGCCATATTTGATGAGTCCTATCCACCTTCCCTCACATGTCTCTCCCAGATGCTTGCTTGAGTCCCCCAGTCCAAGATACCTCTTCTCCATCCTCCCTTAGTGTCCTTGTGCATCTTATCATGGCTCTTATCACACTGTCCTACAGTTTGTCTGTCTTCTCTCCTACTGGATGGTAGGACATTGAGGTCAACGGCTGTATGTTACTCAGCTTTGTAATCAGTGTCTAACATAGTGTCTGACAGAATGTGGTTCTCAGTACTCTTAGCAGAATTAATGGATAAAACCGAAAGAAACTGACTCTGTTGTCAAATGTTTTATGGCTGCATTTTTTTTCATCTCTCCAATTATAATAGACCCTACTTGCCAAGTCCCTGTGTGACTAGTTAGAAGTTCTGGTTGGGCGTAGAGGCGGGGTAAGGTGGAAATGGGGGAAGTTGCTGTGGCAAGAAAGGAAGATTGATTTCAGAAAAGGTTTGTAAGGAGGTCAACAGGTCAATGACATGCAGCAGCATAAAAATAGACCTGCAGTTCTTATCAGTCTGCAGTCAGCCTGTTTACTGAAAGGTCAAAAAAGAGGCTCCCAGCATCAAGCCAGCAGAGTGATAATGAAAAGCAGCTGATGACAGATTCAGGCTAAAGGGAAGATGAACATCATCTTAGCCACAGACTATACATATACTTCATGGATCTCTTCGCCCGTGGAACCACCATCTGGCTGAGTGCCTTCCATATGAATGTTGATTTTGCATAGCCATGAGTCTGTGCTGCAATCTTTTTAGCTGGTCTCTTTCAGCAGTCCTGTTTTCCACTAAGGTCACCGTGCCTACATGAGGATTAGAGTTTGGGCATTGAGACCGTCCTTCTCTGTTTCTTCTAAATATCAGATCGTGTCATTATATCTTATACTGGGGACCTTCACAATAAAAGTCATCCTTTTTTACCTCAGTTGGGTATTTTGCTATAAGCAGCAATTAGACAGGGAGGTCACTTGCCACAGTTAAGCTATAGGGTTTACGTTGCTCTCTTGGCCTTATAAAAACATGACTATATCAGATATTTCAAAAAGAGAGCAATATTTAGAGATTAGAGGACAGGAGTTCAGTAGTAAAGCTTTTTAAGATACTGGATAAACAAGCAACAGAGCCCCATTTTCTCAAGAATGTGGATAACACCTCAATTTGCTGTCTTCTGTGAAGGTCTAGAGGTGTGCTATCCAGTACAGCAACCACAAGTATGTGTATGTGGCTATTGAACACTTGTCATTAAAATTAGTCCCAATTAAGTTGTGTTGTAACTCTAAAATATACACAAGATTTTGAAAATTTAGTATAACAAATGTAAAATAACTACCTTTTTATATGTATTACATGTTGAGTTAAATATGTTATTAATGTCATCTCTTTTTTTTTTTTTAAAGCTCTTAGAAAATGAATGTTGTCCACATTTAATTTCTGTTGAGTAGTGCTGGCCTAGTGTTGCAGGATCTTGATGCAGTGCACACACCGTATACCTTGTAAGAATCAGTGAACACATCTTGAGAGCTTTGACTTACAGATAATAGCCAGCCTTAACAGCAGAACAGAAACTCCCCCAATTTCCATGTCTCAGATTAGCCCAACAGGGCTACAGCTCCAAGAATATATATATTTGCCTTGTGTAACCCCTTCTAATTGAGCCTTTTGCTAAAATCTTTCATTCATCTTTGTTGTTTCCAGAAGAATCTGTTGGCTTTCGGTTGCCCAACTGAGCATCTAGAGTTGGAACCAAGAGTTCCCAAACGAGAATAGAAGGCAGGAAGATACTCAGACACCAAGAGCCAGAATTATATTTGTCCATATGGTCTGCCAATGCTGAGTCTCTGTTGCCTTGGCCATCTAGTCACTGCAAGAAAATGTAAATATTATTAGGTATATAGCGCAAAACATCTTGGTATTTAGCTCGCTCTAAACTAGTTGTACCCTTTTAGACAAAGGCAAATAAGTGAAATGTGGTCAACTTATTTTCATATAATGTTGAGGTATAATTCATTTTCTTATTTTCAATCCCTATACTGACTTTTTTTTTTTTTTTTTTTTTCAATTCTGGGTTTATGGCACTTTCTAGCTGCGTGGAGTTGACCACTTAAGTGCTCTTTTTCCTCCTGGACATCAACATTCTCCCTTTGTTATTCCACCAACATGGCCTATTTGAGCATGCTGAATGAGTGTTTAGTGTAGAAATGGGGCTAGACAATGTCTTAAATCAACAAGTGCCCTCTTACTGGGAATGTCTGACCAGTGCGAATGGGACTTGATATTTAGGGGCCTTGTGAAAGCTTTTGGGTGTGGGTCACCATGGAGCTGCTTTCTGCTCTGTCTCTAGGAAGACCAGGACAAGTCATTGTCCCCATTAGAAACAAATAAACAATATTTTAAAATTCAGTGCAATTCTTTATTAAGATTGCCACAGTCCCAGCATTCTCTGTTGTTTCAGTTCAAACACTCAAATACAAGTGTCTTGCCCTGACTTTCTCCTATATGAAGTTTTGTTTGATTTCCATTGTCTTGTGCAATGTGTGCACCATGATAAACAAAGTTCATTGTTTTCTTCCCCACATAAAGCCAGGCAGCATTTTTGTGTATAATTTTGTACCTAATTAACATGTTACTACATTTATGAAGTATTACGTTTCTGTTTGGCAGCTCTAAAATGCCTCCCATCCATAAAGTCCAGAATACTGGCAGCAGAATGATTACCAAAAGCTCTGTAAGCCTGAATGTAGTAGGCGATTTTCTTTTATTTCCGCCAAATGCTGCACACACGTACATACATGCATGCGCACACACGTGCGCACACACATGCAGGAAAGCTTACTGCCAAAAGGTAATATTTACAGACAACACTCAGAGCCAAGAAAATAATTGCTTAAGATTCTTTAATCATGTTTGTGTATGTGCACTTGTTTAAAACATATCAGCTCTGATCTGAAATGGTAATATAAATTTATTTGAAGTATTTCTGAGATGTAGATTTTTTTCACATTTCACTACCTCTGAAGTTGGGATGGCTTTCAGAATCTGTGACATCTTTAAATTGTTACCATCCAGGTGGGAGTCATGACATAATCATGATTGCCATGCAGACTGGGCATAAGTGCTCATATTGTCATCATTTCAATTAGGATAGATTGAGTATAATTGCTGCCTTCAAAAGATTAGGCTGTTCAGCATATATATAAAGGCATGGGAACAGAGCAATGTGATATATAAATGTAAGTCTAAAAGAGCTCTTTCAGTAAGCATAAGATACAAGTATGTGATCAAAAAGTGTTGTGTCATGGTTTATTTGGTAGCTTCTTTATTTAATTGATGTTACCTCAACAATAATACATCTTGATAATCAATAGTGACTTGGATATGATGAAAACCATTATATGAGATCAGGACCTCTGCGAAGTGAACGTGGATTTGTTTCCCTTTATATTCTTCCTGTGGGCATATTTTCCACTTCTCCATCTTACTAGAAACTAATGATATCTTGTATCTGAAGGTGGCATTGCTGACCTCGCATCTAAAGAGCATGCCATTCTGGTTTTGGTGCATCTAACGCATCCCCTTTGTGCACTAAGTAACAGTCCTTCCACGTTCTTTTGCCCATGATCGTGTGTGTGTGTGTGTGTGTGTGTGTGTGTGTGTGTGTGTGTGTGAGAGAGAGGGAGAGAGAGAGAGAGAGAGAGAGAGAGAGAGAGGGGGGGGGGGTGGGGAGGGAGGGAAAAAAACTGTTGAAAAGAGAGGTGGTGGCCAGTTTTCAAGTAGAATCTGGAACTAACAGAACAGTGTAAGCCACTAGACTCCCAAATGGCTCTCAGTTTTGACTATGACCTAACACAAGTCTCTAGCCAACAGAACTAATCAGTTACAGACATAAAAACTAAGTTCAAAGATATCTGGTCTCAGCCAACCCAAAGTTACACTTCTAAACGAAGGCAGACTTACATGTGTTTTGTGATTCTACCCACATTCTCCTATTTCTCCCATTTTGCATTTTGGACTCGATCTCTCCTGTGGAAGTAGATGACAATGAGAGTTGCCATATTATTTGTTGGGCCTCTACTTGGATGCTAAGTTGTTTTGTGGTACATGTTCATCAGGCAAAGATTATTTCCAAGAACAACACAGCATCTGAGAAGAAAGGCTTTCTGGATAGAGATATTTTGACTGATCTTGGGTTTCAAGAAGGGACATCAAAGAAAAAGCAATCCAGTATAATTCTGTATTAGTTTATTATAATTCTGTAATTGCATTTCTATAATTCCAAGATTATTATAAGTCTGTATTGTGGGATCTGAAAATAGAAGTTGTATGCTCCTTGTGGACATGTTTACTCTTACTGTTTTTTGGAAAGTGCTATTTTCTGGTGTGCAAAACCCATCTGATGCTATCTTGGATTACCTTAAATTTCACTCCTTTCCCAGTTCTTTCACCACATATACCTGCATAACTTCCTTCTTCCTGTTAAAATTTATATCATGCTTACTTGTTTTGCTTTAATTCAGCTTTTGTTTGTGGTGAGCTGTTTTTAACATGAATCGTGCATTTGGATTTTTTCCTCTGGATTTTGCTTTTCATCTGTTTTTGTTTTGTTGGCATTTTATCCTCCGTTCATTCTCTGCTTTATTTTTTACCTTTTCTACATCTTCTACCTTTTTCTCCATTGCCCCAAATTCACTTATTTCTTTAATGTGGAGATTCCTGCATTATAAGTGTTGCCTACCAAAATCTATCTCCAACGAAGAGACTCTGCGGGATACTTTATGGTAAAATAGTTTATTGCTGTGGGTTGAGTGTGCCTAGTGATCCTACATTTACCCTTTCCACTTTTTCATAGTTACTAAATGATTTTAATTCAGTGCTGTCTTGGAATATCAAGATTTATAAAATACAGCTCTAGATTGTGCAGAATTTCTCTCTGGGAAAATGAGGCCACTGGACAGGTTGTCCATCCTCTCCTTTTGCATCCCCCTCTTCCATCCATCCCTATGTACTCAACATACACCAGTGCCTGAAATATAGCAGGTGCTCCATAAACACAGTTGAATGAACGAATGAGTCTATCTTTAAAAATGTTTTTTTCTATCTAAAAAAGAAAGCCGGAAACTGCTACCACGAAAAGTTTTGTGGCAGCCCTGAGGGATGAGGGAGAATATTGGTAATCACTCTTAACATTTAACTCTGTCATCTTGGGAGTCTTGAACAATAGCTTGCTTGGGATGCATAACATGCTTAAAAAGAAGATATTAATGTTTACACATCCAGAGGATTTCTTAATCAATTAATTACTTTTACTAAAATAGCAGTGTAGGGTTGCCTGGGTGGCTCAGTCAGTTAAGCGTCCAATTTCAGCTCAGGTGGGTTGGAGTGCACGCTCTCTCTCTCTCTCTGTCTCCCTCCCTCTCTCAAAAATAAGCATTAAAAAAAAATAAAATAGCATTGTAGTAGCCATTTAAAATTTTTTGTTTGAAAAAACCAAAATCCTTTATCCTGTTAACCACTTTGCAGCCCTTGTCCATGTTCTTTGATACAGTTGTAATTTATTTATTTATTTATTTTGAGAGAGAGCGAGCACACATGAGTGGGGGAGGGGCAGAGAGCAAGGGAGAGAGAGAATCCCAAGTAGGTTCCATGTGGTCAGCACAGAGCACGACGTGGGGCTTGATCTCAAGAACCATGAGATCGTGACCTGAGCCTAAATCAAGAGCCAGACGCTTAACCAACTGAGCCACCCAGGTGCCCTGATCCAGTTATAATTTTAATAAACCAACCACTCTTTATATCTGAGTAAGATATCTCAAGAAATTTTTTCTTTAGTGTTACTGGTTAATTATGACATAAGCCACTCTGGGCATGATCACGGGAATAATGAAGCAGTGTATTTAGTTAGAGGGAATGAGGCACAGAGCACTTCTGTCCCTAACCTCCCTGATGGGTGATCATGACTTTTTTTTTTTTTTTTTTTTCAGGAACACTGTGTGCAGGTAAAATATTTGTTTATAAAATCTATGTTAGGGGCGCCTGGGTGGCGCAGTCGGTTAAGCGTCCGACTTCAGCCAGGTCACGATCTCGCAGTCTGTGAGTTCGAGCCCCGCGTCAGGCTCTGGGCTGATGGCTCCGAGCCTGGAGCCTGCTTCCGATTCTGTGTCTCCCTCTCTCTCTGCCCCTCCCCCGTTCATGCTCTGTCTCTCTCTGTCCCAAAAATAAATAAAAAACGTTGAAAAAAAAAATTAAAAAAAAAAAATCTATGTTATAACCATCACAGTGTCACAGTCTCCAAAATACGCGGTAAAGATTTCATCATAAAGAATCTGATTTATTTTTCTAAGGAAATGTGGCTTTTCTTCAAAAACTGGAAGTTCTGTGGGCAAATCAAAACTACATTAAAATACTTCCCACATTTTTAGGAAAACACAGATACAGTGAGATCTGGGAGAAGCACAGGCTGAGGTGATCTGTCTGTGATTTGTTGTGGGCACACTCTTATCAGAACGGTGTGATTAGCCATTTGGAGGAATATGGCACAGCTTAAAATGGATGTGGTTATAAAAGCGGCTTAGTTCTGTGCTAACAGAAGCATAGCAGGTCTTGAAGCAATCTCACAAAATATTTCTGTACCTATAGCCTGCAGAATATTTATAAGTTAAAGTGCCTGGAAAAGTTTCACCTTGCACCCAGAAGACACTGCCGTGTCCTTTTCTGTAGTGATGAAGTGTTGCTTTGTGGTTAGGAGGCCGGGTCATTTCTAGATTCTCCAGAAGCCTGTTTGGTATGAAATGCTAGCATTTCTGCCAGACTCTACTTTTCCAAGGGCTGGGATGCCAGGTGAGGGAGGGAAAAGTCAAGTGCAACATGGTTTCCTGAGAGCGGTCATTCCAGTGTGTGGAACTATGCCCAGGGTGAAGTAGAGGTCACTCGCCCATCCTTTTGTAGAACACGATTTCTCCACGTAAGCCTTTTAAAGCTGGTACAGCCTGTAAAATTTTGTCACTGATACAGAGAGCTAATTTGAAGAAATTCCGCTTGTGCTGTGTATTCTTCTAGCCCTGAAAATCTAAATGGAAACCCAGACAAATGTTTATTAGCTTCTTTGGAAGTTCAACAATAAAATTTCCTGAAACTGCAGACGTGGGCACAAATGCTTTTGAGAACTGCAAGCCTACTGCTTTAAATCTCTGCAGTCTCAAATAAAAGACGAAATAATTTGCTCTCCCAGAAAGGGAATGGTTTGGCCTATACGTTATTGTAAGGAGACATTCAGAAACCCAGCCTTGCGCATCACACCTCGAAGTGAGTTAGGGGCGATGTGGCTTCAGCTCGGCATAGGCATGGGGAAAGACGGAATCGAAGCTTGCCGTCATGGTGACACCAGGCCCCTTGGCATTGGAAGATTTCTGAGAACTCTGATTTTGGAACAACTTTATCTGAAATACCTATGATTTTTCAAAGAGAATGATTTTCTACCAACTTGGAGAGATTTTCCTCCAATAGCCAGTCTATACTTGGGATTGCTTGACGAGCAAATTTGTGAAAAGTAGATGTTTTTGGAGGTTTGTGTTCACCCTCTTTCAGAGCACACCCTTCTGCTGTCTTTCAGGGTGAGGCTTGAAAATCTGGGGTGGGTTTCCCTTTGTTGTTCAGCTAAGCTTTTACCTGATATCTTCTCACATCTGTTGGCCTTGTGGAATGTCACACTTTTTTTTTTTCTTCCAATCTACTCCCTGTGTTGGGTTTTAATGGAAATTTCCAACCCAAGGGAACTACTTGGATTGATATTCTGAGTGCTTTTATTTTTCAGTAAATTTAAAGAGCACTAACCACTGTATTTTCTTCTTAATACCCATGCCCCGGAATACTAGAAATATTTAAATATCTGGGAGGGTGTGGTCTCAACTACCTTTGGAATGAATGAATCAAAATCAACAATGATCAAATTGGACAGCTGCAAGGCTAACTTGGGAGCTCTGAGCCGGTGATGGCATGTTTTTGCTTTAATCACCAAGATACTAAATTATTTCAGCTCTACGTGTCTTGTTTCTATATATAGGTTTATCATTATCTGAAGTGATTGCTGAAGAGCTGGAAGGTGGTGTCAAAAGCTGGGTGGGTTACCCAGTTCTAATTTGTTTTCATAGTGTGAGGTTGTTAATACACTAATAAGCTAGTAGGAAAAGAAATCATGAGTTTATGAGCTAGAGACACTGTTAAAATTGTAAATGAACAGCTTGGCATATGGCTGTGATAAGAATAAGAACAAAAGTTGAAAAAACCCACAGAATAAACCCTAAGGATGCCTAGGTTGTTTAGAAACACTGACAGGGAACAGGATTAATGAGGAGTGAACCGGAATCTCTGTATTCCAGAATATCCTCTCCCCACTTTCCAGCTCTTCCCATTGTAGTGCTGGGGGCTGAACTCTCTTGCTCTCCCCTATGTAATTGTACCCAGTTTGAAATTTTCCACTTGTTGATGATGTGCATTTGTATAGATTAGGCCTGGTTTCCTAAGGAAGGTGAAAAGTCCATAGGGTTTTGAGGGACCAATCCCATTAGGGATCGATCATTCAAAATTCAGGACCATTTTGCAAGAGGCAGGGCATCTCAGGGCACCTCTGTTTTCAGGTTTCTACTCTCCTGACCCCTCCCTTCGCTCAGTTGTGTCTGTGCACAGGGGTGTAACAACATCAAATGGTAATTCAAAGGCTGTCTGTGCAGTAAACTAAGATTAATGAGAATTAAACCCCTGAATGACTGAATGCTCTCCAGGACCAAAGGAAGAAGACTTTTTGTTAAAGTTGCAAATATGAAGATTTGGGAATATTTCATTTTAAATGCTAACACAACCTACTGAAGGGAGGGAAACTATAATAAGGAAAAACAAGCCCCAGACATATCTGGTTGACATTTCTGCTAATGTCCCCCAAAGGAAGACCGCTGTAATCCATCCCTTGAACGAAGGACAAAGAGGGACTACGGATCTGTCGCTGCACAAAAGCAGGGAAAGGACAATGTCAGAAGTGACTTAGAAAATAAATAAATTGTTCTTTGAAGATGTCTTTAGAGAAAAGGTTATTGCAAAGTATGATAGTTGCAAAAACTCTCTCAGGAAATCAAGATTTGAAGGATCTCACTCCCAGGGTTTTTAAAGGATTTTGAGCATAATACGCTCTGCCTTTGGCAAATTATAGATAACGTGAAAAATATTCTTGCTTGTTCCGCCCGACTCTGTTTTAGAAGGATGTCAACACAGCCCAGAGGCCAAGGAGGAAACAGCTTCCGCCACTGAGAACCAAAGATTAACATTCAGGGAAGGTGGATTGTTGAGCCAGGAGGGTGGTTATGGAAGGACCCTCCCTATAGGGCGAGCCAGGGAGTGGGGCCAGGCCTGGAAGTGTGGAAACCCATGAGGAACGCCTCCTCACCCACAATACATCAACCCTGCGTTCACAGACATTCTTCTTTAATATCACAGGTGCCTAGTTCTTGATGCAGCACCTGAATATCATACTCTTAGCAAGAACAGAACCCTAGAAGCTACAAGCTCATCCATTATTAGTTCTTCACACCTCCGATTTTGAGTGACAGTAACGTACACACAGCTTTTACTTGTTTTTGTCCACTAAAAAGCTTTGAATTTTACCCCATGATTTTTAAATTGAGCCAACCAGGCTGATAGGAATCAGAAACTTAATTTGAAAAAAAAAAAAAAAAAAATAGCAGATGGGGCGCCTGGGTGGCTCAGTCGGTTAAGCATCTGACTTCGTCTCAGGTCATGATCCTGTGGTTTGTGGATTCAAGCTCTGCGTCAGGCTCTCTGCTGACAGCCCAGGAGCCTGGAGCCTGTTTTGGATTCTGGGTCTCCCTCTCTCTCTGCTCCTTCCCCGCTCATGCTCTGTCTCTCAGAAATAAATAAACATTAAAAGGTAATTTTTTTTTTAAACAGAGGGGTTAACACAGAGTACTCATTCATCCTGCTCCTGCTAGTATTCCATAGTGCTGTGACTGTATTAACTATTTTGATCCCCACCACACCCCTGTGACATAGTTCAGATTATCACCTTCTTCTTTCAGCCAAGGATCCAGGCACAGAAAGGTGACATAACATGCCCACACTTTGCCAGCTAGCGAGTTCGTGTGGAGCGGGAACATGTACTAAGCAGCCTGGCTTCGTGGGCTTTCCCTAACCATTGTGCATCCTATCCTAAGTGACAGCTGATAAGGCTCTGCATTGGAAATGGTTTTGTTTTTTAATCACGGTCTTTTTTTATTTATGAATAAATACACTCTCCAGTTATAGGTAGCAGTCTTCTCACCGAGCACAACAAAATTGTAGGATTTCCTTAGCCCTCTGTGTTTTTCTCTGTATTCACGGGAGTGAAATATATGAAATCTCAGCTCTTGAACCCGCCTAGCATACGTTATTATTGCCGAAAATAAAATGTCCTGAGCTCGGCCAACCTGTGACATTCCTGCATGGTGGAAAGAGCATCAGTGTGACTAGTCAGGGAAATGTTCCAAACCCAAGGACACCCAGAGAAGCAATTTTGGAGACTGAATTTAATCCCTCCATTAGTCCACACTTCTTGTCCTAATCTTCACCACCTACTCGTGATCCCCATCGTGCATTGTGTTCTACTCCCTTTACCAGGATTTTTTTTTTTTTTTGCCTTTTGTCTTTAAGACTTTGCTAGACAAGTGGGAAATCAAGTAAATGTTTGCTTGTTTGTTTATACAAAGAAGAAGAATGGAAAGAAGCAAGCATAAGAGTTCCTTGCCAAAAATGAAATAAAACTAGACAGGCAGCAGACAGAAATATTTGAGAGCGTGTCAGAGCCCTCACTACCTCAATATTTGCCTTGTAGCAATACTGTTCTGTCTTTGTTGTACGTCCAAGCTGCTCAGAAATGCCTGCCCCTTACCAGTTTTCTAGCTATTACGTTTCAGGGGACGTCTGGCAGGGGGCAGGGGAGTGAAATGCTTCTTTCTTTGTGTTATGAGGTAGCTTCCAAACAAATCGAAAAGTTGTTTTTCATTTGGATTCTTTTCCCTTTCCAATTTTAATGTAGGAGACAGACGGAGATGACAAAATTTATTTCTGAGAGGTAGTTACAGACTATCAGATTCTTTAAAAACCTGTTGGGCAAGCTTATTCAGTATTTCTAAAGTCAATTAAGCAATTACTACCGTTCTGCTCGATCCATATGTAAGTGTTAATCTTTAGAATGGCTGGTTTCGAAGGACTCAAAACTCCTGTGGAGTTGAGAAGTGTCTGAGAAAATGCCAAGTCTCCTCTTCTGGTATCTCCTCTGGGACAGGACAGCTCCTGGACGTAAACCAGTGGCTTCCTTTCACCCACTGAGATGGTGGTTTCACGGTTATGGAGGCAAATGCCTAAGAAGCTGTGACATTACAGTGTGATTTCTGGCCATGGTTACTTTAAGTTGTTTTGCCTCTGTAATTGCTTGTGCCTGCAATGGAATTAGTTTTTATTTCACTACTAATGGCAGGAAACATCCTGATCTTTGGGGTAGGTAGGATCTTTGTTCCATGTGACACTGGCCCCTAACCAAAGGCTATCTTTTTCATCCAGGTGTGTTTTGTGAGCACAAGGACTCTTAGAGGTTGATGGCTAAACCATATTTTGTGAATAGTCAAATGAAAACACATTTAGGGGAATGCATGAGTTTTTGAAGTTCTGTTGTTCTCAAAAATTCACTTTTGAGGTCAAGTCTCACCCGTCACATAGCATGAAGGTGGGTGTGACTATGAGTGGTTTATCAAATTGAGTATAATACCCTGAATGCAAAACTGAAACCTGCTAATTTTGAGCCAGAGGGTATCTTAGTACAATCTTATTTCCCTTTTTATGGTAGCTGATTCTTAGCTATAACTTTTCTGGAGAAATCTGTAGAAAACAAAGGAGTTCAGTAGGTATTGCTTCCTTGTGATAATTCCCTGAACTTCCCTTTGCAGAATCGTTTCCTCCCATAAGTGTGTACCTCTAGCGCATCACTTGCCATGATCCGACTTTTTTTTTTAATTTTTTTTTAACATTTATTTATTTTTCAGACAGAGAGAGACAGAGCATGAACGGGGGAGGGTCAGAGAGAGGGAGGCACAGAATCCGAAACAGGCTCCAGGCTCTGAGCTGTCAGCACAGAGCCCGACGCGGGGCTCAAACTCACGGACCGCGAGACCATGACCTGAGCCGAAGTCGGCCGCTTAACCGACTGAGCCACCCAGGCGTCCCTGATCTGACATTTTATACTCAGCCACGTTCCTGTCCGTGTCCACACTGAGTGTGAGTGCCCCCAGGTCCTGGGGACTGTGGCTTGTCATCAGGGTATCCCCTAGCACCAGCACAACAGCGAATGAATGTAATAGGAGGTGAACCCATGTTTGATTTACTGTATTCTTCGAAGGAATATACAGGTGAAGAGATGGTTAGTGAGAATGTAGAAACCCCTAATAGGGGCTTGGAGTTAATGAATAAGAACTAAAAGTGGTTCATGACCATTGCCATATTTATTTTTTTCTACTACTTGCTTAAGAGTTTAAGATTTTACCTGTTTCTAAGTGAACTCAAAAGTTTGTGTAGTAATTTGTAATCTTTTCAAGGAATAAGTGTATTGCTGGGTTAGAAGTGAGCCACTCAGCTCATCGTCAGGACCCATCAACCACTCAGCATCTCCATGTCAATACAGTCGTGGTCTCTGTTTATTCTAGCATGAGAAGAACTTTCCTGGGCCATTTCCACAAAACTTAAAATTGTTAATGGAGCAAAGTGAAGACATAAAATAATTGATGCTCCTGCATAGATGAAAACTTGGTATTTGACAGGTGGCATTGCAGATCAGTGGGGCAAGGATGGGCTAACTATTCAATAACTGGAACCATGAGGTTTGATTATTCTTAGTGAGAAGAAAGTAGGCTTCTAGCTCATACCAAATACAAAAATCAATTTTAGGTAGGTTAAAGATCAAAATGTAAAAAGCAAAGTTTTATAGCTTTTAGTGTAAAATAGTAGTAGTCTCTTCGTCCTCAGGTTAAAGAGAGATTTCTTAACTGCAGAAATCATAAAGAAAAAGATTGTTCCTTTGACTTTGTAATCGGAAAATCTTCTGCACACTAAAATACCGTCAACAAAGTGCCACATTCACTGGTGAAGATATTTACAACTGTACGTATATGACAAAGGATGAGTATAAGAATTTTTATGAATCATTAAGAACAACCCAGCAGAAAATGGGCAAAGGCTAGGAGCAGGTAGCTCAAAGAAGAGGAAATGCAAATGACCAATAAACATGGAAGATGTTCAACTTCAGTAGTAATCAAGAAAATGTAAATTAAAATGAAACGCCATTGGAAAAAGGTTTTGGAATTTGGTAACACAAGCATTAGTGGAGATGTAGAGCAATGGGAGCTCTAATACATTGTGAGTAGAAATGTTAATCAATATAACCACTTTGGAGAACCATTTGGCAACAACCGGAAGAGTGCAAGATGAGCTCGTAGGGTGTGGCTCACTAGTTACACCCTAGAGGGAGTGGAATGTCCCCAAGGAAACATGGGGGAAAAAATTCCAGGATAGTCTTGTTAGTAATATTGAAAAACTCAGTGTAACTACTTACAAATAGGAAAATGGATGAATAAATTGTGCTATTTTTATAAAATGGAATATTACACAGCAGTGAAAATCACTAAAGCTATATCAATTGACATGAATAAATTTCACAACTGTAATGTGAAGATAGCTAGTTGTAGGGGGGGATATTTCCTGCCACGTATGTGAAGCTTAACAAAAATAGAAATGTTACGTATTGGTAGGGTCGATAATATACATAACTATATGCTTGGACATTAACATCAAATTCAAATTTTTGGTCACCTTTGCTGCAGGCAGGGAAATTGTGATAAGGAATGGATACGTGAAGACGTCAATGGTGCTTGCTATGTGTTCTTTCTTATATTAGGGTTGTGGATCCTTGAGTATTTGCTTCTGTACCTTTTTGAATGTCATAAATATTCCATAATAAAATATAAGCAAAAGGAAGGAATACTTCTTAACTAGGAAATATAAATAAGATTAAAGATTAGAATAGTGAATCCAAAATGGCTCACATCTTTGGTGTATATAAGTCTGTCATTGAACTGAGCTTGCCACTCTTTCATTTAAATTCATTAACGGCCGTGGGGGCCTGGGTGGCTCAGTTGGCTAAGCATTCAGACTCTTGATTTTGTCTCCGGTCATGATCTCACGGTCATGGGATTGAGCCCCGCATTGGTCTCAATGCTGAGTGTGGACCCTGCTTGGGATTTTCTCTCTCTCTCTCTCTCTCTCTCTCTCTCTCTCTCTCCCCCCCCCTCCCTCCCCCACCCATTTCCCCATTCATTTGCGCTCTCTCTCTCTCTAAATAAACATTATAAATAAGTACATAAATTCATTAATGGCCAGAATCTACTTCTCTAACTACAGTACGTATTTATTAGTCAAATGTGCTCTCAACTCTACTGCTGCTTCTCATCCATGAGAGCTGTCAATGCCATTATTTTTCCTTTCTTTAAAATAGATAGCCAAGGGCGTATCTTCGTCTTGCCCCAGCCAGGCTATCATGTCTGAAAAAATCTCTTTCCTTTCTTATCTTTCTGAATACACTGACCTTCCCCCTACTAAATCTTAGTACCCAGAAGTTTCCTTGTTTTCAAAATTCTTACTTTAAAAAAAATTTTTTTTTGGCTTTGTGTTTTTTTTTTAATGTATAATCTTTTTTTTCTATTTTTTTCATTTTATTTAAATCCAAGTTAGTTAACATATAGTGTAATAAAAATTCTTCTAAGAATGAATTTTTTTACAGTCTTCCAATTCTTATAATTATGTAGGAATGTGGCCCTTTCCAACAGCAGCTTGGACCCCAGATAAAATGCATCCTTCCACTTGCCATATTTTCTTTTCTGTCTGTCTGTCTGCCTGCCTGCCTGAAAGCACATTGACTAGGAATCAGAATTTGATGATACCCTTGGCACCCCTTCACACTGACTGCGGCTTTGCAGAGGTCACTCAGTCCCTCTGAGCTTCATTGGTTTTTTTTCATCTATAAAGTTAGGGATTGTTTTGATGATCTCCAAGGCCCCCTTCAGGTCTGAAATTCTTTGCTAGTTTTCCATGGAGGAGGAGTTAGGGGAAGAAGGCAGGAGATGAATCAGGGACTAAAGACCCAACAGAAGTGTTGGAGGTTGACCCCTCCTGGGGAGAAAGCTGCTGGCAGAAGAGAAGAAGAAACCTGGGAAAATCATTGTACAAAGGAAGACCCAGGGATGTGACTGAAGTATGAAGAGAGTCCAGCCAGGTGCTGGAACATGATGCATGGCTTTGTGAAAAAAGCGGGCTGAGGTCAGAGGTGCGTGTGGTCCATTGAATGGGTGCCTTTGCAAGTAAGAGTGATAGTAGAGAGGGCAACAGAAAGGAGCCTACGGGCCCAGCCACCGAGAGTGGGAATGTGGAGTTGACTGAAACAGGAAATAGCTGAGAGGTAAAAGGAAGGGCTGGGGCTTTTGTGCCATGTTCTTATTTAAAAATATAGTAGGAAGGGCAGTCATCAATAACATAGGTAACATAGGTTAAAATAAAATAGGCAGATGGGGGCGATCTCTTTCCTATGAGAAAATGACTATAATTTACTGCCTGATGTTTCTAAGCCACTGGGGACTTGGCATGTGCCTGTGCAGCATGGATCTTCACGCTGGAGAAACAGGGATGGCCTTCAGCTGGTTTTAAAAAGGGTAACCGAGCTCCTATTATTTTAATGCCAGTCGATTTGAACTCTTGCATCAGCTTAGCCTCCTAGCCCCCTTACAATAAAATCGTATTTAAACAAAAGTAAGAATTTACTGTTAGACCCCACTTGATATCCAGAAAGGATATTGTATAGATTAAATTAAACTAATGCTTTCTGGCCTGTGTTTGCAAATACTGGAACATTTTAGTGCAATTACATCTTTTCGGTCAGAACTATAATTTCTTCCATAGAGCTCCCATTCTGCTCTCCTCACCTTATTAAACAGAGGGCCATCATATGGATTCCTGGTGGAGGCCTGCGTTGTATAGCTCACACCAGGTTTGCTTTAGTCAGCGGAACGAGAATAGTAGTAATTGTTACCTTCCATTGAAACCTTACGTGCACAGCATGTATGAAGTACTTTACAAATATTTCTTGGAATCCTTATCGCATTCCCAATTTACAGGTAAGAAAAATGAGGCTTAAAAAGACTATACAAATTGCCTAGTAAGTGGCAACTAAAAGGTAGAGCCTGTTTGAAACTGGGTCTCTGTGTCTCAAAAGCTAGATGTTTCCAGTTCTGAACCCCCACCTCTGATGCCTTGTGTCTGTTGCACAGTGAGCAGTACCTCCCACAGGCCAGATTTCCAGATCTTGTGTGTATTTGTATCATCTCAGCAGTTATGGCATGTGCTGCCACACTGATAACCAATCTTGTTTTCCAGTTTCCCAAAAGTAAGTGAAACAGATCATAGTTTGGGGGGAAAAACATCTCTGATTACAATAGGAATTGCTCGCAAAGCCTTCATTATATTCAGAGTTAGATGCCTTAGGATAATTGGTAATGGAGGTGAGAGACTGAGAGGTGACTGGGGACTTGAAGGATCTGATGTCCAACATGGCACTGGGGATTGGCAGGTGAGGAAGACAGAAACCAGGCTTGTCACGGTCTGGGAGCAGCAGGACTCCACCAGGGCAGAGGTCTTAATGGTTAACAGAATTTTCCAATTCAAATAAGATACGGTATGTTGATCAGGGTTCTCCAGAGAAACAGAACCTATAGGATATATATGATAAATAGAATGAGATTTATTATGAGGGATTGGTTCACAATACTATGGAGCCTAAGAGGTCTCAGGATTTGTAATCTGCAAGCCAGAGGCCCAAGAACGCTGGTGGTGAAGTTCCAGTCCAAACCCAAAGGACTGAGAACCAGGGGAGCTGATGGTATAAGACCCAGGCCAAGTCTGAAGGCCCCAGAACCAGGAGCAGTGATGTGTGAGGACAGGATGAGGTGAATGTCCCAGCTCAGGCAGTTGGCAAACTCACCCTTCCTTCCTCCACCTTTTTGTCCTATTTAAGCCCTCAACAGATAGGACTGGATGGTGCACACCAGCATTGATGAGGGCAGCCTTCTTTACTCAGTGCACCGAGTCAAATGCTAATCTCTTCCCAGACACTCCCTCAGAGACACACCCAGAAAGAATGTTTTGCTAGCTGAGAATCCCTTAGCCCAGTCAAGTTGACACAAGATTAGCCATCACATGTGGCAAGTGTTTTTTTTTAAAAAATGGGGGGAAAAGGGGGCACCTGGTGACTCAGTCAGTTAGCATCTGACTCTTGATTTCCGTTCAGGTCATGATTTAATGGTTTGTGAGTTTGAGCCCCACATCGTGCTCTTCACTGACGATGCAGAGCCTGTTTGGGGTTCTCTCTCTCCCCTCTCTCTCTGCCTCTATCCTGCTTGCTCTCTCTCTCTCTCTCTCTCAAAGTAAATAAACTTAAAAAAATTAGAAAAAAATGGAAGAAAATAGCTAGAAGTGTGCACTTAAGTGCTGTGGGTTTCTTTCTCATCGAACTAACTAATAATAATAATAATTAAACTATTACCAGCAAGAAAGAATAGCACAACTCCTGAAGAAATTCCTCATCTCTTTAAGGGAAACAAAAACACAAAGTAGTGTTGATCAAACATTAAAAATTGTTAAGGATTTTAATGAGCAGATCTTTTTAAGCTGTTAAAACAGAGCCACCAAAAATGAATTGTAAATGATAGTCTCATTTTTTTAAATGGCCACATTTAACACACCTCCTTAAAAAAAATTTTTTTTTAATGTTTATTTTTGAGAGAGAGAGAGAGAGAGAGAGAGAGACAGTGTGACCAGAAGAGGGGCAGAGAGAGAGGGAGACACAGAATCAGAGGCAGGCTCCAGGCTCTGAGCTGTCAGCACAGAGCCCAACGCAGGGCTCAAACCCACAAACCGCGAGATCATGACCTGCGCAGAAGTAGAAGGCTTAACCGACTGAGCCACCCAGGCGCCCCTAACACACCTCCTTTAAAAAATAATTTAGTGCTGCCAGCTCAGAGCCTGGAGCCTGCTTCGAATTCTGTGTCTCCCTCTCTCTCTGCCCCTCCTCTGCTCACACTGTCTCTCTCTCTCTTTCTCAAAAATAAATAAACATTAAAAATTTTTTTGAATAATAATTTAGTGTACAATCCCAAGACACTTACCTCTCTGTAAGTGTGTTTTTGGGTATTGGGTACCTAATTCTTCACTTTCTTGGCTTTCCAAATGCCATGAGTATACAGGTGAGCTTCAAGATTGGTTTGTGTTGCTTTCTGATACCTAGCCGCTGTTTGATGTTCTGCTGCCTTAAATTGGGAAGAACTAAAGTTTTGCTTAAGAATCACAATGCGGGGCGCCTGGGTGGCTCAGTCGGTTGGGCGTCCGACTTCAGCTCAGGTCACCATCTCACGGTCCGTGAGTTCGAGCCCCGCGTCGGGCTCTGGGCTGATGGCTCAGAGCCTGGAGCCTGCTTCTGATTCTATGTGTCCCTCTCTCTCTGCCCCTCCCCCGTTCATGCTCTGTCTCAAAAATAAATAAATGTTAAAAAAAAAATTTTTAAAAAGAATCACAATGCAATTTTAAAGCATCTATATCAAAATCTCTGGCAGGCTAACCTTTTTTGGAAGTTTCTCTCTTATTTTATTTATATTCCTTACACCAAGGAAGCTTCTATAAAGTTCAGTGTGACCTAACTTGTCTCTCCTAGATCCTGTCCTCTAAGCAGCTGTTTTTCTCCTTATTCCTAGCAAGTTTAAAATTTCACTTGGGCACTGTAAGCAAGTAAAGGTTTATAAGAAATTAGCTTCATTCTCACCCACCTACCCCATCCTCAAGAACGTACTTTTGTGTGCACAGGAAACACCTGATGCACGCCCCTCCCCTCGTACTGTTTTTGCTAACAAGTATACTTTTTTTAATTAACTAAATCACTATTTCACACAAAGAAAATTAACGGCATGACGCAGAGTCACAGATGTGAAGTTTATTCACAGGTTTGTTAAAATCATGGTGGATTGAACAAAATCATTCCTGGTTCCCAAGTGGGAGCAGAATTTAATCTGACCTACTAAGCGACTAGAGGGCAGTTTGGTTAAGAAAAAATCCTGTGGAATCTTTCTGAAGAGAAGTAATTCTTCTCTAAAGGAATCTGATGGGGGTGCCTGGGTGGTTCAGTCTGTTACGCGTCCAGCTCTTGATTTCGGCTCAGGTCATGATCTTGCGATGGGTGGGATCAAGCCCTGAGACGGGCTCTGTGCTGACAGTACAAAGCCTGCTTGAGATTCTCTCATGCACGCTCTCGCTCTCTGCCCCTCCCCCACTCTTACTCTCTTTTTCTCTCTCTCTAAAACAAACTTTAAAAATAAAGGAATCTGATGAACTCTAAAGGTTACTTCAATTTTTATTTTTAGGTATTGTGGTTTGGTTTTTTGGTTTGGTTGTTGTTGTTGTTGTTGTTTGCATTTATTCATCAGTTACTAAAACATCCAAAATACTGAAGAATTAGGAAGTGAAACACTATAAATTTCTACCAAAGTATTTGTTACAAGGTAATTTTTCCTTTCCTAGAAACCTTTCTTCTCTTCAATATGATCTCATGTACCCATGAGATTTGAAAATGACGTCATTTTCAGTATCTTAGGCAGAAATCTCCCCAAAAGGACTTGATTTGAGCGTGCCAAGTTCCACGCTGTGCCTGTTGCATAGGTAAAAAGCAGACGACTAGGGCGCCTCTGACACGTCACCCCGAGTACAGCGTGTCTTGGAAAGGATGGTGTGTGACAGACCCCCTGTGACAACCGCAGGACTTGAATCTTGAGCTTGCGCTTTGATTCAAAACACCTGCTTTCCTTCCCGGTGTAGGATCCTGAGCCAACAGCCTTGCAGTCAGAAACCACTCATTGCTTCATAGTGCAGTTGGGGAACAGTTCCTTTCTTCCAAACTCTTACTTTAGAATAAAATTGAAACCTTATATTTAGACCAAATATTTGCCAATTGGTGCTCAAACATGAGATGTTGTGATTTTGCTTACCCACGTTTCATCTGTCAACAGTCCCTTGTATTTCAGGGTAAAAATATACCAGCCACAGGTGAACTGCTGTCCTACAGAAGGTGGTACCAGACTGATGCTTAAAGAAGTCTCATGATATACTAAAGCATTTGTATTGAATAGATAAATCCTTACAAATTCATTTAAAATGAAGCTAAAATCTTTACAAATCCTTACAATTCATTTTATGAAATGAAACTTTTTTTCCCTTCTTCCATTTCACCAGCTAAACAAGATTTTCCCTTGGTTAGACATCCATGCCTGAGGTTAATTTCTTGTTCTTGTTTGTTTTTTGTTTAAGAGATAATCACCTCTTTTTTATTTTTTTATTTTTTTTTTAAGTTTATTTATTTTTGAGACAGAGAGAGACAGAGCATGAACGGGGGAGGGGCAGAGAGAGAGGGACACACAGAATCAGAAGCAGGCTCCAGGCTCTGAGCCATCAGCCCAGAGCCCGACGCGGGGCTCGAACTCACCAACCGCGAGATCGTGACCTGAGCTGAAGTCGGATGCTTAACCGACTGAGCCACCCAGGCGCCCCTGTTTTTTAAAAAAACTTAAATGTTTTCAGGATTCTTAGGAATATCAGTGGCTTTTTTACACTGCGAACACCCCATAACTCAGGCTCTTTGGCCATGACTTTAGATTTATACTAACATAATTTAAATAAAACCATCATGGGTCATTCCTTTCTCCGTTTACCTACACCACCTTTTTTTTTTTTTTGTCCTTTAAGGATTCCTTTATTAATATGTAATTTATAGACCATAGAGCTCATCCTTTTAGAGTGTTCAAATCAGTGTTTTTTAGGGTATTAACAGCCTTATGCAAACATCGCTACTGTTTACTTCATCACTATGATCCCACCAGCCCAAACCTCATACCCATTAACAGATACTCTTTGATTCTCCCTTACCATAATCCCCTAGCGACCACTAATCTACTTTCTGTCTCTGCATTTATCTCTTCTGGGCATTTCATAGCAATGAACTCATACAGTCTTTTGTGACCGGCTTCTTGCACTCAGCATCATGTATGAAAAGTTCATCCATGATGTAGCATGTATCAGTACTTTATTCCTTTTTATTGCCAAGTAATATGTCATTGTATGAACATACCACACCTCGTTTGCCCATTTATCACCTGATGGACATTTGAGTTGGTGATAGGCAGAATAATAGTACCCAAAGATGCCCATGTCCTAATTTTTGGACCTGTAACTGTGTTATCTTAATGTGACAAAAGGGATTTTGTACAGTGGTTCAGGTTAAGGACCTTTTTTTTTTTTTTTAATGTTTATTTTTGGAGAGAGAGAGAGAGTACAGGTGAGGGGAAAGGGGCAGAGAGAGACACACACACAGAATCTGAAGTGGGCTTCAGGCTCTCAGCTGTCAGCACAGAGCCCAACTTGGGACTCATACCCACAAAGCACAAGTCAGACACTTAACCAACTGAGCCACCCAGGTGCCCCAGGACTTTTTAAGATACAATTTTCCTGGATTATCTGCTGAGCCTAATGTAATTCAAGTCTTTGGTGAAAGGCAGATGGGACTATGGAAAAAGGATCAAAGAGATGCAACATTGCTGACTTTCAAAATAGAGGAGAAGGTCATGAGCCAAGAAATGTGGTAGATTCTAGAAACTGGAAAAAACAAGGAAACAGATTAGCCCCATGTGCTTCCAGAAAGGAGTGAGACCTACAGACTATAAGATAAATCTGTGTTATTATAAGTCATTAAGTTTGTGGTAATGGGTGACAGCAGCAATAGAAAAATCATACAAGGTGGCTTCCACTTTTTGGCTTTTGTGACCAATGCTGCTATGAATATTTGTGTTGAAGTATTTGTGTGAACACATTTTTTTTTGGCTGCCTACCTGTGGGGGGACTGCTGGGTCATATGGTAACCGTATGTTTAACATTTTGAGGAACTGCCAGACAGTTTCCCAAAGTGTGGCTACACCATTTTATATTCCCACCAACAATGTTGCCATGTCACCATTTCTTTGCCGACATTTGTATTCATCTGTCCTTTTGAGTTTAGCTATCCTAGTAGATGTCAGGTGGTGTCTTATTGTGGTTTTGAATTTTTTAATTTTTTAATGTTTATTTTGAGAGAGAGAAAGAGAGACAGCATGCAAGCGGAGAGGGGCGGAGAGAGAGAGGGAGACAGAGAATTCAAAGTAGACTCCAGGCCCTGAGCTGTCAGCACAGAGCCGGATGTGTGACTCAAACTCACAAACCATGAGCTCATGACCTGAATTGTGAGATCATGACCTGAGCCCAAGTCAACGCTTAACCACTTAACCGACTGAGCCACCCAGGTACCCCTTATTGTGGTTTTGATGTGCATTCCGCTAATAACTAATGATGTTGAGCATACCTATTTGTATATCTTTATAGGAATGTCTATTCAAACGCTTTGTCCATTTTAAAAAATGGGACTTTTTTTTTAAATAAAATCTTTTTTTAATTTATTTATTTATTTTGAGAGAATGACAGAGAGAGAGAGAGAGAGAGAGAGAGAGAGAGAATGAGAATGCAGGCAGGGAAGGTGCATGGAGAGAATCCCAAGCAGGCTCTATGCTGTCAGCACAGAGCCCAATGCAGAGCTCAAACCCACAAAATGTGAGATGATGACCTGAGCCAAAATCAAGTGTCCGAAGCTTTACTGAATGAGCCACCCAGGTGCCCTGGGGCTGTCTTTTTATTATTGAGTTATTTTTTATATATTCTGGATACAAATCCCCTATCAGATATAGAAAAATATATTCTCCCATTCTGTGGGTTATCTTCTCACTTCATGGATAGTGTCCTTTTTAGCACAAAAGCTTTTAATTTTGATGAAGGACAAATTCCAATTTATTTTTCCTTCATTCCTTTATGCTTTCAGTGTCAAATAAGAAACTATTGTCTAATCCAAGGTCACAAAGATTTACACCAAGATTTTTTTTTAAGTTTATTTATTTTGAGAGAGAAAAAGAGCATGAGCAGGGGAGGGGCAGAGAGAGACAGGGAGAGAGAGAATCCCAAGCAGTCTCCATGCTCTCAGCACAGAGCCCCATGCAAGGCTCAGTCTCACGAACCATGAGACCATCATCCGAGCTGAACCAAGAGTCAGATGCTCAACCAACTGAGCCACCCAAGCACCCCCTAAGATTTTTAAAGTTTTACCTCTTACATTTAGGCCTGTCACCCATTTGGAGTTAATTTTTGTAGATAGTGTGGGGTAGGTATCCAACTTCATTCTGTTGTATGTAGATATCTAGTTTTGTTAGGACTTAGATGCAGTTAATGTTGAATTGAAAGTGTTAACCCCCGTAGATTATTTTGTGGGTATCGTGGTGCTCAGAGCAGGCTGGCTGACGCTGTGCTCCATGTTGGTAACTTGCTGGGCTGGTGGCAGCCTTTCCTCGCGGACCTCTTCAGGGAAGAGGTAGGTTGCCAATACCCTGTCAAAAAGTGCAAAATACAGGAAATCAAACACACTTTTCGCTGCCTCATTCTGTCACCTTTTCCTCTTGTTTTTGTTTCATTTCTGATAGTATTGGATTTTTTCTGCAAAATTATTACATGAGTTGCCATGATCAGGAAAAACGTTGAAAGGGGATTTTAGTATTACTTTTCCTCACTAATTTGGAGTTCCTTAACTTCTTAACCCCATGGCAATTCTCAAGTGCTGCAGGGGCCTAATTGCATTTTCTTCCTCCTGCTCAGTTTTCCTTACACTGTGCGTGCTGTGCAGAGACAGATTTTTCTCAGCGAGTCCTAAATCATAGGACTGCTCTGCTCCATCCTGGGTTTGCCCATAGCAGGATGACCCTGGGAAGCAGCTGTGGCCTGGGAGTGGTCATGTCTGTGGCCAGTTTACCTCTGATCCCTAAGCTGGAGAACTCCTTGCTCTAGAAAGGACTAGTTTCCTAAAGCAACGCTTCTTAAACTTGAGGGATTTTATTAAAATGCAGATTGTAATTTATTATGTCTGTGTAAAACCTGAGAATGTGCATTTCTGATCACCTCCCAGGGAGGCTGACTCCATTGGTCCATGGAGCACATTTTGAAAAGTTAAGTTCCCCAGGGATCATAGATCCTAGGGGGAATTCAAGAGCTGGTGAACTTTGGAGGCATTCTAATCCAGACCCTGTGTTCTCCCTAAAATTTTCTGGAAATCAAAACAGATTCCCTCTATACCCTGCAAAACCAAGAGACCTATTCCAGATATACTGCAGCAGCTGTAATCAGGTAGAGATTAAACTTCTTAAAGAAATGAGGGGTGCCTGGGAGGCTCAGTTCAGCGTCTCACTTCAGCTCAGGTCATGATCTCACAGTTCGTGGATCTGAGACCCACATCGGGCTCTGTGCTGACAGCTCAGAGCCTGGATCCTGCTTTGGATTCTGTGTCTCCCTCTCGCTCTCCACCCCTCCCCCTCTCATTCTCTGTCTCTCAAAAATGAATAAATGTTAAAAAAATTATTATAAATAAATAATATCTTAAAGAAGTTGTCTCAGAAAGGTGTTACCTACTTTGTGTTTTGAGAACATTGTCCAGGTGGCTGTTTTAGTTAACAGATTTTCCCAGGCGATTTAAGAGTGAAATAGGATAAGAGTTGGGCCCCATTATCTGGTCAATCTTACTTTTCTCTAAGCTCAGTTAAGCTTTCATAACTTTCATAGCAATTTCATTACCTGATTCCCTTATCACAAAACTCATGTCTCCCCAAAATCCAGAGGTGGAAGACTCCATATGTCTTAGGAGTGATTTTACCTTAAGTTCTACAGTGGAAGGCTGGTCATTCTCTGATCAGAGCTTATATCTACCTATTAGAGCCTTTCTATTTTCTGGTAGTTACTTCCAAATCAGAATTATAACCACATTAACCATAATTAAAAGGTTTTAGGGGCACCTGAGTGGCTCAGTCAGTTAAGCGCCCAACTCTTGATATCAACTCAGGTCATGATCTCATGGTTCATGAGATCAAGCCCTGTGTAGGGCAGAGAGTCTGCTTGAGACACTTTCTCTCCCTCTCTCACTGCCCATCTCCCACTCATGCCCTCTTCTCTCTCTCAACAAATAAATAAACTTTAAAAATTTTAATAGCACATGTGTCTTTTGCTGAACCTTATTAAGAAAACCATTTTAAAATGTCAGTGAATTTGTAAAAGTACAAATTGCATTTTTTTGGTTCTTTATGATCATTATAGTTTTAAGTTCACATTGTATATATTTCTGTTATGTAAAACTTAGCCCAGAAGAGATAGATTGATTGGTTGATTCACTGCTTTATTTATTCCACCTTCACCTAATGAAGATTATTTATCTTGGAGCTGGATTAGGATGAGTTGAATAGGGTTGTGGGTATGCATGTTGACTGGAAAAAGGGAGAGAAAAAAAGAGGAAGACTATTTATTTGTATAAATATACCATGACTTCATTATTTATGCTGTCATTTTTAAAAAGTCTTTATAGGGGCACCTGGGTGGCTCAGTCGGTTGAGCGTCCGACTTTGGCTCAGGTCATGATCTCACTGTCCGTGAGTTCGAGCCCCGCATCAGGCTCTGTGCTGATAGCTCAGAGCCTGGAGCCTGTTTCAGATTATGTGTCTCCCTCTCTCTCTGCCCCTCCCCCACTCATGCTCTGTCTCTCTCTCTCTGTCAATAATAAATAAACATTAAAAAAATTTTTTTCAAAAATTAAAAAAAAATAAAAAGTCTTTATAACGTAGCTTCCTCACCAGAAGAGGATGAAACAAAGCATTGTATTTCCCCTTTACTGGGATGTACTCAAAAGTCTAAATGACTTACCTAATGTGTTCTTGGAAAGAACCAATGGCTTATGGTGGCTGGCTTAGGATAAAATACAACTATAATAGTAATGGTAATCCTAATAAGAATAGTAATGCCAGTGAAACAGTAATCACTGTTGCTTTGTTTTAGCTGTGAAAGAATTCGAGCCCCACAGCTTGTGTGTAATGACCCGGTAACTCAGGGAACCACCTGCTTAGCTGCTTGGCTCTTAAAAACCTTACCTTCTACCGCTTCCTGAAGGAATTGTATCAGACTGTCATCTGAACCGTAGTTGAAAGAATTTACAAAGCCATCTCATCTGTGCTCTTACCCCAGTATAGTCATTTTTACGCCATCTCTATGCTGAAGTGTTTACAGAAATGCTGGGAGCTCCAAGCCTGACCTCTACAGACCGCAATGACGCGACACGCAGTTGTATACTTCCGTTAAGCTCTGAGAAACATGACAGATTGCCCTCATACGTAATTCCTCTTTCTCTTCCTTAAAAAGACAGTGTTGACCCAAGCATGGTGATAAATAACTTCGGGTAATAACGGTGAGAGCCGAGGGAGACTGATGGTTTGCTTTGCAGCAATTCTGCTGCCCTGGTACTCGGGTTTGAAACAGTTGAGGGAAATAATTTTTTGAAAATGAGCAAACTGGGATGCCTGGGTGGCTCAGCCGGTTAAGCAACCAACTTCAGCTCAGGTCATGATCTGGTTTACGAGTTCGAGCCCTGCATCGGGCTCTGTGCTGTTAGCTCAGATCATGGAGCCTACTTCGGATTCTGTGTCTCTCTCTCCACCCCTTCCCCTCTTGTGCTCTCTCTCTTACTCTCACTCTCTCTCTCTCTCTCTCAAAAATAAACATTAAAATTAAAAAAAAAAAGAATAAAAAACTAAGCATGTAATTATCCAGTGAAGATGCAAACCCTATACCTCAGTCCTGTGACTGAGAGTATATAAAATGCTGCCCTATGCATATGTAATGAAGTGATAACTAATCGATCATACTAAAAAATATGGGAAGGATCAAGAGCAACTTTAAAATCTGTCTTGTGACAAAAACTTGGAAGATAGTCTTGGAATGACAAATGATTAATAAGAAGAATATTGACCTCAGCCACCAAAAATGAAAGAACCAGTAAGATAAAGCTTGAGAAGTTAATTTTGCATAACTTCATTTTGTGCATCGCAGTGGCATATTTTCCAATACCAGCCTTAGTGGCATTTACCAAATGCCGGTGAAAGATGATGCATAATTTAAGGCTCAGGTCCCTGAGCAGCTGAAGAATGACACATTGACATCAGGAACAAGACACAGCAGAGAAAAGGGAAGGGCTGCACCATCTGTCCACTGCAGTGTTTCTTGAACCCCTACCTGCATCCTCAAATCTCTTCCCTGGAGAAGAAACCATATTTTTTCATGCCCTGGTGACCTCTTTATTCCGTTTCCTCTCCCTCGGTGGTGCTTTCTGATATGGGCAAGATGCAAGCCAAGGCAGCAGTTTTTCCAAAGACCGAAAAGGATCTCATCACTCATTGTTTTTAATTGCTGCCTTTAAAACACAAGGTTAAACATGGAAATTATAGACTACCCTAAAGCAATTTCCTTTTCAAATTGACTGTTTAAAAATTTCCCATGAAGATTAATTGCCTTGAAGACTCTCCTCTCCTTCCTCCCATCGTACCCATGAGCTGGGGCTCTAAATGGGGTTATGGTCCCTTAGCCCAGGACATGCACAGAGATGAACCAGTCTTATTCAGTGGTCCTCACCTTCTGCTTCCAGGACTGTGGCCCCTCAGCAAGAAAAGAATAATCCCCTTTGGCCAGTGAAGGAGTGAATGACAGTAACAGCTGAGCTGTTTCTTTCCCTTTGTTGGAATCTCAACAGAAGTTCTCCTGCTCAGTGTCTTTTAAGATAGTCTGAGTTTCATTGCACTTAGCAAGCCTGTGAACTATTCCCTAGTTTCACCCATCGCCTGGCAGTGTGGGTGCTTGCGGCATTAAGACTGGGCACAGGGGCGCCTGGGTGGCTCTGTCGGTTAAGCGTCCGACTTCGGCTCAGGTCATGATCTCGCAGTCTGTGGGTTCGAGCCCCGCATCGGGCTCTGTGCTGACCGCTCAGAGCCTGGAGCCTGTTTCGGATTCTGTGTCTCCCTCTCTCTCTGCCCCTCCCCTGTTCATGCTCTGTCTCTCTCCGTCTCAAAAATAAGTAAACATTAAAAAAAAATTAAAAAAAAAAAAAGACTGGGCACATAACTCAGGATTGCAAAGAAGAAATTAAATAATAAGAACAAGGGCTCAAGTTCCAATCAATGGCACTGACTTCTCAAAATAGCTGTGTGGTGAAGGACTTACTTTTTAATTACTAGTCTGCTTGATCTGATGCTTTTGTAAAATAGAGTAAAAACGAATTGCTAGAAAAATGAAATGAGGAAAAGATAAGCCCACATTTTTTTGAAAAAGTATTATTAGATTCAGTAGTCATAAGATTACTCCGTTCAAGTTCTATAAAAGTTTCTAAACGCTCTATCTCAGTTTCTGCTCTTACTGCAGACCATTGCCAGCTGGCACAGTTTGAAACCCACACTTGGAGTAGCACTAATCCAGTGTGCTCACGTTACTCCCTTGTTCTTAGTGCCATTCCAAGGCTCCTTATTCTTTTCGTAAGTTGTTCAAACCTTGAGGTTAAGTATACGCTCAAGACAAGGCTGCGTGATTTTTAAACAGATGGAAGCACATCTCAGTTGCAAAGTCCTAAGCATTGTTAAATAGTCATAGAAGGTTTTAACAATTATTTGGCCGACACTAGGTGCTGCATTGCACATTTCTTTGGCTTCCCTTGCTATCACCCGATTATACACCTCACCCAGCCACCTCTCTGTTAGGGTACCAAAAGGCGCTAGTGATTTTCAGTGGCATCCATCGAGATACCTTTCATATGTTAACATGCTTTTTAAACTCTTCAATTATTTAATTGAAAAAGCTAATCTGGGACCTTAATGTTACTTAAAATTGCTTTTAAGACTACAGGAAAATAACCATGTTAAATTCGAATCTAGAACTCGTATCTCAGGCAGTTAGAAACAATATTTGGCTTTCATTAATTCCTTGTTAAGATTGGTACATAACATTTCGTATGCAGAATATCAGCTTGACAGGCCTCCCGTACCAAGCGTTCTGCCCGCCCTTGTCAGGCAGGCGAGCCGCTCTCTTCCCCTCACACAAGTTGAACAAAGGTGGTACTGTTTAACATGCGCAGAACCCAAGGGGCCGCACTCGTGGTCTTACGATATTTGGAGTGCTGCCATGGGGACAAGAAGGTGGAGGACCTCTCCATGACCGGCGAGCGCACAGACCAACGGCTAGAAGTCAACAGAGAGGTTGATTTCAGTTAAGTGAAGGGTTCCCAAACATGCACACCTACATTTAAAGGAGCACAAGGAGGAACTGAAGAGCTTCTCTTGTCTCTGTCGCCCATGTGAGGTCTACTACTACAAATGAGGCTGCTGGGCTGAGGATGGTAATAGAAGTCTGGAATACTCCTAGAAATGGGAAAGGCCTTGCCAGTGGAAGAAAGAGTTTGCCAAGTGGCACTGCCAGGCAGTTGGCTGACTGTCAGCCTAGTGGAGAAGGGTGCTCACGCTTTGGGTACAGATAGGTCTGCCTGGCTGCCGAGGTGCTTTCCGTGTTTGAGAAACTGAGATAGCAGGTTCTAGTATCTGTACTATAGACATCCTATGGCTTGGTTCCTTATTTTTTTTTAATTATGAAATAGCTGCAGGAAAGTACCAGTTTTTATATTTTGCCGTATTTGTTTCATCTCTCTATTTTATATATTTTTTGTTTTTAAATTCCGATTAGTTAAATTTAAATTTAAATTTAAATTTAAATTTAAATTTAAATTCTGATTAGCTAAATACAGTGTACTATTAGTTCCAGGTGTGCAATTTAGTGATTCAACACTTACAACACCAAGTGCCCATGGTGACAACTGCCCCCCCTTAATCCCCATCACCTGTATAACCAATCCCCCCACCCTACTCCCCGTCGGGTCTTTTTTAACATTAGGGATACTGCTAAAGACATCGCTTCCATTCTTTCGCCTTCTTTCCCTCCCAGAGGTGGCCACTGAATTGCTCAGAAGCTGTCATGAGACTCCTCTGTTGTTACTTTTACTTTCTGACATTTACGGCCATGGGAGTTCTGAGCAGTGATAGTTTTTTTTAACATCTCTGGTATTCGCAATAGAGATAGAAGTGGAAGGTTTGAAGGCTTTGCTAGGACTCAGGTTGTTAAACTTAGGCTTTAGTAACTAATTGTCATATATATGTGTTTTCTAGTCCTTGGATCTACTGGCTTATGTAAAATTGTGAGTGGCAAGGTTTACCCCGATTAAAGACCCAGATTTTAATACCAAGAATGCTACATGTAGCCTGTCTTCTAGACAGACCCAGAAGGGACTAGAAGATAATAATCATAATACATTCATTGATACAATTAGTTTATTCAGTTCTTAAAGGACATACTCTATGCCAACCACTATAGTAGACTCCAGGGATACAGACCGTGAACAATATAGACAAAAATTCCCTCTTTCATGAAGTCGATAATCTAGTTATGAGGAGACAGACAAACAAGATGTCAGATGCAGAAGAAATACGTTCTGTAGAGGGTAAAACAGGATAGTGGAAAAGGAGCATGGGTCGGGGGCAGGAGTCACCGTTATTTTGGGTAGTCAGTGAAGTCTCTCACGTGAGGACACGCGAGCAGTAGCCTCAAGGAAGTGAGGACAAGCTGTGGACATCAAAAGAAGCACATTGAGGGACCTGCAAGCAGAGGGATCCGTAAGTGGGAGTGTGCTTTGTGTTGGGGACAGCCGCGAGGCAACATGGACGAGGGGTGCGACCTGGGGAGGAGCAACAGGAAGATGTCACCAGAAATCACAACGGCCTCTGAACGTGGGAGAGAACGTTCTGTGGGAGAACGAAGGCAGTTCTTCTACCCGTTTTTACACATGAGGAAGCTAAGGACTAAATAGAATGACTCAAGTTCACGCTGGCTACTTGTCAGCTGGGCTAGCCTGTCACCTGGATTCTAAAACAGGGTCCAGTCTTACCTTTATAACTGATTTTTGATCGAATTGCATAAAATCCCTGGACATCAGTTCCCACACCTGTAAAACGATGGAAGTAAAATTCAGGACTGATCCAAAGAAGATACTGTGGATGGTGTAGATCAGGCGCTGTGAGCTGCCAGGCTCTCTGCTCATGTTGCACTGCTAGAGCCGGACGGCCCCTGGGCTGCGGCTCCCGGTGGGCAAGACTAAAGCTTGTACATGTGCCTTATTCAAGGCCAAGTCTCTGTAGCCGGCGTATGGCACCATTGGTTGTGTAGATGCCCCATATTCTGATTTTTCAAGAATCCTAGAAGTAAAGTTAAATGCAGATTCTAACAAATTTAGAAATACTTCAGTGACGCCTCATCTCCTTTCCTGCTTGTCACTAAAGATAACACAGAAATGTAAATATGGCTTGATGTATTTAGCTGGCACAAATTCTACTACTGTGCATTTCACCTATTTCTATTTTAAGTGCATTTTCCTTTGTAATTTCTTGTTTCCTTTTATGTTCTGCCAATTCCCATTAACTTGCCCTTGAGCTGTGTAATCTAGAGTTTAACTCCTGTGGGTGATGGGGTTTGCCTGAAGCGAAACCTGATTGCAGGGAATCACAGTCTCCTCTCTTCAAATGTTATGGTTCCAGCCGAGCCTCCAGCTTCTCCAGGGCTGTCGGATCTTCTGAAAGCAGCTGCTGGCCTGGGGTCTCGGTACAATCTAAGACCTATGATGAAATTGAGAGTTGGCAAATTTCAGGTCCACTTTGGTCTGAGTAGTAGGGGAAGGACCATTTGTGAAATCAGACCCAGGAAAGAGCTTTCTAGGCAGAAGGGACAAAAAGTTCGAGGCATTTAAGGGACCAAAGAAAAGTCAGTGTGGCAGGAACATGGTGGGAGAGGAGAAGACTGAGGTAGTAGGTGGGTGCAGATCCTGTAAGGTTTTGTCAGCTTAATATGGAGGCTTAGGTTTTAATCATATGGATCATGGGACATGGGGGACAGTTTTTAAGCAAAGACATGACATGGTTCACATTCTCACTACCATGAAGACAAATGGGGTCCGAGTGTTCACTACTTAGGTGGTTGATGCAGAAGTCCAGTTGAGATGTAATTGGCTATGGCCAAGTGGAAGGCACAGAAGTGGTGGGAAGTGTTGGATTCAAGATGTGTGTCCAATGGCACTAACACATCTTGAGAATGGATTGAGTTGGGTCACGTGGTTAGGAAAAGAATGGAATCAAGGATAACTCCTATTTTTTTTTTTTTTTTTTTTTTTTTTGGTGCAAGCAACTAAGTAAATTAGTCTTTACTAGAAAGAAAAGGTGAAAGACTCAAGATGTGAATTAAGAAAGACTGAGTGAAGGAAGAGGAAGCAAATCAGCGATACACTTTGGCCATGTTACATTTGAAAGGCCAGTCAAGGGGGGATTGTTGGGAGGGGGTTGCAGCCTGAAGCTCAGAGAGGAGATCTGGGCTGGGGATGCAGAAGTGGCATGTCTTAGCCCTGAAGTGATGTTTAAACCAAAACTTTCGATGGTTGAGATCACATAGGAAGAAAATGCAGCCAAGACAGAAACACGAGATGTTCCAACATTGACAGATTTAACAGAGAAGTGTCAGAAGAGAAAACAGAAAAAAATCATACCCCTAAAGAAATAGGAAAACATGATTTGGTAAATTATTTTAAAAAGAGGGAATAATACTGGTATCATTTTTATGGAAAGCTATCAGTATAATTTCTTTGGAACAACTACCTTGTTTTAGTTTAATAAAGATTAAAAAGCAATACATTCTCATTCCTAAAAAAAACTAAAAATAACAAGTATAGAGAAGAAGAGAATTCAGTTAAAATTTGAAAACTCTTAAAAATTCCAATTTTAAAATGTTAATATTTTGGTGTGTTTCTCTAATCATCCTTAATGCTTTTAAGATATTTTTATATAATTGAGGTGATATTGCACTGATATAGACAACTCTGCGTAATGCTCTTTATGTTCAACACTGTAATGGAAGCATTTCCTCATGTTACAAATTTTTACATAAAACTTTAATGCCTGCATGTGCATTTTTTTATTTATTTTTGTAAATGCTTCCAAATCTGTATCTTTGCTAGTCTTGAGCAATTGCTGCTTTTTTCATTTTTCCTCTTGGGGAATATAGTGAAGTAGACAGTGCGTCTCCTTGACCTAATATTTCCCTCCTATATAAAGTAAAAAGTCAAACTGCCTACTCTTAGAAATTTGACTTAGCAAGATTCCTCTAGTGAGGGAGCGAGCCATTGATATAGAAACCTAGTGATTCAGCGCTATTCTTTATTTTCCTGTAGCCCCTAAAGTAAAATTTGTCATGAATGCTATATTCTCAGGTTAGATTTCATAGCAACACAGTCCTTTAAAATATCTAAATCCAATGACTTAAGAACTAAGATGGCAGGGGTACCTGGTGGCTCAGTTGATGAGCGTCTGACTTCAGCTCAGATCATGATCTCATAGCTTGTGAGTTTGATCCCAGCGTTGGGCTCACAGCTGTCAGCATGGAGCCCACTTCAGATCCTCTGTCCCCCTCTCTCTCTGCCCCTTCCCTGCTTGTGCTCTCCCTCTCTCAAAAATAAATAAGCCTTAAAAAAAAAAAACGGCAGATTAGAAAAAGGAGATATTCCTGAAATACGCTGTATTCTGAATTTGGAATTCTTTAAGCTAGAAAGCTACATATGTTTTCTGAAAACAAAAGATCATAATCAATGTCAGTTGAGACGATGGCTGTGTTTGACCTGTTGATTGGATTGCTCTATATAAAAATCATTAAAATGGCCTCATAAAAAAGACTAAGTAAAATGTACCGTGTATACCTACTTGATTTTGAAATTTTTGTCCATTGTAGAATATCATTCATATGTCTTTAACCCTGCATATTTTTAGTCAAAAGGAACAATTTATATGCAAATTGAAAAGTAACAGTGTATCATTCATTTTAGAGTAGTAAGGTTTGGATTGAGAAGAATAGAGACCATTCTCAGACCCTGTAAATAAACGGGATAGAATTGGCATTTGTAGGCTTTTTAAAGAAAAGCTGATTACTTGACACAATGGAAACACGTCTGTAATCAAGATGCATTCACCTGGTAGGGAAATTCTATGATTAAGAAATGATCATTAGAAGTAGTTGATGAGTGTTCCGTGTACATATGTACGTGCCTTTTTTCTACCTGAGGTTTTTACTAGCAGGTTTTTATAACTACTACTTACTGCAGTGGATAAAAGGATTTCTGTGGCTTACGGTTTATCTCCCATTGCACTTGGCATTGTATTCTACAAAGAGTGGGGGATGCGCAAAAAGCTAAATGAGCTTCAACTACAAGCACACCCTATGTCGGTCCTACATGTGTATCCCCTGAGGTTTTGTTTAGGAACTGGCACATAAAAAGTCTTGAGTATTCATCTGTTGAAGTCAATGAAAAACCACGTTATAGAAACAAAAGTGATTCCAGCTGGGAGAGGATTTATACGTCCGTGGAACTGGATGGAGACAGCTAGCCTTAGGGGTTGCCTTCACTGGCAGTGTTGCTCCGGAGGACACAGAGCCATGGGTTCCGTGTTGTTGTAGATCAACATAGCATACTTCGGGAACGCTAAGTGGAGAAAACGAACAGTGAAGCAGCCACTGTGGTGGCTCCTTCACAAGCCACTGCCCCCGCTTCTTCCTTTCTTCCCTCAGGTCAGGGTGTACTCAGCTCTTCATGCTTTTAATTATAAAATGAGACATTTATTTATTTTAAAAACGCTTTCACAATCACTCATGCAAACTGTGCCTTGATATTCTGATTTAAAAAGAAAAAAAGATGTCACCTAAAGATAAAATCTGTTACATTTTGAAATTATATATTCACTAGTATACTTTTCTGCATGCATATACACATAAAAGGGACCTTGTATGGTTTTCCACCTAGCTTTTTCTTCTGCTAGATCTTATTCTATGTTCACAGCAAATATTACTGTAACATTTTTAATTAGTTCAGGTATGACATTCTAACATAAATGTGCCCACAACAGTCCCCATTGTTGGACACTTAAATTTGTTTTTCTAATTTTTATCTGTAGGAAGCAGTTTTATGGTGAACATTCTTGCAGTTAAAGCATTGTACTCATCCTTTCATTAGCAAAAATGGGTATTTCTTATAATTCTTCCTTGTAAATAGTTGTCTTTCAGATGCACAGATAACAAACATTTAATGTTAAATGTTAAAAATGTATTGTAATATGAAAAACTAAGGTCTTGAATGTTCATTATTTAAGGTATAATATATGTACAGTAAGATGCACACATCTTAAGTGTAGCACTTGACCACATTTTATATATGTGAACGTCTATCTGATTATCACCTAGGTTAAGATGTAGAACATGTAAGAAAGCTCCCTAGTTTCCCTTCCCAGTCAATGGCCCCCATCCCTAGACGTAGCCAGTATTCTCTTATCCCCATAGTTTTTGTTTTGCCTGCTCTTGAACTTCCTATAACTGGAATCATACAATGTGTATTAACTCTTTTAGATCTGATTTCTTTCACTCATTATGTTTTGAGATTCATCCATCTTATTGCTTGTGTAAGTATAAATAGTTTCTTCCTATTGCTCAGAAGTATTCTTTGTATAGATAGGCTACAATGTGTTTATCCTTTCTCCCGTTGGTAGACATTTCTGTTTCTTCCAGTTTGGGGTTATTATGCATAAGGTTGTTTCACACATTCTAGCCTAAGTCTTTGTGGACATATGCACTCATTTTTCTTGGGTACCCAGATTAGAATGGAATTGCTGGGTCATAGGAATGCTATGCTTAATTTTATCAGAAACTGCCAACTTTTCCAAGTGGTTGTAATATTTTACACTGCACTTGGCAATGTGTAAGTGTTCTGGTCATTCCAGATCCTAGACTTCATTTGGTACAGCCGGTCTATTTATTTATTTAATTTTTTTAAATCCAGCCATCCCAGTGAGTATGTCTTTGTAATTCACTCAGTTTTTTTTTTTTAACCTCAAAAAAAGTGTATATGTCTAAAATGACCCTAAAGAGCTGGATTTGAGGAGCACCTGGGTGACTCAGTCAGATAACTGTCCAACTTCGGCTCAGGTCATGATCTTGCGGTTTGTGAGTTTGTGAGTTCCAGCCCCACGTCGGGCTTTGTGCTGACAGCTAAGAGCCTGAAGCCTGTTTCAGATTCTGTTTCCCTCTGTCTCTGCCCCTCCCCCACTCGCACTCTGTCTGTCTGTCTGTCTGTCTCTCTCTCTCTCAAAAATAAAGATTAAAAAAAATTTTTTTTAAATAAAAAAGAGCTGGGGCCCTTGGGTGGCTCAGTCAGTTAAGCGTCCGACTTCAGCTCAGATCAGGATCTCACCGTCCGTGAGTTTGAGCCCTGCGTCAGGCTCTGGGCTGATGGCTCAGAGCCTGGAGCCTGCTTCCGATGCTGTGTCTCCCTCTCTCTGTGCCCCTCCCCCGTTCATGCTCTCTCTCTGTCTCAAAAATAAATAAACGTTAAAAAAAATAATAATAAATAAAATAAATAAATAAATAAGCTGGATTTGAGTATATTTTGTTTTTATATAATGAGAGAAAATGCTAATATACTCTATACTTAGTCCTGCTTTTTAAAACAGGTTAAAAAGCCAAAACACATAACTAAAAACCTATCTACGTAGTCGAAATAAATAATATTTCCTTTATTTATTTAATAAAGACTAGTGATGAGATCCTCAGTTTTGAAATTCTGACTTTTAAATGTATGTTTCTTGCTTTCCATTGTAAATTTCAAGACTCTGTCTGTCCTGGGATAATACAGTTTTTGCTGCTACAAGCAGAATTGCCCCTCCTTCTCCCAATTACGCATACATCCCAGTTTTTATTGCCTTCACCTCTGCTTTAGATTTTGCTGGTCGTCATTTCTTTCTGATGTTTAGTCAGAGCCTGGCCATTGGGAGTCCTGGTTCCTTTAGAGAAGACAGACACTGTGCTTGCCTTATAGGGCAGGCTGGTGCCTCAGTGCTGGATGGCCGATCATTCATCTCTGTGATTTTTATGACAATATTGGGTCCTCTCATTTTTACAATCTGATACAGACCTCACTGCCTTCTCTTTCGATCTCATGAAGACAAGGCCGGAAACCTCTAAATGGCACACTGAAAAATATTAGCCATGACTAAGCCACAGTAGCTCAAGGGAACAATTTTGTAAAACTTTGTCTTGTGGTTTAGCCCCAGTTATTTGGTGTAGGGCCCTCCCAACATCACTCTCCCAGCAGAGGTCTGACTCTCTTAATCTAGATCAGATGCAATGAGGAGGCCTGGAGTTTATTTTGGACTTCATGATGGATTAGAAAATGAGCATACACAGAGCTCCTTTTTTGCTGTTGGCAAATGGTTGTATTTTGTTTTGACTCTTGTACTGCCCTCAGGTATCTCCGAGGGCTCTGTTGGAGTCGGATGCTCTACAAAGCCTGGGATGGTGCCACACCCAGTGGGTGCTTTGATAAAGACATTTGCTTGATAAACTTATCCTCACTAGGTTGAAATGTAGCTCTCTGATGGAACTGAGAGGAAAGAATTTGAGATGTGCTAGCCCTATGACTTCAGGGAGAGAAGTTCTCCTTACAGACCCTAGAAATGTGCCTTTCCCTTTATTTTTTTAAATTTTTTAATGTTTATCTATTTTTGAGAGAGAAATAGAGTGTGAGCAGGGGAGGGGCAGAGAGAGAGGGAGAGAGAGAGGGAGAGAGAGAGGGAAAGAGAGAGGGAGATGCAGAATCCGAAGCAGGCTCCAGGCTCTGAGCTGTCAGCACAGAGCCCAATGCGGGGCTCGAACCCACAAACTGTGAGATCATGACCTGAGTCGAAGTCAGACACTTAACCAACTGAGCCACTCAGGTGCCCCTGTGCCTTTCCCTTTAATATGGGTTCTAAGAAGATGGAAACAAAAATTGTATATTAAGAACAAAATTGAGCAGATGACGTAAGATTGTTTGCACTCATTTTACTGTTTCTTAGTGTTTGTAAATTATAATCTGTAAAACATAATATTCGTTTTCCTATTGGGTAGTTCGTTATGTGACATCTAACAAGTCTCTTAGTCCCCAAAGTTGATACTAATGATATCCAAAGATCCTCTCACTTCAGAGGTCAACAAGCAGCTGCGTAGCATGGTATTTAAGAGCCCCACTCAGGAGTTAAACAGCTGGGATTTGAATTCTTAGTAGATGCACGCGTGACATCTGAGCAAGTTATTCACTTTCCTAGTGCCCTGTATAAAATGGTGATAATTATAGTACCCACCTCACAGGATTGTTAACATGATTCAGTGAGGCAGAAAAGTACTCCGAATTCCTCCTGGCACAGAGTGGTTTATCTAAAGGATTTGTTAGTAAGATATCCCTGTAATATCTGTGCTAATTTGAGCCTTATCATCATTTCCTAAGAAGTATCTTTTGACATTCTTACTGAGATAAAGAGGAAGACCAATTTCATTAAAATAGATTCCCAAATCAAATCATATAAAATATCTAAAGATATTTTGGAAAATATAAACTAGTATGAAGAAGAAATTAATTAAATGACTTAAATGCTCATCACCCAGATATAATCATTTTGTTTTATTTCCAATCAGGCTTTGGTTCTTTTTTTTTCCTCTTCACAGATTAATTTATTTACCGAGTTATAATCATTCTGTATTAACCATTTTGATTCCTAATCTGTTCATTACTATTCAGTCATAAGCATTTTTCTTTTATTACCTAGGATTAATTCAACCTCACCTCACTGGTTGCATAATATTATTTAGAACAGATACTTTTTAAAAAATTTGTTTAATGTTTATTTTTTGAGAGCGACAGAGCATGAGTGGGGGAGGGGCAGAGAGAGAGGGAGACACAGAATCCGAAGCAGGCTCCGGGCTCTGACCTGTTAGCACAGAGCCCAATGTGGGGCTCGAACCCATGAGCCGTGAGATCATGACCAGAGCCGAAGTCAGACACTTAACTGACTGAGCCACCCAGGCACCCCTAGAACAGATACTTTTTGATTTATTTGTGTTTTGTCAGATTGTTGAATAGGGTGGTTGTTTATGATTTTTAGTGCTATAAATATTGGTGCAGTAAATATCCATGCTCAAACTTAAGTTTACAGGGCTCATTATTTATTTAGGGTAGGTTTCCAAAAGCAGAAATACTAACTCAAGGGTATGAATATTTTGAAGAACTTAAATTTGCCAAGTAACTTTCCAAAATCGCTGCTAGTAATGTATCAGCTGGTCTGTTTCATCCTATTCCACCAGCACTGACTGTTGTCATTTTTCTAATCTGTGCCATTTTGTTGGCAACCTCAGGCACTACTAACATTTTTGTTTGTGTTTCACTGTGGGGTGTCTAAACATTTTCCCATGGATTTGCTTACAAAGGGTGTATTTTCTTTTGGCAAATGTCTTTCCATGTCCTTAGCCTGATTATTTAAGAGTTTTGGTGTTTTTCTCCCTAATTTGTGTGAGTTCTTTACAGAGAAAAACACAAAGCCCGTGTGTGAAATATTTGCTAAGAATATTTCCCCTTAGGTTTTTGGCTCTTATGTTGGTTATGATGTTTTAAGTCATACAGAAATAAATGAGAGTGTATGGTTAAGTCTGCAGATCTTTTCCACTGTCATTTCTTCTGTAGTTTCTAAGCGTAAAGTTCTAGAGGTTTGGTTAGTGTTTGGTTCTGTGTTCCTCTGGTTTTTCTAGGAGTTCACATATGCATTGGCTTATATCTATATCTTAATGCCTTAATATAAACTTAAATGCCTTTCAAGGAAAGAAAAACACATTTTTTTTCTTATTTCCTTAGTTTTTCTTCATATGGTCATTGGTAAAGCCTGAACCCAAACCCAAATCCCTTTCACGTCAGTACTTGATTAGAAAAGCTTGTGTGTGGTTCCAGTGGGCTTCAGTGTATTTCCCAGCAGTGGGGTTATGCTTATGAAAACCACTATCAGAGAGGATTTATCAGCGCTCCCTGTGTGAGTCACCATCTAGTCACCAGAGATGGACTCCTTGTTCTACTGGAGATCGTAATCCTAGGGGGAAATTTGGGGGTGCTCAGTAAATGTTGACCGTGCAAGCCTCTGATGTGAGATCTCCAATGCGTGACTTCCCTCCTCTGCCCTCCTTTCCTCATCTGCAGAATGAATGAGTTGAACTGAGTGATTTCTGAGGGGCTCTGTAGCTCTGCAGTTGCTGGACTTGGTGTACAGACCCACATGCATACACAGACGGCTGTGCAAGGGCAAAACCGCCTTCTTCCATGTCAGTCCCCATCCGTTTTCTACTTTGCAACATCATAGGCTTTGCTTATTTACACTTGGAGATACAGGAAAGCAGGGCTGATAATGACAATAAAGAGGAATTAATAAGAGCCAGAACACTTACACGGTCCAAAGGCACCTTCCCTTTTGGACAAACCTCCACAGCAATTAAGTGGTCCTAGAAAATTGGCCACTAGGAAAGATGGTCTGGTTACCCATCCTTCTATGTCACCTCTTAAAAGGTTTCGTTGGGGGGGCGGGGAGTGCCTGGGTGGCTCAGTCGGTTGAGCATCCGACTTCGGCTCAGATCATGATCCCACGGTTCACGGGTTCGAGCCCTGCCTCGGGCTCTGTGCTGACAGCTTAGAGCCTGGAGCCTGTTTCAGATTCTGCGTCTCCCTCTCTGTCTGTTCCTTCCCCTCCTGTACCCTGTCTCTCTCTCGCTCTCTCTTAAAAATAAACGTTTAAAATTTTTAAAAACAATTTTTTTAAAAAAGGTTTCCTTGGTCTTTTAAAGCATCAAGGCTGCTAAGTGTCTCCCATTTTTTGTTAAGATCTATAATTCCTTACCAAAACCTCAGTCCCAGATGTATTTTGGAACTCAGAATTTCTCTGAGTTCACAAATGTTATTTAGCCCAGGAACTAAATTTTGTAGCATCCCCACGTGGGGCTTGGGGCAGCACCCCTAATCAAACACATTAATATTTTTGCAGCAGAATGCATGACGATTCATAATAAGTTGGGTAAATAATGACTGTAAGTAATCCCACTTCGTTTCATGGCAGATTTTGCCACCAGATGAGTACAAAAAAAAAAAAAAAAAAAAAAAAAAAAAAGCTTTGTTTCCTTAGATTTTTCGATTTGGGAAAGCTTATATGGTGTTGTGGGCCTGAGTTACCCTCTCCAGTTCACCCTACCAGGGACGTACCTTGTCAAAGCTCAGATACAATTCTGACCCCTCCTGTAGCAACCTTCCACAGCCAATCATGGCAAAGAAGCAGTAAACCCAGACTTCAGCTGGCACTCAAGGCCTTCTGTCCTGTACCTCATCCAGCTGTACAGCCTTGTCTCCCTCTACCGGAAGCAGTAACCCCCTCCCTCCAAGCCCACTCGCATGGACCTCGGCCATATTCATCTGCTCCGACACATGCCAGGCTTGCTTACTCTCCTGGTGTTTCTGTTTAGCTGGTTCCCTCTCCCAGTGACACTCTCATGTCCTGTTGTCCCTGGCTCCTAGCCCGGCTTTTTTTGTGCTCTTAATCCTAACTGCCTCCCAAATTCCCACTCTGCAAGGTTCTCCTAGATCTACCTGTGTGAGTTGACTCTCCTTTTCAGCTGCTGTATTCCCTATCTTTATTATGGCACCTGTCAGAGACGGTCTGCTCTTAGAATAGCTTGTGTATCCTCTACTAAATTATGAAACCCAAGAGTCGTGGTTCTCTAGTATGCGCAAAATGGTGTCATTGTAATTGCTTCTTGGGTTCCTCTTTCCTCCCTCCCAGGACATTCTTCTTCAGTACGTCTGAGTGGCACCCAGGTAACTGCATATGAACAAGCCTCTAATTATTTAAACTCTTCGATTTTTATCTCCTTGGCCATGAGGAGCTGGGCAGCAGATTCTGTTCTTGAAATAAAAAGCCACCCAGGACTCGAGAATCCAAACCTAAAACTGAATTGTGGCCTCCACATCAGTCCACACACAAGTGCTACCTTTGGTTTTTCTTGTTTTATTTCTTCTTTGCAGGACTGTATTAGAAATTAAATCCATAACAGATGGTAGTGATTATGGCAAGGTCTTTAGTAACAATTACGTGGGAGGTTTCTTGGCAGGGCTAACCCTGAGTCCATCATGCCCCTAGGGACGTTGAAGTGTGGAGAATAGCCATGGCCACTGCAGAATTAGCCAGGTGCCAGCAGCCTGACAGGTTAGTAAACATCTGGAGAACACAGGATTGCAGACTTCAGGGACTAAAGAATCCATATGTGGCATCTCTGCCCAGGACATTCAGTTCAGAAGTGATGTTGCCTATTCTGTATTTAGACTTCTGAGGATGGGGAGAGCCTAGTTGTAGCCCACACTTCAGCCCCACCAAAAATGTCCCACACTCTTCTCTTTTAGTCTCTAATAAGAGTGATGTTGATGGACATAATAATTAATGTGGCTGATGTTTAGTGAGCTCTGCATGCTGGGAACCACATTAATCATCTCACATAATTTTTTTCATTTCATCCTCCAGGCATCCCAAAGAGTGTACTTACTGCTTCATTTACATCTGAGGACTCTGATGTCCAGAGAGGTCGGGCAGTGTGTCCTTGGTAACACAGCTAATGATGGGCGGTGGGGGGGGCACCTGTGAGTTCAAGAAAACTGCCTCCAATGTCTGTGCTCTGTAACTGCTCCAACTATCACTTTTAAAGTTCTCAGTGTTCTGTCTTACCATGAAAATTGAAACTCTGCTTCATCTCTTATGCATTTAAGAGAATGTCCTTCCCCCCCCCCCCCCACCAATTGTATCTTTGAATAGGTTGTGTGTGAATGGGCATAACCTCAGTTCTGTGTGTATCTGGGCCCCTACAAGGAAGACATCCTTTGGCCTCTGGGCAGCTTGCTCAACATAAGGACATAGCTGTAGGAGTGGCCGGGTGCTACCACAGCTCCTAGGAGAAATTCAGCACAGCTCCTAGAACCCCCTTCCTCTTTCCGGGCATGAATGCCAGTAAGCTAAAGCCTGCGGTTTTAAGTCTGACCAGAAAATGACACTCTGGATGGAATGCAAGCACATGCCATTTAAATCACTTCAGATCGCTCTTTTGTAATGAAACAAAAAGAAAGGGATAAACAACCATAACGTGGGAATCCCTGTGACTTTTTAACTAGCTTCCTGGCCGTAAGTGATCATTTCAGAATGAAAGGACCGAGACACTTTTATATTCTCTACTTTGCTCCTTTGCTGTTGATACTGGAAAAAGTCATTATTTTGACCAAGTATAAATTAGACTTGTCTCAATGAGGAAACACCTCTGGGAAACATTGAAATGCTTAACACGCTGACCATGGCTGGTGATTGAAATGTGAATAGATGTTGACCTGGCATTACTTACTTAGAATCTTATTTTAGAGGTCAGAACTAATTCATGAGAGGCAGAAAAATAGCCAGATAGGCTCAAGGCAAATATCGTAAAGCCACTGGGATACGACATAGGAGTTGGAGAATTTTTCCTGACCATAAAAAAAAAAGAGAGAGAAAGAAATAAAAAGAAGAGTTAGAATAGAAAACTTTAAAGTTTCAAGGAATTTAGGCCAACAAGAAGCCACATTCTCCACTGGCCGTTTAGAAAGGTAAACGGTGTTGTTAGGCACCTCGTAGGCACAATGCAAGGGTGTCTTAGCCCAGGTAAAGGGGGGTGTGTGTCCCCACCACACTTGCCCATGGGGAAGGGTCACTCAAGCATGAGCAGAGTTGTGACATGTAAGTGCCCCCATAAAGCTTACACATGTGAGCGAAGCCAACTCTCAGGTTATGAATACAGTAAAAAGAAAGTGCAATGCCTTCTGCAGCTTTGGTGGTCTAGGGTCTGCAGAGAGCTCTTCTAACCAGCATTAACTTTCCTGCTCCTGGGAGACGTGCCTGTCCTGGTCCTCCTCCAGTTAACCAGACTGTCCCTGGTCCTCTGCCCACTCCATCCTGCCCGGCTGCCCGTTAAATATTCCCACCTGACCTGAATCCAGGCACCATACAGTAAGTACCGCCTGGCTTCCCTGTCTTGAATGACTGACTACATCACCTTCTATCTCTTTCCCTGAGCCAGAAATCTTAGAATTGGTTTGGGCGTCCAATTTTTTCACCTTTGAAAATTAAGTCCGTTACCGAACCCTGGGCATTTTACATTGGTTTGTTTCAGAGCTGAATTTTCTCTTATAAAACACTGAGATTCTTTCCAAATTGATCTTTGTCTCCTGTCCTTTTCCATTTGGGAAATCCTCAACTCCACCGGGATGTTTTTATTTCTCAAATGCAAACCTAATTATAATATTCCTGCTTGATTTCTAAAACACAGACCAAATTTCTCTAGTGTGACTTAATCTGGTCCCATGCTCCCTTACCAGCAAGCCTGCATATCAAGTGCTTTTTCCTTTTCCTTGTTTCAGTGCAGATGCATATTTTTATGACTGTTGGCTGTGATTTTTATTCCTATTTATATTTTATCATTATTTTTGATTGTACGGTCTTATTGTAAAATGCCACTTGCCCAAAAGAGAAATGACTGGACTAAAGTTCAAACTCAGATTTTGCTGTAAAGCTAGCTGTTTCTTAAATGTTCTCAGATTTGCAATCTTAGACTTGAATGTTACTGAGGAAGTCTATTTTCGAGCTCTGTAATTTCTGGAAAATGTTAGTGGGGGAGGGCGTATATTTGATTCCCATTTGAACACAGGAGATTGAAGTAACAGATATTGAGTATCGCTTGTAATCTTAATTTTTGTTTGTTATGATTCCCCGTTGGAGATTACTCACAAGATTTTGGCCATAACCGGCAATCACAGATCCTTCAACACCCTGCATTTTGTGCAGTCAGGGTGCTGGTGGTGTTGTCGTTGTTATTGTTGTTATATATACTGTTACCCAACACTGTAAGCGCTTAGTGCTCCCAACCTAGCCAGGCGGCTGGTGGGTCAGAAAGCAGACTCCGGACACCTGATGGCTAGGTTCTGATTTCATCTCTGCCACCTACTAGCTGCGTCACCTTGGGCACGTTCCTTAACCACTGTGTACCTCTGTCTCTCCATCTGTAAAATGGATTTAAGAATGGCAAATTCTTTCGATTTGTGATGAAGATCAAATAGCAATATATACAGAGCACTTAGAACAGGACCTGATACCGAATAAGCTCTCTTAGTTTTAGCTGTTGTTTTTCTGTTGTTAGAACTATATGAAATCATGTGAAAGGCCAGTTTTTATCCTCTCTTAAAATTTCTATAATTAGATCAAAATTAATAATTTGGGGACAAAGTCTTTGGACATCTGAGCAGGCAGGCTGCACTGTACCATATCCTGGAGGGCTGAGTGCCCAACACCCCCTTACTGCTTGGCTGTTAAAAGTGCCATTCTTGGGTTCTCCTTGCTGAATTTCTCCCCAAAGAGCTCTTCAGAGCAGCGGAGTGTGGAAAATGGGGCTCATTCTGCTCCTTGTTCAGGACCGTGAGACTCCCATTTACAGTAATTGACAGTTCAGAATGTGTGGGTCCACTCGGCTCTCTCCTGGTTCGCTCGAAGCCCCTGTTTCATGACCTCACATTTGATACTCTCCCTGGTGGCCCCCCGTGGCTCAGCAGCCCTGCCGCCTGTGGGCCAGATGGAGCCAGTGTGGGAGCCGCATAGCCCAGAGGGCTGTGACGTGAATGCTGTCGAAGTGACACCTGGGCACAAGTAGGAGTACCGGGGTCAGACACCTGCTCAAGCAGTCTGCTTCAAATGCCCACAGAAGAGAACAGAGAGAGGTAGGGGCCCTGCCCTTTGCATAATTCTTCCAGAAAGAGACACTCTCAGTCCAAAGGGTGTGGTTGGCCCAGAATCAGGATTGCCTTCTGTGCGTACAAAGGTTTTTTGTGGCTATCCATGTCTTCTTCGCTTCCAGAGTTATTTTCCGGTTAAAAGAGTATAGACACATCTGGCTCATTTTCCAAGTCTGCTGGCTACCTCTGAAATCCTCAAAGCAAAAGAGATGGATGGATGGACAGACAAATAAATAATGAAAATTAAACCAAAATACTACTACCTAAATTCAAGGCTTTTATCTAGAGCTTTTGTTTCTTTCCCCTTCCTTCCATCTTCCCATCTTCCTTCCCTCCCTCACCCCTTGCGTTCCTTCCCTTTCTATCCACACCTCCTTCCTTTTAGTAGCTCATTTATGCATAAAGTATTCATTGGCTGTCTGCATTGTGTTAGACACTGCGAATTGTCTATGCTCACATGGGTGAGCATAAAGACCTGCGTGTGGAGAAGGGGGGCATACGGTCAAATAGCTTCAGAAATGCATAATTATACACTAACATAGGTGTCAAGAAAGAAAAGTACCAAGTCATGAGCAATTGTAAAGGGAGCCTGATCTGGCTAGGCAGTTGTGCAAAGGCTGTCCAGAACATGTGACTGCTAAGCTGTCCTCAGAAGGATTAACCAGTTAACAAAGAAGTGAAGGGGCAGGATGGCCATTCTAGAAGGAGGAAAATTTATGCTCAAAGATCATAAGATGGAAGTGGCATTGCACATTTGAGACATCAGAAGTTTGATGGTGGAAATGTCAGCAGAGAAGGAACAGTGTTCCATTAGAGCTATCTTTCAATTTGGTTTCGAGACTTTGTGTATATATATTGAACAAATCAAAGTTTTACCTAAATATTTTTTTCAGATGACTTTTCCTAAATTTTCAAGGCGATATGAGTGCCCTCAAGGCTAATACCAGTGATGGGTGAAAAGAATATCAGTTTTCCCCTATTTAGGTAAATGCCATAGATTGAAGTATTCAACAAGATTCTAAGTCAAATTCCAAAGGGATCTCCTGATACTATCCTTTCTTTGCAGGTATTGGAGGAGGGATGAATGAATGGTGAAGCTTTAGCGTAAAATGAGATTATAATTTTTATTAACCTCAGTAACATTTTCTTTGTCTTTTGACACACAGGCTAAACATCACAAGTTATTAACAGAGTATTCAAGGTATAATTAGACCCCCTTTTATCCTGCAGAGGTGGTAACACTGTGAGAGATGGGCTCAAAGTCCCAATTGATTGTCCTATCCTTCTTAAAAATTGGACACACTTTTATCTGAAAATGAAATGTCTGGAAGCCTCTTAGAAGGACTCCAAAACTGATAGAAGCAGTGTCTTCTCTGGACTTGTTTTTAGGCCTTATTTGGACCCCTAAATAACACACTGCCCAAAGGTGTCTCTGCACAGAAGGTATTATGAACTCTATTATGAGGTTCCTAACGAAACTCCTTGAGAACAGAAGAAACTTGTTGAGAAAGATGAAAACATGAGATACAAGAAAGAGAGATTCAACACAGGACAGAGGTAAAGGGAGGCCCCAGGATGAGGGTCAAATTAGAGCCATCTAATGACAACAGTACACTAGGCATAAGCAACTTACATACCTGCAAGTGTTGTAATTTTACCCAGATACCTGATAGATAGCTTGGCTGGGTGTAAAATCCTAAGTTGGAATGATTTTGAACGTATAGCTCCATTGCATTCTCATTTCCACTATTGCTATTAAAAAGTCCAAAAGGATTCCAATGACCTCTTGTCATCCGTTTTACTTGGACTCAGGGGGCCCCCTCAGTGTCGAAATTCATTTCTTCCAGTTTCCTTGAATTATTTCCTGCATGACCCCCTTCTACCCAACACCATGTCTCTTTATCCCTGTCTTCCCTCTTCCTTTTTCTTCCTTCCTTTCTTTGTTTCTGAAACTTTGTTGTTCAGATGTTGGGAACATTGTGACAGAGATGGTGAATTATCTCACATCCATTCCAGCTTCCTTCTAGTTCACCTTTGGGTACTGCAGAGCTGGAAGCCTAAATGCTATATTTCCCAGACTTTTGCAGCTAGTGTTCTGAATGTGATTTAGATTCAAGGATAGTTCTTTCTATTCTGTTGGCAAGCATGGTCATGGAAGCTTTTTACCCTGGGACAGCATTAATAAGCATTGCAGTGTTTGGTCACTAGCTCCGTGAGGGTCAAGAAGCAGGATGCTTGCCATCCATTTTTCCCCGTATAGTTTGTGACAGGCACAGCCTGGCTTTCGAGCCAACAGCAATAGGTGCGACTGTCTGACCTGGGCAACAATAACATGCTTCTGGATTTGGCGGGTCTGTGTAGCAGTTTGCCCCTTTGGGAGGCAGTCTCCTTATCTTGCAAGTGGTAGCAGCTCTCTTTGAGGCTTACATCCTGGTTTAGTTTAGGAATTGTACTAAAAGCTCAACCCCATATTTGTGTCTTTAGCACTTCCAGTGATGCCATTCAGTATATTACAAGAAATAATTTCTGCTTTAATTGGCATGGATTCCGTTCTCTGCAAAGGACCCTGATCAGTAGGACACTCGTGAATTTGTTTCTCTAATTTCTTTTTACTTTTTTCCTGTGTTCCAGTTTTATTTGGGGGGTGGCGGGTGGATTTCTTAAACTTGAGCTTCTAACCCTATAATTGAGTAACTTAGTTTTTTATTCATACACACACACACACACACACACACACACACACTATCCAAACACACTTTTTTTCTTCTATGAATGCTCCTATCTTAGAGTATCTTGTTCTAATTTTATCAATAGATAATCTTCTTTTGTCTTTCTGAGGGTTTTAATGATAGAGTTGTGGGATTTTTTTTTTTTTTAAGTTTTCTTCTTCCTGCGTAGTTCCTGTTTTCTTCAAATTGCTTTTGATTGTCCGTTTGGCTCTCCCAACTTACATACTAAAGATTTTGCTCGGTGATCCTTGGTTATTTGCTCATATTTAAGAGTAGGGCCTTAAAAACAATTAGAAACCCTGAGCATGTGATTGCGTATTGTCACATGTGGGCTTCCCTGTAAAGTTGTCTGGCTGTGCTGTTTCATTGGGGGAACCCCTGATGTCAGCACCTTTATGACTTTCTTCTTGTCTAGGTTAGATTCCCCAGAGAAGGATTTTCTAGTTTTCTGCCTATGAAGTATGGGCTGGCTGCCAGGGTCATGGAGGCTAAGTATGAAAGGAGGAATGAGGGTCTAAGCATAAGTATGTGAATATTCTCTTTGAAGAAAAAAGCAAAAGCAACTGTTTTTATACATTTCCCTCCCCCTTAACTGTGTCTGGTACAGAGAGGGTTGGGAAAAGTCAGGCACCAATCTAGAAGAGCAGAGAAGATGATAGGGCATCTAAATGTTTCTTAGCCTTTCACCATTCCTTCTATGTTAGCTCCATCTGTACCCTTAATGTCAAAAGTATCTGACGCCTTAAAACCCTGAGCTTTGGGGAGAGTCCGTGTTATAAATTGGACTGCCTTTTAGCTTTTTGCCCACTGCCAGCTTCAGTTTCAGCTTTCTTGGGCCTACTTGGGTCACTAACCACATATCCATTTGCTCTCTGGCTTTCAGAGTTCTGTTGGTGTGTATTTTCTCCCACTCCCCATAAACTTATGGGTTTATGTCTTTAAAACAAACCCCCTGCTGTCATTTTTGTCAGCTTAAAGAGAAACTATAAGTAAAGGTGCGTGTGCATACCCAAAGTCTTGACCTGGGAGTTGGTTAACTTTTCTGTGACTCATGAGGAATAGAAGGGTATTGAATTTGCTTTCCATATCTTTGCTTGATTGCTTATTAAACTTAATTGTGTAGTATGTCTTTAAACAATGTGTTATTAAACTTAAGAGTGTGTGTGTGTGTGTGTGTGTGTGTGTGTGTGTGTGTATCTAAGCTTACAATAGAATGGATAATAGCTGGGCACCTGGGTGGCTCAGTCAGTTAAGCATCCAACTCTGGATTTGGGGTCAGGTCATGATCTCACGATTTGTGGGTTTGAGCCCATTGTCAGGCTCTGCGCGGATAGCACGGAGCCCACTTAGGATTCTCTCTTGCCCTGTCTTTCTCTCTGCTCCCCCTCCGCTTGCACGCGTGAGTGCACACACTCTTCTTCTCTCTCAAAATAAATAAATAAACTTCTAAAGAAAAAAAATGGAGAAGAGCTAAAAGACACAAATGCTGTCTGTCCTAAAACATACACCACTTTCTTTCCTTCATTGCTGCTAGGACTTGCTTCAAGCTGCAGAGGCACCAAAATTTGTTCTTCACAATGATTTGAATATACTTAATGGAAAGAATCTGCAGTCAACATCTCTGCCTTAAACCCCAAATATAGGGAGAGCAGTGGGTCTGGGGTTTCTTTTGTTCTGTTTTATGTGATGAGAATTTATATTTGTCATCCAAACAGCATGCCTTTTTGGCATTTACTGCTGAAGAGTTGTGGCAAATCAGAAATGATTTGCTTGAGTTCAGTGAAACCTTTCATATCAGCACATTCTCACTGTTATTCATTCCTGGTGCCTACAGCAAAAATTTAATAAGCCCTGTTTGCAAAACAAAAAGAGAAAAAGGGTAATGTCTCAATGGAAAGCCCATTAATGTTTCAGACCACTGACTGTTGAATCCAAATATAGATTGTAGGAAGGAGGGCCAAATTCAGATGAGGAGAGTGAATTTCTTTTAAAACATAATCCTTTTCACTTAAGCTATGAAGAGAGAAATTAAAATTGAATCGTGGAAGGTAAAAATTAATAGTGGTGAGGTGTTCCAAATATAATGTACAGTTTTTGTTGGAAGTTTCTTTAGTTTCTAGTGATAATAAATGAACGAACAAGTTCAGCATTTTGCTGGTTTTGAGAGAAAAATCCAGGTGGATACATGACTTAACCTTTTAGCAAAAGGTACACTTAAAAAGAGAAAGTGTAATAAAACAACACACTAAAGGGTAGAGAAAAGGGCGTACCTGAGGTAATCATTTAGAAGGCTTTTCACTGAGGCCTTGCCTGTCATGAGTTTATAAATTTGTGGAAGCAAAATCCCATTTCTGCCAAAATGTGTTCTCATTTGTGTTTTGAGCCCTGACATCACATCACACAGGGTGGGGCAGTAACTAGATGAAATTGCATAGTTCCATGTTAGTTGTTTAGAAACCTGGCAAACAAGATTTCATGTTTTCCCTGTACATTTTTGGCTGCCTTTTTAGGAAAGGTTGAAGGAGCAGAGGGTATAGCTCGGTACCTGTTTGGATTCAAGGAACAGCATGGTATTTTTGACGAGGACTTGGGAAACTTAGATTTTAACCCATGTTTATCTACTAACTAATTGCATGGCCAGAAGCACGTCCTTCCACATTGTTTTATTGGTAATTTTTTTTTTAACTTGGAGTTAGCTAAGATGCATGTGGCAAAGAATAAAGTGATACAATCATGGTAGAGTTACTTTGAAAGTCAGATGTAAGTTCAGTCTGCTCGAAGTGCTAGACAAAGCATAAATATTTAAAGACTGAAGTTAAATAACAGATCACAAAGGTGAACTGAATTGTTGGCAGTCCACAGGACAATTAATGATACCAAGATTCCAGAATAAAATAGCAAGAACATCTAATCTGAATTGTTGATGAATTCTAGATACCCAAGATTTCGCAGATGATTATTATGATAGCCATTTACTGAGTGCTTAATATATGTTGGGCCCTGTGCTAAAGGTCATTAAATGCATGATTCTATTTCTGATTCCTATAACAACTCAGATTTATAGTTACTATTATCATTCCTATTTTGTAGATAAAGTATATCAACTGAAGTTACACAGATAAGAAGTGGCATATCGGGGACTTGGAGCTGAATCTTTTTGTCTCCAAAGCAAAAGTGCTTTTAATCACTATGCTGTATGTCAGAAACTGGCACCAGTTCTTGAAGACTGAAGATTATTTTAAAGTAAACTAACAAAAATACTCCCCTTCTCCTATTTATGAACTCTAAGCTGTTGGGACATGTAGAAGATTCAGCAAGTCACATACACAATGGGTTAGACTGACCTAACCTGTAGGAGATTCTGGTTTAGCTGTAGAGGTCAGAGATTAGAACAGTTAAGTAAGGAGATAATATGTCATCATAGATGAGGAAGCAAGGCTTATTTACCCTGAATGAGAGCACATTCATGAAGACTAAGTTCACGTATCTAGGACAATAAATGAAAACCAGATTTATTTTCTGGGACTTGAGAACCGTGTTCCTATATTTAAGTACATAGAATGAATGATCCACAAAAGATGGTGAATTTTCTTTCACTAGGTAAGTTCAAGTGACATGGATGTCGTAGATGGAACCCAATGCTCTTTAGGGTCCTTTTCAATCTAAAGATACCTAAAGGTCAGAAGTTTTTCTTTTCTTTTCTTTTTCTTTTTCTTTTTTCTTTTTTTTTTTTTTTTTGGCCACTTTAACCATTTTATTTTATTTTATTTTATTTTATTTTATTTTATTTTATTTTATTTTATTTTAGTAATATCTACCCCCAACATGGTGCTCCGACTCATTACCCGGAGATCAAGAGTCAACATGCTCTACCAACTGAGCCAGCCTGGTGCCCCAAAGGTCAGAGATGTGGAAAAGATCAATTTTGACTAAACTGAGTGAATAGGGAGGATTTTTGGGAGAAGGCAAACCTCAAGATAATATCTGACAGAACAGATGTCATTCATTTATAGGTTAACAGGTCAAACTACTCTTAACGAGTAGAAAAACCAGGAGAATCGGAGCTGTACTAGAATTCAAGGTCTCAAGGCAACTCATCTGTTGTCTCAACTTTGGTTCTGGAAGTTTTTAGCCATTATCGCTTTAAATATACTTTCTGTCCTTGTCCCTTTCTCTTTGCTTTCTAGAATTCCCGTAATGCAAATATTGTTTCTTTTTATTGTGACCCATAATCCCATAGCCTTTCTTCACCCTTCTTTATTCTTTTTTCTTTTTGTTGTTCCTCTAATTGGGTAGTTTTCAGCATCTCATCTTCCAAGACACTGACCCTTCTGCATGTTTGAGTCTACTTTTGCGACTCTCTATTAATCATATTTTTTTATTATATTTTTCAACTCTAGGATTTCTGTTTGTTGATTAGTTGGTTGGTTGTGATGGTCGATATTTCCTCGTTGAACTTCTTGTTTTGTTCCTGCTTTATTTTTTTTTTTTTTACATTTTGTTTCATTGCCTGTGTTTTCTTCTACTTCACTAAACTTCTTTAAGAGGATTATCCGGAGTTCTTCTTCCAGCAGTTCATAGATCATCATCTCTTTGAGGTCGGTTTTTGGAGCTTTATTAGTTTCCTTTGACGGTGCCATATTTACCTTATTTTTCATGATCCTTGATTTCTTACTTTGCTGTCTGCACATTTGAGGTGCCTGCCTCTTCCAGACTTTGCAGGTTTGCTCTGACAGAGACCTGTCACCTCAGTTTGGGTTTCTGTGTGTGTCTGCCTGGTAATGCCCTTGGGCAGTTGGGGCCTGATATCATGGTCTATTTTTAGGCAAGGCAATTGCTCAAACTCTGAGAACAGGGATGGGGGTTGTGCCAGTGGCCAAGAACAATTGGACAGGATGGCTGGCTTTGTTGCCACCCAAGTGAGTCTGTAGGATGTGCTCCCCAGTTGCCTGGATCTTATTGTTGGGCTTACCAGATGGTTGGGACTGTGGACTGTATTCAGTAGTAAATGGGGCTATGAATTAGCCTCCCTGTCCTGGAAGGGCAGCAGGATGGGACCCAGGGCCTGCACAGCTCTGTCTGGGGACCTGAATCAGTCCAGAGTGTGCACTGAACTCTCTGGTCAGGTGAGGACAATCTGTAGAGATGCGGGGAAGACACAGGCTGTATTCTCTGTTTAAGGCCTGTTGAATGGGCTATGCGACTTCCTGTGTGCCCTGATTAGGTTCTCTGGTCCAACAGGCTGAAAGCTGGGGGCACCTGGGTGGCTCAGTCACTTAAGCGTCCAACTCTTGATTTCAGTTCAGGTCATGATCTCACAAGTCATGGGTTTGAGAGTTTGAGCCCCACGTCAAGCCCCATGCTGTCAGCACAGAGCCTGCTGAGGATTCTCTGTCTCTCTCAAAAATAAATAAATAAACATTTAAAAAAGACAGGCGGAAGGCTGTATTCAGCAGTGAGCATGGCTACAAATTAGATTCCCTGGTGAGGTGTAGCAGGAGAAGCAGTTCTAAACCTGGTAGAGGTCTTTGTTTTTTTAACTCTAACCAACCTGCACCCCAAGTTCCCCAGCCCATCACGGCCACTGGCTTTGCCCTACAAACTGTTGGCTCTGCCCATGTGTCAACTTGGGTGCTGTTGAGCTGCACAGCTTCCTGGAGTAATCACCAGCCCTTCTGGTCACATGGAGCTGGAAGACACAGCAGGTGAGGCTGTCTCAACAACCTTTCTTGGGCAGGAGTGGGAGGGGATCCCTCTACACTACTTTCAATTTTCCACACAGGCTCTCAGATTGGGAGGGGCCAGGAGCTACCCTCAGCCTTGGCTGTGAAATAATCCCCTTGACTTTGCATAACCCAGGAATGCTCCACACCTGGCAGTAGGTTTGCCCACCCATCTCTTGGCTTGAGTGCCACTGGGACACACTGCTTCTGGGAGTTGTCACCAGCCCTCCTGGTCCTGTGGGGCTGGAATACACTCTCCATGGTGGGTGGGACAGTGGTTCAGCTCCTTGCCTGGGCATGGGCAAACCAGGCTTCAGGGACAGCAAAGCTCTTCTTTTGAGGATCCAAATCAGGCAGATCTGCACTCTTCCAGGTTCTGTGATCAGAGTTGGTTCTGCAGATGAGCAAAACCAGTGTTTGCGATTATTGAGCACTGCAGGCATGAACTCAGCCTGCCCAGATCCATGTGATGGTTGTTGCAAGCTCCTCCCAACTTTCCAGCATGGTCAGATTCCCACAGTTCCCCTGCGAGGTCAGAGTTAGGGGCTCCTGCAAAGCGAGCCACAGTGCTGAGTGGGATGATGGTCGTCCCCACTGTGGGTTCTCTTTTCCCACTGAAGGAATCAGAGAATCAGGGGAGACCTCTCTATGTGGCACTGGCCCAAGAGTGGGCAGTGAAGTCAATGTGTAGCCACTTTTCTTACCTTCTAATGCAATCTGTCTTGATCTCTGGAGGGGGTGCACCAACCTCACCCCTGTGCTCTGTGGTCTCTCCATGGTTTCTTGTTCTCGAGTAGTTGTTAGTTGTTCTTGTAAGGAGTAGCAAAGTCAGGAACAACGTATATCACCATCTTGGGGACGTCACTCCAAGCTTTGGGGTTTTTTATTGCTTTTGGAAAGGGGAGCTGTATTAGAATCACTGTCCTTTGGGAAACAAGTCAAAATAGAATTCCTTCAACATGTCACTGAAATGTAAAATGAAAATTTGTTGATTCAGCAATGGAGATAATGGTACCTTCTGTTCCTGAATCTCCATCATGAATGGAAATGGAAATCATGAGCTGTTTGCAGCTGCTCCTTCAGGTCATTTTAACCAAAAGTTTTCACAATTATGTTTGAAGACATAAATATGTTTCCGACACGAGGAAATGGTTCTGGGTTTGTTTTTTTTTCTACTATACCTTTTATGCAGAGTTGATTAGTGTACAGTGAGCCTCACTCCACAGAATGTAAGTGGCTGATGGACCCATTGAATTTCAAAGGCTTACTGAAGCTTTCCCTTTCTTTTTCTTCTGTATAAGACATGTCCTTTTGGCACAGATAGCCAGTCAGCTACATGCTGAAAAGTGACTATGATTATTTCATAAAGAGGGAAGACAGCCTTTAATGAGATGGGTTTTTTGTTTTTGTTTTAGTCGTTTCCCCCCTCTTAAGCATAGCTTGTTGTTTTGTTCTGTTGTTTGCCAGTTACTTAAGAGCATGTGTTGTGGGAAAGTTCCAATTCAAAATATTTTAAAAAGGCATTCTTCTTGAGGAGGATAGTCTGACATTTCCATTAGCTTTTGCCGAAGAATCCCAGGGGTATTTAGACACTATGGAAGAATAAATAACTGGTCAGTGAGTCAACTCTCTGAACCAAAACAGCACAATGGAGATTTTGCTGACTGATTCCCAGCCAGCAACTGCAATGGGTCACTTTTCTGTAATAAACTCAGTGTTTAGGAAGTTTTATCTAATATGTAATAGCAGCCTTTAAAAGTACTCACCGTGGAGACTTCTAGGGAGTGGAGAGTTCCCATGTCTAGTTAGTTGGCTTCAAGCAGACCCCTCAGCAGTGGAGGGAGTTGAGATCTCATTCATTATTCATGGCCCATGACAAATTTTTGTGATATATTCTGGGAGGAAAAAATGACATTAGGTAAAAAAGTAAGGAAATCTGAATAAAGTGTGAACTTCAGTCAGTAATAATGTACCAATATGGATTCATTCACTTTGACAGATATACCTCCCTAATGTAAAATGTTAACAGTAGGAGTAACTGGGTATGCATGCAAAGGAACTCTTTATTATCGTCACAACTTTTCTGTAAATCTAAACCTATTCTGGAGTAAAAAGTTTATTAAAAAAGAACAGATGCCTGTAGAAAATTTGGGAAGTACAGAGAAGGCAAAAAATTGAGGGCCTGCAGTTCTAACACTCAGAGGAACACTACATTTTTATATGCTGTCATAGATAGTTAAATATGTATGGTGTTATAAGTGTGAGATATATCCATATAATTTCATGATTTCCTTTTCTAATGAGAATCTATGTCATTAAATATGTTCCAGAATTATAATTGTTACATAATGTTCAGTTAAATCAAAATATGTCATAATGTATTTAACCAGTCCCTTCTTGTTAGAAATTGA